>NC_143436.1:36771515-37074545 GCF_987193195.1 Phasianus colchicus
TACATTGCCAAACAAGTTGCTGTGCCTCTGGAGTCACAAGTACACTTTAAAAAATTTAACTTCTGCCCACACTTTGGAATTATTGGGAATACATATAAGATGCACTCTTGTAAACATACATTCAGCAGCAGCATAACTCCATAAAACAGGGCTGTTCTTGAGAATAAATGAATGGTTCCCATTCAACAAATGATTTGCACATGTGTCTTGTTTAGAGGATACACAGGATATGGCTCTGTATACCTGTAGGTTGTCTGTTTGGTTTCTTGCAAGAATACCTCAGGCAAACTCTATGTGACAGCTCCCAAGACACCTCAGATCAGCTAGAATATGTCAGCACTTTGATCGCTTGGCTCTGTTGAGTGTCTATCTCAGGTCCTACTACCACTGTTAACCAGCACCACAAACGCCTTGTGCCCCTCCTGCAGGGTCCTACCCAAGAAGTCTTGTTTGATTCCTGCTGTCATCCAGATCCTTTTAGCAAAAAATATCAATGGCAGCTGATAGAGCTGTATGCACACAGCCTTTCCATTTTCTTTCAAATCTCTATGCATACAATGAATGCTTTGTACTCTAAAGGAGACCATATCAAGACAAAGGGCTGCTCCCTGCCCATGGATGTCCGTATCTAAGCATACCTGCTGTTGGCAGAGCTAGTCCTTGCTCTGAAAGGGGTTAGGATGCTGTGAATAGCCGGAGAAAAACATTTCAGAGGAGTCAGGAGGGATCAACTGCTCTTCTGGCAGCTTAGTCATCCCAGGAAAAAGGAGGGTTGGTTACTCTGCCTGTGTGGAAGCATCAATAAAAAGCCAGGTGGTGTCCTAGAACTGGCCAGGATGCTTAAGGGAGCTACTGACAGATCTGCTCAGCTTCCACTGAGGGTATGGTCAGGTATAAGTTGCCTACAAATCTGAGAGCAGTAGCCCAAGTGCTCAGCCTAGAAAAGATGCTGTACAGTCCTGTTGTAGCTCCTGGATACACATGGAAGGCTGACAGCCAAGCATTCAGCTGGAGAATGATGCATTGCAAGATAAGACGGCAGCTGATAGCAACTATACACTGGTATGAAAACAAGTACCATGACTGTAGTGTCTGCTTCACTATCTACCAAAGTTAAAAGAAATCTCCACAAAAGCCACATTCCTTTAACTCACGAGTTCCATCAGTTCTAGAAAGCTGGGATCTTTTGCAGATAGGTAAATAAGAGTGATTGAGAATATTTATGACAAATTATATTTACACTTACAAATTTATTTAAGTTACAAATATAAGAGAACAATGCTCATCACTAGCATGCAACGTATGGCAGACCATTTGCCAAGAGAAGGAAGCCCACAGTAAACTGAGATGGCAAGTAGAAACTTTCCAGCGAATTCCCATGATTTGTTTTCATAACTACAGCTCTCAAATACTGTTAATGTAATTGCCATTTGTTCATGATCTTATTATGCAGTGGTTAACAGAGACTTGGGAAATACATACACAGCGTGTAAATTGCCTTTAATAACAGCAATTAGACAGCTGAATGAGTATTGTCCATTACCACCTGTGAGTACAGGGACATCTGGTGGACAATACTATTATTTGATATTTTTTCTAGGTATCTTCAATGCATACATTTTCCCACTCAACTCCACGGGGTACAAATTTAATCTGGTCAATGGCCCACACTTAAAATATATATATATACATATATATATTTGTATCTGTATGCAAAGGAATATAAGTATTTTTTATTTTTAAGTGGTCTTTTACATGTACTTTACACTCAGTTAATTTTAAATGAATATCCATTTCAACTGAGATAACTTTTCACTGTTTTTCAGCAGACATTAATTTAGTTTCTTTTAGTCAGACTTCTGTGCTAAATGTGAAACTTTTTAAAGTGAAAGTATATTTTCTTGTATTATATTTCAATAAAAATAGCAAAGTTTAATCTGGGACCATGGAATGCTGGTAGAGCAAAGGAACCCTGTACCAAAGGAACAAGTCATCTCTTTTTTTTTTTTTTTTCCAAGTTAACAGAAGCAAACAGGTTTAGAAATACTCATAATGAACTACAACAGTTATTTGCCATGAAAAAATAAAACAAACAAACAACAAAAAATAGACCAAAATATCTGACTAAAAACAGAGTTAAGGGCAACTGCTCTTTTGTCACAATATATGCTGAGAAGATGCACATAACTGTTGAAGAAAAGGACTATATTTCCACTGTATTGTCAGAGATATGGTAACAGAAAAGGGCACAGGAGAAAAAGGGGTGTGCATACAGTGGAAGGAAAGACTATCAGGGAAGAAAAGAGAAGCATGGAGTAAGAAATATTTAAAAATGGAGAGGAAAAAGAAATAAGTAATGTAGTTTGAGGCTGCAAGTCTAAAGGAGAGGAGCAAAAGATAAATGATCAGAAAGAAAAGATCTGGGGGAAAGCATAATACTAAAGAAAAAGAGAGTAGAAATGCAGAATATGAGAATCAGAAAGTGCAAGAAAGGGCAGAGACAGCTGTGTGCTAAAGAACAAAGTGGAGCTCCAAGGAGAAAACCAGAGCTTCACTTTCTGCAGCTGTATGGAGGTATCATTAACAAAGTTGAACCTGCTACTTAAAGTACTTTTCCAAGTCTGAATTTATTATGAAAGATTTGGGGTGAGATTAGATATTTGCTGTGGCATAGCCTGGAACCCAAACACATGTCAAAAAAAGGGAAAGACAAGGGATGTATGAGATACAATTAAAGTATTTACATAACTTGCATACAGCAGTCAGAGAGGGGACAGATGAAAGAACAAAATCATCAGGGACTGCTTGAATGGACAGTGGTACAAATGTATTAAGAAACACAGACTAAATATGGTGGAAGTCAGACCTCCACTACATTCATTGCAAAAATGAAAGGATAAAAATGGGGAAGAGAATATTGCATGGTAAGCACTGAATGGTTAGCTATTACAGAAAAGGATAAAAAAGGAAGAATGTATAAAAACTTCTGCAGTATTCTTTTCAATCAGTGCTTCTGCATATGTTATGCACCTGATTAAATGGAAAGAAATATCAAGCTCATTGGATTCTCCTTCTTCTAAGTTTTAAATCAATTCACATCAGCAGTAGCATTGGTCCCAGTAAAAAATACAATTCAGGAGAGAATGAACAATACAGAAGCAATTTGGTGCAAGTTCAGCTGCAACTCTTGATTTTAACTAAATAATTCTTGGCCATTCACGGAGAATTTTAAACAGGCTTCTTTGGATAATACGTAATGTTTCCAAAGAGAGGACATTAGGGTATGCAAAAATGACTACAGTGAAATTTTATTCATTTCTTTCTGTTTACATAACCTGTCCGGTACTGATTCTGAACACCAAATTCTACCTCTCCATTTTACCAGATAATGCACATGGACTACATATGGTCTTATCTCTCTGTATAGATGTTACGGTCCTTATTTTCACTAGGTAGTGTTTTCTTCAGTTTTTTTCTTCAGCAAGGTTGCAGAACTTCCCTGCTAAATAGGTTGCGTGAAGAACACAGTGCACCCTTATCAGCATAATCTGCATTGAGTCAGTACACTGCCTTCTGATTTCATACAGGCTCTTTGCAAAAGAACAGGTAAAAACAGCTTCTTTCTCTAGCTCTCGTCATAGAATCATATAATAGAATTATAGAATGGCCTGGGTTGAAAAGGACCACAATGATCATCAAGTTTGAACCCCCTTGCTATGCGCAGGGTCAACAACCACCAGACCAGGCTGCCCAGAGCCACATCCAGCCTGGCCTTGAATGCCTCCAGGGATGGGGCATCCACAACCTCCTTGGGGAACCTGTTCCAGTGCAGCAACACCCTCTGGGTGAAAAACTTCCTCCTAATATCTAACCTAAACCTCCCCTTGTCTCAGTTTAAAACCATTCCCTTTTGTCTTATCCACCATCATCCCTAGAACTCCTCAAAATCGTGTGTCTTTTACTTCAGAGAAATCACTTATTGATGATGCTCTCACAAATAGCCAATCTGATGAAGACCTTAAGGAGATCTATTTACTTGAGAAAAAGCAATAGACTTGTGGTAAGAGCTTTATACTGGCTACAGGATACTTCTGCTCGAGTCCTTGATCTGTATATTCCTCAGAACAAAGAATTAACGCTTTGACCTTCACATGCCACATGATTAATTGAACAACTAGACTTCCAGACAAACCTTTTTTCTGCCACACCACAAACTCCACTCAGTGCAAATAATTAAATAAAAATTGATCTGGAAAGGAGAGCAAAGTATTTCAGTGTCTTAAAGAGACTTGCCCTTCTGGAAATCTCATGTATCAAAGGCAAGACCAACCTTAAGTACACTGAAAAGACTCCTTCCTGATCCTGTCTCAGGCCCACCAAAAAACTGAAATGAAGCTACAGAATGAACTGATTTGGGTCCTTTAATTAATTTCCTCCTTGTGAATCTTGGCTCTGACCAGGATGTGGCAAATGAAGTGCTTGAACCTGACCTTCCACTGTAGCTCTATTCCTTGATCTCTGGGATCTTGACCATTTTGTGATGCCATCCCATTTCCTCCTCACTTCCCAATTAAAGTAAATTAATCTTTTTACAACCTCTGAAATCAGTGAAAAGAAATATTACTTTCAGACAACTCTATCTTGTGGTTTTGATCTCAAAGTCTTAATTTCTGTGAGTCTTGATCTACCTTCTAAACAATTCAACTGTGTTATTGCTATCCTCTCCGTAACTAATAAGCTATTAGAGAACTGGTTGGCAGCTGATGTGATATCAAAGCAAAGGTATTTTTGTTTTGCACCAGTCTCAAAGCAATTTTGAAAGAATTTCAACAATTAGAGACAAGAGAAGGAAAAGAAAGCCGAAGATAGAGCTAGAGTAAGTCAGCCTCTAGGCAGAATAAAACTTAAGGAAGCAAAGATGTAGCTTATATGTTAAGATAGAAGAGCCAAGAAAACAAATTACTAAGTACCGGAGCCAAAGATTATAGTAAATGTCTTTCTATTACAAATGAAGAAACTATAATAGTAGTAGCATTGCCAAAAAAGCAAAGATCAATAGTGGTAAAGCAACGGGTGGAGGGAGTTCTGACAGCGTTAAGACAACAAAGGAAAGCTAGCAGCCTTTGCCAAACTTTATACAATGTTATTTGGCATAGTCAGGGATCACTGGAACAGGGAACACAGAAGAAATTAATGAAGCCACAGTGACTGGACAGACCTTTCATACAGCAGATATGTGTTTCTGAAGTATTTAATTTCTTCAGTGATTGATCAAAAGAGCTGAACGTACAGGATGCCAAAAGCTCTGAATTCTCCATTTAAAGTCTCTTACCTTTAATGAAAAGAATTTATAAGGTTGTGCTCAAAACAGATGAGGACTGGTCAACTGGCAGCCCATGAGTCAAAAAGGGCATGCAAAGAAATTTTGGCTAGCCTCTAGGAAAGCCTACAGCTGCAAGATTTTAAGCCAATTTTTCAGTTCACTGAAAATGGGAGAAAGTAAGTGAATTTGGTATGGGCCAAGAGAAAGTATTGCCAACGCTTGAACACACCTGGCTGACCAGCCAAACAAACTGGTAGCATTACAGGAGGAAATGTAAATTGCATGAAAATTAGAGAAAGGGTTCAACTATGTAGGACAGTCAGGAATGTATGAGTCTGGCCTAGAAATACATTTCCTGGCTTAGAAATACAGTCAGTGCTCAGTTGCCCTTGGGTTTCTGTTGAACAGCACACAAATATTGAGACACCAAAGCAATTCTTATGCAGGAGGATACCATAACTCAGAGCTAACAGTGTGACTTCAGTGTATTTTTTTGGTTAGAGATGGCCAGCTCTACACTGATGCTAGATTTTAGCTCGCAAAATCTGATAGAAATGGGCCTTATCCAGTACATTTACATCATGATCTTACTACTACATTATATCATTATATTTTTGCTTTATATTATCCTTTTTTCTTCCTTTACTCACAACATCACTTAGACGCTCACTTTTAATGGTGGAGAATTAATTATAAAAACATCTCCCTCTAACATCTGGACAGGAATAAATATGACCCCTGAAAATAAGCTGCCTATCTGCTTTTTGTCAGCATATGTACCACCACAACAAAGGTGTGCTGCTCATGCTGAATAATATTATATTTTAGAACTGTAAATACTGTAAATCTGGATATAAATTTTTCCCAATGTATTTTATTGAAACAACTCCAATCATTTTGGCGAAGACTTGTACATTTTTGGCAAAATAAGCTTGTAGATTAAGCCCCACGTTACTTTCAACATACATGTTGTGGCCTCATTTTACAATAGGGTGCTGCAGAATGTTCATTTTGGTCACCTTCTTAATGAGTTAGATTCCAGGAAGAAAACTATAAAAGGTGGTAAAAAGAGAGTTTATGTTAATATGTTTAAAAGACAAGAAAAGTAAAGAGGATAAAGGAAAAAGATATTTTCTGCAGCATCCCCTGATCTCCAATGGCACGAAGGACCATGCATAGAGTGAACGATGGTCCTCCAAATCTCTGCCTGTAAAAGCGGGAAGAAGCTCATTCACTGCTATTGTAACAATCACTGTCTTCTGTGGGTGTACCATGCAGCAGTTTGAAACATCTGTAATTCTTTGGGCTAGACAACATTTTATTCCATAACCACAATAGTGTCTCATCATATTTACTGAGCAAGTTAAAGTAGAACATGAATAATTTTCATTGTCCAAAAGACAAGAGTAATTAAAATAAAAACGACTGAAATAGCACAGTTCTGCAAGTATTTTTCATGTATCAGGCTCTAAGCCTTCTAAAATCAATTAATGCTTAAATGAAAGTTCTCTATTATCTGACTAACAAATTTAGTTTTTCTAATACCCAGCTACCCTGGCTTTCAATTAAGACTCAAAGAGCCATGAAGTGATGAGAAAGAACATCATAAATGATTTATGGATGTCCTACTTTTGTGTACGGTACATTTATTATTCTACTTAATGTATCCATATGGTTTTCTAATTCATTCATTACTGAAAGCCTCACATGACAGTTATTTCATTAAAGGTTATATCCATTTTCAGTCAGTTTCTTAGGAAGCACATTTAAAAATTAAGACAATTAAAAATTCAAAAAATTGAATTTTTTATTTAGTGTATGGAATTCAAAGTATCTATCTATTTAACTACTGTCCCATTACCCATTTCTAGACAGATCAGTTGTTGACTTTTTTTTTTTCCCCAGATAAGCCATCAATTGCTTTCTTGCTATTTCATGATCTGAGTGGTCTTTTAAATTCATGGCTAACGTTACCCTATTATTCCAATTCCAGTCAAGAATCTCTGGTTCCAATCACTAAACTACAAATACTGCTCCAAAAGTAATGCCTCCTACTTTATTATACTGGCCCTTGACATCAGAGGCAGATGGTGGTGGTACGGCAGTGGAGGTTGAACCTTCCCACCAATATTCCATTACATGAATAGGAGGAGTTACTTTCAGAGTGACCTATATATGTATACAGTATGTAAAAAATGTGTTCCCATAGCTAATAATCACCTTCCATCCTCCCAGACCAGCCATCCTCTAAGAAAGAACTTCTGCCAGAGCTGATTTAGAAATCCTTCAAATGGTTTTTGTCTTAGTAGGCTATGGACAAAGGGGACAAAGGGGAGAGGTCTTTAACTACTGTTGCTAGTTTAAACACAGTCAAAGAAAAGGAGTATTTTTTTAATTTTCAGGTTAATTTCTGTTGCCTATATATGCATCCAATGGGGCTAATTTGGCAGAGCCACAACATCTGCTGCACCAGTCCAGAGAATGTCTATTTGGGATATGGGATTTATGGGATCTCTGTTTCATGCTTATTTTTCAGCATCACCTTAACACACCAAAGATCATTTTGATAGTGTTAGCTTTATTTTGCCCACAGAACGAAAATGCTTTAAAAGAACATAAAGGTATTTAATGTCATCCTTCCTAGCTCCAAACGTCTACATTTTAATACTCCACTATTATAAAACTGCATGGTATGGTAAAGAAATGAAACTTTTATCATTTTTTTAATAAGAAATTGAAATATTGTATTTGTTTATAAGTATTACCCTCCAGAACTTTGTTCTTAATTAGACAATACGTTATGTGATGCTTGAAGTAAGCATATCAACAGTTTGGCTAAATAATGCAGAAAGATATAATTGTTGCCAGAATATCACATGATTATAAAGTGGTCTTTATTTATTTGTGTTTTCAAAAAATCCCCAATGTTACTAGTACAGTTATTACCAGAAATAAATATAACCTCTTATTCTAAAGCCATCTATAGGTAAAGGGACAAAACAAAACAAAACAAAACAAAACAAAAAAAATTAGCCTTAATCAATGACACAGTGTAAATCAAGTCAAATTGACCTTAGCATACTGTAAATGCAAAAATCCTGATTATATTACCATTGATTTTCATACTGCAGTTTATTACACAATGACGATTCCCAGAGAATGAATATCCTCAGCCAGATCCATACAAAGCAGACATTCCATTTTTATTCTACAACAACTAATACAGGCTGAAATGTAAGTCTGTTTCAATTCATGTTTAAATAAGCATAGATGTAACAGAAGCTGTCAACCACTATTCATCATGATTATATTAGCAGTTCTATTAGATGTACACCAACAACACTTCTCATAGCACTTCTGCCACAGATTCGATACCAACCACCTTGTCCACTCAATGTATTTTCCACTAGTTTAATGTGCTGCAGAGCCAAATAAGAATTAGCTTCATTACAGAATGTCAGTCATGACTGACCTTCAAAGGCAGGTCAGCAAAACATTACTAAAATGCTTTTAGCAACAACGAAGACAGACAAAGACTTTGTACCACTCTGCTTACCTCCCTGGGTAATCCCCCTTTCCATGGCAGTTTTGATACTGGAGGGACTGAAAAACCATCACTCAGATGACAGTTATCTGATGATTTTCAAATTCCAATATCCTCCTAGTCTCTGCACTTCATTTCAGAATTCAATATTTTTTTCGTCAGAGAGAGGCTGAAGGACAGCAATATTTGATCTGTGTGGTTTTTCGGCGAGTGTGTTCAAAAGAACATCTTCAGCTCCTAAAGAACTGTTTCTCTGATTCAGTACATCACCATGTTTTAATCATATAATATATTCATGTAGTGATGATAAAAATGCATATATTTTTAGAAAGCTGTTTTTGAAAGGCTTAACTTTTAAGAGGTTACACACAAAACCGCATTATGAAGAATCTATTGAGGAACTTTTGAGAAGCTGTCACTTTCCTTAACGACATCAGAAGTGAAGAACCAAAAAGATCACTCCAGAGGCTGAATTGCCAGATCCAACAAAACACTGACTGAGAAGGAAACACACGCTCCTTGCTGTCTTTTTATCTGAGTGCCCTTTATCTGCCTTTTAAATGTTACTGTAGGGAAATCTGGCTCTCCACAAAGATAGTTCTCCCAGGGCTCTGACAGAATTTAAAATTAAATAAATAAATAAATGTAAAAAGTGTGCTTCTTCAGCCTTTAGTCCTAAACACATCAACACAACACACAGATTTATTGCAGTGAGTTGCCAAAATATTTATTTGTTAATGGGTGGATCTCACGATCCCAGCAAAGTCATTTGGTTCATGTCCAAATTTGCATATCAGGCCCCTGTGAATCCAGTGATGGCAGCTGGAATGGTGTGTGCCAGGAAAACTCTTCCTTTCCTTAGCCATATTTAGGTAGTAACAGGATTCAGCTCATCATAAAAGGAAAACAGAAAACTGAACACAAATCACAGCAATCTCCCAGATTGCTGACATGCAAGCCTGTCCGTAGTGCTGGGCAGAACGAAGTCAGAATATTTCCAGTCACGAAGGGGTGCATGACCAACTCAGAAGCTGAAAGGCTGCAACACCCAAGATGCAGCCACTGCATTGTTATAAAGGAGCCAAACAATGGGCAGGGAAGGAAAATCCACTGCAGTCTAAATCTAAGTCTTTTCTCCTGGAAGTCAGTACAGCATGGTGCAGAAATTGCTCAGAAGAATATTCAAACAGAGAAATAAATGGGACCATATAATAAGGAGGCAGCAGGGGACTGTTTGCTTTTATTTTTTTCCCCTCTATTTCAAGGACTAAATAAAAACACATTAAAAAATTGTATTGGATCAGCCTAAGATCAACACAACTTTGAATTTTCAGGTAGCTTTTTTTTGTTTGACTTCTTTTAAGTCAAAGAAATGTGATTGTGAAACAAGGGCTACTCTGCACCCCTTTGTTCAGGAATGACTCAGATTCAGTTCTCCCTTTATGCTCTTTAAAGCAAAGCTTTGAGCCAGGCCTTTCAAACCTGAGCGTGCAGACTTTTTCTCATATCTGAGTTCCCCCACATTTTTGAGACATTTTGGAAATGCTTAAACAAAGGCGAGGATCTTTGATTTGGCTGCAACTGCTGCTGAATTCAATCCAATTTCATGAAAAATCTCTGTTTTGCCAAAAAGTATTTTATCAATTCAAAAGTTTTCCTGGAGGAAAAAAATTGGAAAAAATAAAAAAAGACAAAAAAAGAAAAACATAAGCAGATCCCTTTCTCCTATTAAGAATCTACTTAATAGTTGAGACTGGCTGATTATGATAACATGCAGCTGAAAGAAATATCAACAGTTGACACTTACCTTATCTTTTTCCTACAGATGAATTATGCAATATTAACTGCTAAGGAAGGTCTAACATTGAGTTTAAAAGCATAAAACATGTCTGCTTCTAAAATCCAGTTTCCATTTAAACTGTGCAGCTCACAAAGAAAATGAAATGACTTCAAGAAACATTTTCCCTTCACTGAAAAATGATGGGAAATGAAAACCTTGTGATCAAAGAGGATCTGAGTGATTTATGAAAGACATGACTAGCTTTTGTTCAAGTTTAGCATCTCACTGTATGATACAGAAAATAACCCTGAAGTTGCCAGCAGTAAGTTAATCAATTAAAGCACTGAGTTGCTGAATAGTCCACTAACATTCCATTAACATTTTGCCAGCTGGATGACAAAAAAATGCCTTAAGGAAGCTTTAGTGCAAGTTACAACATAATGCAATCTTTCCTGTTTTCCACAAAGATGACAGCAAACACAATACCACGATAATGGTTCAGCATGCAATTATCCCTGCTGAAGTGCACAGAAGGAAGCAGAAAGCAAATGAGGCCAACTAATGCAAACTCTCTAGATTTCCTTGTGCAAACAAAATCCAGAATGACAGAGCTGCAGGCTACTAGGTCTATTTGAAAGGGTTGCTGCAGATATGTTGAGCCTAGTGTAATTACTTAGGAAAAGACTAAGATAACAGTGTCCATTCATCTTTAATCAGAAGGTGGACTTTAGTTCAGAAGCCAGATACTGTGAAGATCTGGTCATGATGTAAAGGGACACAACAAGAATTATAACTAAGGGTACTGACTGACATTACTCACTGTTGTAATGTGTGACTAATTTTTAGAGGTTGTTAGCAATTCAGCACTGTAACTATAATAAGATCTTAAATCTTCACTGTTGATCAGCACAGCATTTGTCTGCTGTTGTTTGAAGTATCAGACAAATATATGACCTGGAAACACAGAAGCACCATTTGATAAGATTTGGAGATCTTACTTTGCAGAGAGCTCCTCTGAGAACTTACTGCAGATACACAATCTTTTACTCATGTTCCCTCTGCCTGGCCCAATGCCAATCTCCATCTTGGGCTAGCTATAACAGGCCTCAGTGGCAAAAAGTGACATTTGACTTTCTTGTTATGCTCCATAAACTGCTGGCTTGGCTGCTTGTCCTAGTACTGGTTGACCAGATAGTTTAAAGACTAGTTGATCTACTGACTGATAACAAATTTATGCTTTACTCTTACCCTATTTTGTAGCTTATTATTGTTTCAAGAGTGTTTTGACCACTTTTTCGTAGGGCCTTCAAAGGAGTGAATTTAGGGTACTTGTACTGAAGAAGAAAAGCAGGGCATATCGCTCCCCGAGTCACAGCACCGAGCTCCCCATGATCTCTCTGTGCACCAGAAGGTGTGCAGACATAATGGCCACAAGTTATGCCAGTAGAGGTTTAGGTTGAATATTAGGAAAAAATTATTTTCAGAAAGAGTGGTGAGGCATTGGCACAGGCTTCCCAGGGAGGTGGTGGAGTCACTGTCCCTGGAGGTGCTTGAGAAAGTGAAGATGTGGCACTGATGGACATGGTTTAGTTGGTACGGTGATGGTGGGTTGATGGTTAGTTAGACTAGATGATCTTAGTGTTTTTTTCCAATCTTAATGATTCTATGATTCTAAAGTAAATTACTTTTGGAGTTTGACAGTCAAGACTGAGTCCCTATGTTCACACACAAAGCAGCTCTTCAGTCACTTACATTCTGACAATATAGTACAGCTAGTATAATTGCATCTAAGTGTAGAGAGAACTACACATACACATAGATATCCAAATCTATCCCAGTGAAAATGACACTGCCATACTGTGTGTAATAGGAAGATAAAATTAACATTTTTAATAACTTCCTAACTAACTGTAGTTAGTCGGTCACGCAGCATAGCATGTCACACAACACATGATGGAAGGCAGACAGCTCGTGAGCAACAGTAATACAACACTTGTTTTCAGAAACTGTTCCATAATAAGAACATCTCCAGACATCACTTATTCCTCTCTCCTCTTGTGCCCCAAACTCCCCAAATTAAGATTTACTTCTGGTTTGTAGTCTCCTAAAAACATAAAAATGTACCTACAGGATAAATAGTTTGGGGCTAAAAATGACTGGAAGGACTGAATGACCCCATTTTTTTTTGTCAAGTTCTGCTAGAGTTCTTCTTGTGACATTCCAAAAAAGCCAGTGATAAGAAAAAAGGACATTTTATGGTATGGTTCCCTTTGACCGATCTTCAAAGTAGCAAGGCTTGCATCAACAGTAAGTTGAAGGAGGATAGAGCAAGACACTCCATTTGTTACTGGAGAAACAAGGATGGGACAAGCAATGTTGAAGCCATAAGCTGACAAAAGTACAAATAATTAGAAAAAATAGATAATTCCAGAAGGAAAAGATGCGGAGAATAATGAAATAAAATATAGGAACAAATAAGGTAGCTGAGTTCCTGGTCTTTAATATCAATAGTTAAACCTGATGCATCAGGAAAACAGGGAACTGATGGAGGAATAAACATATCCATGTAAAGCTGTGTCAGTAAGGAAGCAAGAGCTTACTTGGGTGGCCACAGTATGACTACCAGATGTAGTTTCTGACCAATACCAACTTCCTATTCACACAGAAATTGGTTAGAATAGTGCTAGACAGATTAACAGGCTACCAGTAGGCTAGCTCATATGTGGATTTATACTTACATTTATGTGCTTTATGAATCCCACCTCAGCACCTGAAACACTTTCATGTTTTCAGCTTGTTTGAAGGTTCAAACATTGAGAACAAAATAGATCTAATTGTATGGCAGAGCTGCAGCTATGAGAAATTCAGCTTTACATGGAAAGCCATGGAAATGAAAAGAGAAGCACTGCATGGCTGTCTGTGCATCTTATGTCCCACTGACATTAGCTGAGAGAACATCTAATTAAATCAACTCAATTCAGTAACACTCATGTAAACCAAACGAAATTGAAGGGATGCACTGAATTTTAGCCTATCATCACACAACACTTTCACATCTATAAGCAACAAACACAGATTTCTATATTTAGATATGAAGGTGCATAGTAGTACTGAAGGGTGAAGGGAAAAAATGAGCAACTTTATTGGCTTTACATTTCCAAAGCTATGTCCAATATTAGCACAACACAACTGTGTGTCTGAGAGGGACTTTGGACAGACTAAACTACACCAGATTACAAGTGATGACACTGTCACCTTCATGAAGTGATTTCAGGACTAGTATTACTTATTTTTTTCCCACTTTTTTTTTTTTTTTTTTTTTAAGTTTACTATAAGTCCTACTACTTTCCTCTCGAGTTCAGCCACAACTATATATACATATAGGTCACTCTGAAAGTAATGCCTCCCATTCATTTCCAATGTAATGGAATATTGGTGGGAAGGTTCAGCCTCTACTGCTATACCACTATGTCTCTGCCATCGTGGGCCAGTGTAATACAGCAGGAGGCATTACTTTGGAGCATTCCTCATTTTAATGTATATTTAGTCATTTTTTAAAAAAAGTTTGCTGAAAGCAGCAACATTTTTAATAATAAGTGTTTATATACATATTTCTGATCTCCGTGTGCTGCCTTGACCTTTGTGGTGCTCATATTCAGTACTGGAAAGACTTGAAATAAACACAAACCCTTTCGGAGAATTTGTTCATTTCACTGCTAAATCTCTGACAAGCACCATTTCTGAGATCCAAACAAAACCCACAAAAATATAAAATCTTAAGTTTTACCAAGCAGTTAAGTAATGTCTTGTATTAGGCACATAATTTTTAGATGAATGGTTTCATGTACTCCTGAAAGACAGCTAAACAGAACATGTGGCTACACACAAAGACACTGATAAAATAGCCAAAATGCTTCCAAGAGATCTCAGTTGTCCTCACTTTCTTCAACAGCACTTGGGCACCAAAGGGAAAAAAAAAAGAGGAAAAAAATAAGAACGTGGTATTGGGTAATGTGACAGAAAGCTCCCAGCTATAGAACATTTATTCCCAGAAAATAAATCCCTCTTCCTCCTTCCAGCAAACAAGCACTACAATTTTCCCAGGTTCAGCAATATTAGTTCTTAAAATGCTTTCTTAACTGGTACAATCACAAAACATCAATTTTCGACACAACACCGGGAGAATTCTTGGCTGCACAGCACTCTTCTGTGCATTGGCAACATTCTGCTTGTCAGATGGCCTGCTCCTTAGCACAAAACATAACCTTGTAATTGTTGTGCATTAGTCATCCATTCACTCTACCTTTCCAGCTCCATCATGGAGAAAATGGTCCTCAAGTCACTGAAATTAGATCGAATTTCTTTTCCTCCCCTCTGCAGAGCTGCAACAGCACTGATTTATTTAAAAAAATAATTCCCCTTGCAGGCTTTCATACTAAATCATAGTGTGCACTAGTCATGTAACAGGATTACAGGAAGCATTAACACCAGCAATTGCCCTTTCAAGTTGAGCAACCAACAACATTGCTACAGGCTGGAACAAGAACGGTCAGCCAGGGCAAAACAACAATTGCTGCCACTTGCCCTATATAATAAAAACCAAAAAGCAGCAACAAGCTGCAAGTGCTCGTTCAAAACATGCGTGCATTTGAAACAAAACAGACTCCCTTGGCAACACAATTAAGATCACAATCTACTTAACGTGAAATTTGTGAGGGAGAAGCCAAATGTCCAAGTGCAGAGACCTGGAAAAGTAGGGCTGTACTTGGATGATGGCAACCACCCTGCTGTGGGACAGCTGCCCTTCGGAGGAAGACACCTTCAACATTTTTTATTGTGCGATTACTGAGCTGCCCAGGTTGCTCTGTGCTTTAAAACATATGCTCCCCAAAAGCCTTTTTCTTACAGAATGGCATTTAAACCCAGCAATGAATAGCTTTCATATTACAATCAGATCACGTTATTACTTTCCCCCTTAAAGCATATATGGTTCTCAGACAGAGAAGAAGGCTTCAGAGCAGGAGCTCCATCCTACAAATACAGTAGCAATGCTTGAGACTGAGGTTGCTTAATGAAAACTTAGTGTAGATTTAATAGATTTTTTTTTTTTTTAATGTGACTGCCAATTGAGAATCTGCCTTATTTAGGTTTTGATGCAAGCACAGAGCCAGTCAGCTAGAACCAGGGCAGACCCAGAATATTTTGTAAGATTTTTGCATTTGAAGTTGAGGACTCAGTCTCCAAAAGCATGCAGAGCTCTGTTAAAATAACTATTCAAGTAACAGTATCATTTAGTGAGGAAAAAAACCCCACAAAACAAGAGGTAATGTATATTCTGAATTCTTTCTCTTTTTTGGGTTCTGTCTTCACAGGAGGTGAAACAGCGCTTGCAGTAGGAAAAGAGGGCAGGGCCCTTCACTTTGGAGCTGGCCTTGCTGGCTGTGACAAGGTTTTTTGGCGTGTCCTCCAGATCAGTATCATTCAGCTTTGGTGTGGGCAGCTGACGTGACCCCATTGAAGCAACTCTGTCAGTGCCTCATTTTGCTCTGAAACGTACTGCAGTAGCATACTTCAATACAGCAGAGCCTATTCCTGATTATGATAGCCACTTACCTCAAATTAGGAGATCTTGTTCATGGGGGATGCAAATAAGCCCAAAACATGGCTTTCTGAGGCCAGATTGAGCTGTGAAATAAACATTCAGAGTAGAGCCAGGCTCTCCTCATTGTTGCACAGTGCCAGGACAAGAGGCAGTGGTCATAAGTAGTACAGTAGATTCCTTCTAAACACCAGGCAGCACTTCTGTGCTGTGTAGTGACATAGAGCTGGCACAGGATGCCCAGAGGCTGCAGAGTCTCCTCCCTGGTGATAATCACAAACCACCAGGATGTGGCCCTGGACACCCTGCTCTGGTGACCCTGCTGGGCAGGGGTTGAGCAGATGGGCCAAGAGGGCCCTGCCAACCTAAGCCACTCTGTGATACTGTGAAAACAAATAGTAGTTTTTGACTATTAGCTAGGACATACTGCACTCCAATAACCTCAGCATGTTATACAGAAAGGCAGTCTACGTGTTCATGAAGGCAGATCTCCAGAAGTACCAACAACAAATGGAGCTCTGTCAATTCTGAAACGCTTCCTGTGCTAATATCTCCCAGTGCTGCACAGCCTGTCTTCTTTCCTTGTTTGCAAAGGCCATTCTTTTTTAATCTAGCATCTTTTGAGAAGAGCAATTTACAGAATTAGGCAAATAGCTGCTGACTGTAATTAGTCACATTGTTTCAGTTTAATCTTCATTAGTTAACTGTATTGAGTGAGTGAGCCATTATGAATGGTAGTTCTTCCCTCAGAAGAAGGAGGATAAGCCCAAGCCTGATGCTCTTCAGTGCAATCAGACAGGGCTAACCATGCACCAAGGATGAGGCAGAGCAGTGCCTGTGGAGAATGTATGAAGAACGTGCTACACTCTCCACAGAGTCCTGACAGTTCCACTGATAGTGTCCTGCTCCTGGCATGAAGAATGAAGATGCAGCCATGTGGTATCAGTGGATGGTTCCACTGGCATGCCCTCCAATACAGGAAGGGCTGCTGCCATCACCTTTCTAAAAATGGGCAAGATCACACAGGTAACTGAACAAGGAGGGTCCCAGACCATACCCCCCAGAAGGAACATATGTGCCTTACACCAACAAAAACATTCTTAATTTTTGCAATAAACAGACTTCTTCTCAAACAACTTGTAAGCAAATGGTGGATATGCTTTTTTCCCACCTTTTAGAATCTCCCTGCCTCTTTAGAACTCTTCCCAAGAGCATTTTTTTATGACCTACACAGAATAAACTTAAAAACCACTCAGTGAAAGCAGGGAAAATACCAATCAAGAGGATTATGTTTTCGAGGGAAAGGTATGTTCAAATATACTATATTCTACATTGGTTCATCAGATTTCTTGTTGATCACAGTGAGGTCATACGAATGCAAGTACTACTAAAGTGAAGAATGTCAAGATGTATGGTAATTAGTTATATGTAGATGATCAGCCAGGATGAAGAATATGGACTTTGGATGCACAACTTTAAAATCTGTGCCTGTATCTGTCTGTAAGTACATTTATTCACAAAACATCTCCAGAAACCTAAAAAAGGCTTACCACAACAATCACATTCGTCGCAGGAATGGGAAGATTTTCCACTTCCAAGTCTTGACCTGTCATAGCTAACAGATTGAGGGATGGGTCGTAGGCAGGTCTGGGGAACGTTGACTTAACAACTATTGCAGGGTGCAGCTTGTTTATTTTGGTATTGGAAGAAGAATGGAAATGTTGTTTGGAATTCTTATAACTGTCTGTATCCAGACTTTTTTCCAGACTCTGCACATGGTGATAAATGAACACAGGTTTCCCACTCTTTCGCTGATGAATTGTCAAGAAGTGGTCATTGTCTCCAGAAAAGCATCCTGAGAAAAGAAAAAAATAAGTTTAGAAGGTCTCTCTTGAGTATTCTGTAGGTGATTCAGGAAATCTGATGCGATCTTTGGGTTCTACGACATTTGGAAAGATAATTTGAGGAATACAAGAATTTCCTCGTATGCAGTTTCTACAGCAGTAACTTAATAACAACACAGAGAGTCTACTAAGTATGTTAAATGTATTACGTTCTTATTTTTACAGAGCTTTTTCAAATGTTATTTACTCTTCTGGTCAAAGCTTCATTTCACAAACAATATGCAAGAGAATACCTGCTGAGCCAAGTCCAACCTCTGTGCTGTTTGAAGACTTCAGTATCAAAACATGTGCAGTCCACTTTCTAATACATTTAATCATCTCGTAATAACAAATGTTTGAATTGCTGCAATCATATTTTGTACATCGAGAAATTGGGAGGATTGAAAACGTCCAAAACTAGATACAAAAATCAGACTTTAACATGTAAGAAAGTAAGAAGAAAAGTACAGCTAAGATACTTGACTCCAGAAACATAATTCTGCATTATCTGGTCAGCTGCCATTAATTGTAGAAATTCCTAAACTCCATGAGTATCTCAGAAACAGCTGACTTTGCAGTCTCCATGGCAGGAGATATTTACCACCTCATCACTAGGCAACGGCATACAGAGCATATATTCAACTTCGTTACTTCTCCATTTATGGAATGGAAGGAGGCTGTCACTCACCAAACCTTCCATGCTGCTGCCATCAGATACCCCAGAAACTACACTAGGAAGCTGCCACAAAACACAGAAATGCTCACCACTGAGGCTGCTCTATTGGTCAGAACAAAACCAAGCAACTAAGTTTCAGTAGGCAAAAGGAAGACCAAGGGAATAACCATGGGTCTTTGCACACTTAGTTGAGACATAAAAGGAGAGTGCCAGATATCTTGTGCCACAGGTGTGTCGTTTCTTCATTTTGTACTAAGTAGGGGAAACTACTTGAAGAGTACTTAAAACAGGGACCTGTGCTCCTCTTACTACAGATGCTGGCCAGACCAGGGGATCTTACTGTCCCTTGTGCCAACTCTTGTCATGACACATCCTATAGCCAAGCATTGCCCAACCAGCCAACAGAGCTCCTGGCTCTCTGCATAGGATAAGAGGTACGTGTACTTAGTCACATCTTGCATACAAATAATTCCTTCAGATTACATGCTTTAAATTGATTGGGCATTAGTAAAACAAAAAGCTTTCTTTTGATAGTTGAAGTACTTCCTAATGATGCCATTTTCTAAAACGAACCAAAACTAAAATGTTATTTTATTTTTTATTTTTTGTGGGTGAAGCCTGGTGAATCTTTAGTTCCTTTACGAAGAACAGAACAGCTACAGGAGCCCAGCTGAGCTGCTAGTTTGGAAGACAGGCTGTCCCTTAGCAGAAAATTAGGCAAGGATCAGCTTCTTTAGAGATAGAAAGTAACTGAAGCTGAATTAGTCACCTCCTGGATGAGTGCTTTAAGAAACACACTGCAGTGCAAAAGAGACTTTCTGTTCTAAGAGAAGTGAACCCTGCTCTGCTCTTCTTGGAATTTCCTACTCAGAAGCCGTTGGAGTTAATAGGAATGTTGAACTGATGGCTCTGATATTTAGTTAATATAAATAAATAAATCAACATTACTTTAATTCCCTTAATGAGCTGTGAAGAACAGCTTCAAACCAACTACATGTTTCAATTCAGGTTGAACAAGAAATCATTTTGTTCTATTCAGACTGATTTTTGCCTCTGATTTTTTTGCTTCTGTAAGCAAATCAAAATAATCAGCCATTTTCACAGCTCTACCCGGTGCCCTTAGGAGATTTCAGTGTAGGTAATTACATTCTGTTGACCTAATTTCCTCACGAAATTTGAGTTAGGAAAATCAAGGACAATTTCTTATCTGTGCTATAGTATTGCTATGCATCATTGGGAACTGCATCCTCTGCCAAAGTGTGTCCATGTCAGTAGGCAGTGAGGCAATTCATAACATACATGAGCAGAAAATCAGTAGGAAGAAGACAGAACACAGAATCACGCATTCCGCAGTGCGCTTCCCAAAATAAGGCAAAATGCTAAACCCAAGGCTATTCTTTTAAATGGTAAATACAAACACTGGCAATTTCTAGATGACCACTGAGGTCATGTATGTACAGCTGTTGTCAAGTTGTATTCGGAAGATGACTGAGAGCAGAAAAGAAAGAAAGAAATTGCAAAGTATGGTCTTAAAGAAAGCTGAATTTCAGAGCTTGTTAAGCTTTCTGGGTTCTCATTCAGCTTCTTAAAGCTTGGCTTCATTGATAAAATTCTAAGGGCTGGTCTTAACTCAGCAATTAAGAGTTGTATGAAAAGCAAAGTGAAAACGAGGGAATATCAGCACTTCTCATAGTCACCTCTTTACCAGATTTTTTTATTCACGTCTTTATAACAGGCAATCAATATTCCAAAACTAAGCAAATGTAACATACAGCAATGAAACTACAAACACATTTTGTGTCTGTGGTTCCTCTTAGTTTCTTTCATTACTACTCCTTTGTTGCTGAGGAAATCAAAATCCGTTTCTCCAGGAATTCTTCATTTTACATATCTTCCACACTTCCATATCCCAAACTCCCCTTTTATTTCATTTATTTTCATTGAAAGGAACAGAAAATACAATTATTGACAAAAATTCTTCTCTGAATAATATTAAGATAAATCTGAAAAACTGAATGGTTGTCTTATTTTTGATATGTTAATAGTTTAAGGAGTCCTCCAAGCAGCTCACCTGCTCACAGATCTCAGTACTTTTTATAGCATTATCACGATTTCTCCCAAAATTCCAACAGATTCTCTTCCGTTACAATGTTAGAATCATGGCAGCACCACAGATCACTGCAGCAGATTCAATACATAATCCATTGCATCAGGTTTTCAAGATGGACTACAAAAATATATTTAATAGTGGCTTATCCTGCAGAAATGAGAAATGAACTGGTCTAATTACACAACATACTCTCTGCACTCACACGAATCTATTTTTACCAGCTGACAGCACAAGTTCAAACACGTTCCAAGAAAATTACTGGGCTGAATTTGATTTTCTGAGAAGACAACGTAGCCCTAATAATTTAAGTAAGTTACATGCATTCATAGTGCCCAGCATGAAAACTTCATTGATCTCTGTAGACTGTGGATGACACCCTAAACAAGATCAGACTTTTCTCACAGACCGCTATCCATGCCTCAAGTGACCTTGGCAGAGGCCACCATTGATCCTCAGGCAAAACCTCTGGCTTCTTCTTAATCTGATGAATATTCTTTCTTGACACCCCTAAATTTCAGTTCTGAGAACAAACATTGTGCACCAATGAGGCATTCAGACACATAAGCCATGAGAAAACACCAGCATTCCTGCTACACATCTGCATTTTTGCTAGTCTTCATCCCTGAAGAAGATAGA
This sequence comes from Phasianus colchicus, assembly GCF_987193195.1. Lineage (NCBI taxonomy): Eukaryota > Metazoa > Chordata > Aves > Galliformes > Phasianidae > Phasianus > Phasianus colchicus. Next base: position 36,793,067 of record NC_143436.1, read on the forward strand.
GATTCTCTTCTCCTTCCCGTATCTAGTTCTGTATCCACATATCAAAAACAAGATCATCTTTGTTGCCCCCAGGGAAAACATCAGAAACCATGAAGAACCAAAGTAGCACAATATGATAGCAAAAAGTGATTTTGGTGTCTTTTAAGCTTCAGCTATATCAATGTAAACAGGGATTCAGAAAATGAGACTTAAGACAAAGCTCAAAAAACAGAATTCCTATAAAAGTCTCTTCCATAAGCTTAGCAAATTTGATCCTAAAGTGTATTTTTATATTCCAGTCACATTACCCTGTCTGAACTCTGTTTCAGAGAATTATTCTTCATGACGGATTTGTATCCAGTACTTATATCACCCTCTAACTAGAATAATTTTATTCCTTCTCCTAAAAACCCTCCTCCTACTGGAAGTCTTGTCCTGGAAGAAGGAGGGAAGCACAAAAATTAACTCATGAAAATAGATGGGCAAGGAATACTAAATACATAGCTCATGCTGCCCTACCCGTCATACACTACAGATGTGTATTATGTAGGCAGAAATAAATGCAATGCAATAAATAAATAAAAAATAGTAAATTTAATCCGAAAAATGTAGTGTGTACTTTCGACAATTCTAGTGGGTCTGTGCTTAACAGAGAAATCCCGGGACTGACCTAACTCCCTGAATAGCCTCAGAGAACTGACATTTTATTTGAAACCAATCTGCCAGAAAATTGTTACAGACTCCCAGTTCCCAAACACCTTCACTTTCTCTAAAATGGACAGATAAAAAAATTGAAGATAGTCAAGACCCATTAAGAGGGCAGTAACACCATAGCAAGGTTTTCTTGTTTTAAGACATAAAAATATCACAGCTCTAGAGATATTTATCTCTTGAGTCCAAAACCAGAATTTTATTCAATCAGGAAAAGAGAGTCCCAGTGGGACATAAAATTTATTGTATTCCTGATAGGACTAAGATAATGGTGTTTAAAGTCTTAATGTCTGTCTGGAAAAACAATTTGTGGTCATTACTGTAAGTCTTATTATTTGCTTTAATCTGAACATATTCATAATAAAGTAGGTTCTTCAACATTTTCTAATTTTTTTATGTTATATAATGAGATGTATATAATATATTTACCATTTGTAGTAGTGCAAACTCACCGATAGCTCTTCTGTGCTCTACAAAATCAGTAAGTGAAATACCCAAGTGAATATAGACACACAGCTCATCAACCTTAGAACTCACACTTAAAACTATAACTAGTATCATGTAATATTGAAATCTCTTCATAATTCTAGATATCTCGGTATATTCCAAGACTGAAATTTTCTTTTTAAAAAGCTGTAAATTGGAGGGGAAAAAAAAGGCAGAAAATGTATAGTCATTTCATAAGGGAAAACCATGCTGAAAATTGATTGATTGGTTTCAAAGATAAATTTAACTCAAATGCAGTTAAATTAAACAGTACTTAACGCTATTGCCAAATAACTTCTCATTTTCAGTAAAAAGACTTACTGATCTTAGATAATTAAATTCTGTACCCTGATCTCCACATTTTTTTTTTCCCTCTCTGTAGCTCACTGTTCTGAAAGATGTACTTTGTCCCATACAACCTTCCTTCACACCCTACAGACTTGCCTCAGGCTTTGGACAAGCTCCACACTTAATCACGTTTTGCACAATAGTTCACCTCTTCTGAAACAGCTGACCAGAATTGCTACAAGATGCAGGCCAATGTACTTATGCAGATCATTGATCAATTCTCTTCAATAACGCCAATGCTCCTGCAGCTGGGAGATTTCACTGCCTGCCTCTTCTTAGTCCATGAGATGGAGTTCTCTCTGGGTCTACACGTAACAGCCAGATACTGACTTAGAGGAAGGGAAAAATATACTTATCCCTTTTACAATATGTGATTAATTGCTGAATAACATGTTTTTATGGTAAGCCATTTGTGAGCGTGGATTTAACCGCTAGGGGTCCAGATAACAAACATGCTAAGGAAAATGCTAACTACAAGTAATTTCTAGACATAGGACAATTACTACCATAGCTTTAAAGGATTTCTGTAATTTTTTTTTTTTCCTGGGCTATGAAAGTTTTCCCTAATTGTGCCAGCAAGGGAGTATTGTTTTGGCTGTGACTTCAGAAGATAGAGAAATGTATTTCTTCATGCCTGTCTCATCTATATTACTGGGGAAAAAAAAAAAAAAAAGATTAAGAGATTTAGCTTATCAAGAGGAGTCAACATATCTGATGGGAAATAAAAATGTTTTAAATGATGCTGAAGCACAAAGGAAAACAAAAGCTGTCTGGAAGCAATATGCCTTGCATTTGTACTGTCTAGTTAACAGTATGTCTTACTGTCAGCGAAGTAGTACATCAATCAAATCTAAATTTCATTAGGATAGGCTATAAAGCATTAGCCAAAAGCAAACAACTCTTCAACTCTAGCAAAGTTGCCAAGAATGAGATTCTATGATATGACTTCACCATTACTCAGACAAACCAAACATACTTTCAAAAGTTTTTGAATGAGGACAAACAGGCAAACCTGAAAAAGAGAAAGTATGAGTCTGCTTTCTGGTTTGGTAGTACATATTGGAAGTTTGGGAACTCACCCACGAAAATACCTTCCTATGTATTGTAGCCCTTGTACGAGAGGGACTTGTATGCTGTAAAACTGTATCAGTGGTTCAGAGAAAAATAGCAAAACACAAATCCTGATCAGATCCTTCCTTCATGCCACAACTTTTTTTTTTTTAACACAAACTGTTAAAGCAACACCAATGAAGCTATCCCCCACACAAGGCAGGCTGTTAGACCTAATAACCTTCCATCAGGCATGCTTCTGCATGGCTTCTCACTGACTCTTTCAGCTAAAAGGAGCTTCTCAGCACCTTTACATTCAAAGTCTCTTTTATGGGCAAAGAGGAAGCACACTCCCTGCATGCAAATAATGTCAAGAGCTCATTGAGAGCAAAAAATATAAAGGTCTAGTTCAAGAAGCATCAGATCCAATTAGATTGAATGCTTATACATAGAAAAAGTCATATTAATAGCAATAATAGAATAAAATATGCACACATATTTCCTAGATTTTATTAATTTTCCTCATGTTATGCTCACCCCTCTACTGTTTCTCTGGGTCCTAAGGCTGGTGGTTTCATACTGGCATGGGCAATGGGTGATGATTGGGACAGCTGTCACTGTCAGCACCTGAGTCCTTCGAAAGGAGGAACATGATCTTCATGCTAATGGTTTCTTCCTCCTCTCTTGTTCCTTCCTCTTAGGACCGTATATGTTTGTATATATTTGTTCACTAACATTGCACTCACAACCCTCTTTTTCTTCACTTGGCCTGCAGCAACATGGAGGTTAAATCTACAACAGGGGAGTTGCATTTTAATTTACGATCTGGTGTCATGTTAGGTAGTATTTCTTTGTTCTCTTTCTCAACCCCTAAGAACAACTACGTTAAGCTCCTAGTCTGCCCTTTTAACTGACTATGACGGAGTTGTTGACAGCATGGGGTTCTCTATTGCCAAGCCTGTGCTCAAGCACGTACCATCCTCACTTCACAGGCCTCTGTCCTTATAGCAGGCCCACATCTCTCTACAATATCTGTTAGAGTCATAAATATCTCATTCTACACAGAACAGCTGCTTGTTACTGCTATCTATATATGCTTATAATTGTATCAGAGAAAGACAAACAAGAGGAAAGCAGATAAAGAGGCTTGGTCAGTTAGAGAAATTGGCATTACAGCTAACCTAGGTCAAAGAAAGTTCAGGCACAGCAGGTCTGACAAGCCTCAATCATGAAGCCTTGCAAACTCAGTACAAAGCTTTTATCTTTGCTGTTAGCAATGGCAATACCTTATTACAGAGTGGCCAGGTTACAGTCCTATATAGGTAGGGTTCTGTGCTTTCCTAGCAAGGTCCAACAATCAAAAGGTCTGGCTTTTTGCATGGAAAGAATAGTACCTATTGCATGTCCAAAATTCTGAGCTGAGCAAACACAGAACAGGACAATTGTAAAAACTGAAATGATGTTCTGATTTGCCCTTGAACAAAATATTCAGAACTTTTGATCAAAACAAAAAGTTCAGACAAAATCAAAATTGATGAGATCTCTATGCATGTGCACATGCAGGTGCACACAGACACATGCATTTTCTTTTCTCTACATGTGTGAGAGAGAGAGAAAGAGAGAAAGAATTGCAAGAAGTTCTTTTCTAATAAGCAGACTGCTGAAAATAGAAACAACTGCAAATTCTTTTTCTTTTTCTTTTTTTTTTCTGAATTTGTCCTTTCCATTAGGAAAAAAAAAAATAAAAAGGGCTCTGACCCAAAATATCCATAGCTATAGTGTGTTAGAATTAAGCACAAGCCATATCTTTTTCAAAAAGGCACTTTACATCTCGCTTTATGGGCTTGTTGCCTGATATGTCAATATTGAAACTGGATACTACAGACAGTTGCTTTCAGTAGGTCTACTCATGTGAATTAAGAGATGAGCCATTGGTCCCAAAGGCACTTAAGTATTCTGCCATACTCATGTGCCCTGGCATTGATGTACTATATAGTGTCACATTAGACTCTTTCTTTCCAGAATGTTTGAGAAGGTGTTGCAACAATTTGCTTTTTTTGTGATTACTGGCATTTTCTAAGCGTAGGTGGTGAATGAATTTTATTCTGCATAATGTGAACATAAATATATAGTATATCCAGTGAAAATCAGTAGCTGGCATGAAGGGAAGTCAAACTCGGTTTTAAGGTTTGGGCTTTTTTTTTTTTTTTTTTTTAATTATTATTTTTGCAGTAAGATCACACCAAGGATTTCTGAGCAGATTTTATTAAGCTTCCCCATGAGCCCAATTCATGGCTTTTAAGCAAAGCTCCTACTTCTCTCTCTGGAGATGCTGGAACCAGCCTTAGCTATCAGAGATGTTGCAGTCTTCTCTTAATACAATAAATGAAATTATGGTGAGATTCCAAGATCACAAACCTCAGTAATTTCCTAATGGATGTACTGAACATAACCCTCTCATCGATGACGCCTTTCAAAATTATGAATAGCAAGAATTTCCACATGTAGAATACATGTCTAAAATCTCCTCTCCAACTATCTCTTCAAATTTGAGTCTATATACTGAATTATAAAACTGCTTTTCCCCAGCTGAACTTTTAAAAAGACAGATGACTACCCTCTGATTATCTATGAGTCTACTAATAAAAGGCACAAATGTCTATTCTAGTAAAAACACCCACTCATGCCCAGCAGTATGTTTTCTACCAAAGGCAATTATAAGTACCAGCCACGTTTAGATTATGTTAGTGTAATGAAGCAGAATTCAAATACATTTTCAAAATCAATAGCTTCTTCACATTCACTCAGAACGTATTTAGAAGCTAGCACTATTCACACACTCGTATGACACTAACAAAAGGGATCTGATTGTGAATGCATTTTGTGCACATCTCATCTCAACTCTAGAATTACATTCCCTAGATTTTTAGAAAATAACATGCCTCCTCCCGGTCTCCCTCCCCCCACCCCAACTAGTGAATTCTTCCCACTAAAAAATATCAGTTTTGATACAAGCAATCCTCATCTTAATAAAGCATTGCCCCAAGAAGATAAAATACCATGGTTTCACAGTTTTTATCTGATTCAACTGATGGGTTTCAAGAAGGAATCTACTGAGATACTGAGACCAGGACCTACGTGCTTCCAGGCTGGTAAAGGAGCACTGGTCCATACTTAAGGATGTCAATGCATCTCTTCTCTGATGAAGAGAACAACAAAACAAGTTAAACGAAGTCCTTATAACCTCCTGTAAGGCCTTTGCTCATTAAACCGTGCCTTAGATGACCTAATCAAATCTCCTGCTGTTGAGTTTTTGCTTTTCCAGCAGCAGAATTTGACCCTCTCAATACAAATACTTTAAGAATGCTCTGTTAAGATCTTAACGTAAGGGAGGTGGTAGGTTCATATTGTAATTGTTAAACAAGAAAGTCTTTTTCATGTCTAGATTATTTTCCTGGGTTATTTACGACTGAATTTTTAATCCATCATGTTTTAACTCTTTTCATGAAATTTGCTAAAAAAGAAAGTGAAATGAAATAGTTAATTAGCTGACTAATCTCAATGATGCAAAAAGCCTGAATTGCAAACTAGCCTAATGTATCACTCTGTGCTTTTGCTACCAACTGCCATTCTTTTACAAGGAAACAATGCTCTCTAGTAATCTTGGGAAACATTCATTTTTCAGTGCAAGAACATGCATTAGATCATAGGTGTTAAAAAAATTATAACCTGTCTTGCACTCTCTCATGTGATGCATAATACAAACCAAAGATTCATGCTGACCTGTAATCACTTACTACAAATTTAGGTCATCCTCCAACAGCAAGCTCTATACACGTTGATTACTTCACCTGCTGCATTCAGCAGAAAGGTCTAATTCTGCTTCCAGATATGCACACAAGTATCTATAATTTCAGAAGGAGATATAGCAGTACGCCAACAGCACAATTGGATTTAATTTACTGCTTACACAGCTGTCATGTTTTACTGAAATTGGTACCTTTTTAAGGACAAGTAAATTCTCAGATTTTTTTTTTTTTTTTTTTTTTTTGGCAGGTACACATGTAGCTACTGTGGCACAACTGTAACAGAATTGTCTTTCCAAAGCAAACCAGATTTGCAATATGACATGCACTGACTTACTCTTAAAAGGCACTACTTAAACATTTTAGAGAGTGAATTCTTTTTGCAGTAGTATCAGATCAGGTAAATGTGGACTTATATTTTCTTTAAAGTCCATTATCACTGATTGATATTAAGGGAGATTTTGTTAATGTCTGCTGGCGGTTTCCCTGCCACTGCCTTACACACGAGCATGTCTCATGTATAGTCAGCTTCAGAACAAAATGAAACATGAAAAGCCAAACAGCTCTCATCACACTAGCAAGAACTGGCATTTGGGATATAATCTGTGATCCAGCACAAGCAGCAAGTGGAATGCATTTTACGATATCATATGAACCAAAGCTGCAAAAGCATTGTCAATAATTTATAAGTTTGGGCTATTCATAAAAGATGTCTATAATGGTACTCTATGAAAGACTGAATTTTCTACTTGCATCAGATGAAACAGAGAAATCTGAGCAGTTTAAGGTATTTCAGCTGTGCTATTTTATTTTTGTGACATCTTCAATGACTTTCAACAGGAACAAGTTGCACTCAGCCCTGCCTAGAGGAAGCACAGCCCTTGCACTCAATGGGAGCCATGCTCAGCATGCAAAGGCTGAATGCACCTCCTGTCTCTTTTTTCTGCTGGCTTCTCTGAAACAGTTATTTTCCAAGATTGCCTGGGGAACAAAGTAACACCACATGAACTTTGTAGGTTATTTTTCCTCCATTTTTCTCATTATTAGAGACATTTTCATAATAAAGGTCAAGCTTTGTAAGCATTGTCAGTGACTTAATAAAGCAAGTTAAACTTTGTAAGGAACATAAATGGCTTTCTGGCAGGATATTAGTAGGATAGAAAAATGAAGCACATCTAAACTAATGTGAAGTACCCTATTAGTAGAGGATGAACCAAGATTAGAAAGCATGTTCTGTCAAACAGAGGCTGTACACTAATTTTGTACACATGAGCACTTTAATACATGTTGTAAAAGAACAATCTAATAGCAGCTTAAGGCTGTTATTAAAATGGATTGCAGGATGTGCCCTGCCTTTCAGTCAATAATCTCTCTCACACATGAATATAAGGCATAACAGCATAAGCCTCCTAACCAGAAAGGAAAAAGGATCCTGAGGTTTTATGAAGTACAGCCTGGTATTTCAGGGCAATCAAACATCAGTAACCACCGCACGGCACTTCTCCAGCCCACAGCAAACAAAAGGATGCGGTGCCCACTCACAGCTGCACCCAGACACGCAGCTATTTTCATACACACATGGGCTGCGCGTGGGATCTGTGTACGTGCACTGCTTGCACACTCAAAGAGACGTGAAGCCCAGTGGTTACTTTAAATGATTCTGCGATAAGGCGATGCAAATGACTCGCGTCTTAAAAATCTCTCCTAAAAACATCATTTGTGGGAGCCAAAGGTTGCATAGTACCTGGGGGTGCATTTAATTCTTTCTTTTAATTAAACTTTAGTGAAGTTAAACGTGGGAGTGCAACAGCCATTTTCTACCTGAGAAACAGTGATGCTGCCACAGAGAAGGAAACACTTCTACTTTCCTAGCTAAGAACTTACTTAATTCTACCCTTACCGCAGATTCTGTTTCCATGCTGGGGATACTGAGGCGCAGCTCTGCGCAGAGGATAGGCTCGGGATTCACAGCAGCCCGGAGCGGAGCCGCACAACTTCGCGCACGTAGCGGGCGCCGACCCGAAGCGAGACACCGCGGGCAGCGGGGTTATCACCTCCGCCGCACCGAAGCGACGGCCGTCGCAGCAGAAATTGCCCTTTCCCATAACCCTGCTTCCGCGAGCCAAGGCGAATCGCAACGTCCCCCGCCCCCGAAGAAGAGGAAAGCGGAGAGAAGGGGATAAAAGCAGATAAACGCATCCGACTCCTGGCGTGCGCTCGCAGTCCCCGCTCCGCCGCTGCCGGGAGAGCGCTGACCGCGGTGCTGAAAGGCGCCCGCCAGCCCGCCAGCTCGCCCGCCGCCGGCCGTGGCCCCGCCACAACAGGTGCCCGGCCGCCCCACGCGCGGCCCGCGGCCGCCCCCGCTCACCTGAGGCGCGGAGCTGGAGCAGGAGGCACAGCGCGCGGAGGCACGCGGCCGCCCGCCGCATGGTGCGAGCCGAGCCGAGCCCAGCCGAGCCCAGCCGAGTCGAGCCGAGCCGAGCAGAGGCGAGCAGCGCCGCGCCACCGCGTCCCGCTCCCCCCGTCAGTGAGCATGCCTGCGCGTGCGCAGCGCCGCGCGGACGGGAGGGCGGTGGGGCGGGTGCTGCCCCCGCCGCGGGGTGAGGCGAGGGGCGAACGCTGAGGGGTGGGCAGCCGGGCGTCCGGAGGCGGGGGAGGAGAGGCGCGGGCGGGAGAAGGCAGGCAGGCCGGCCGGCCGGCAGGCAGGCAGGGAGGCGGCTTCTCCCTCAGGCTGCAGCCGCAGCCCGGGCTCGCTGATGCAGCGAAGCGGCTGTGTTGCGTCTTCCAAATATTAAAGGGCGTATGTATGAGGTTCGACCCAAAGGGTTCGGCGTGTCTGCCAGGACATCGGCGACGTGTGTTTGTGCTTGCAGGGAAAGCAGTCCTCTCCTTCGGTTTGCTGTCAGACACGCTGTGTTGCAAATAAACGGTTAGCTGAAACTGTGTTGGGAATCATGGCTGAAATGGGAGTAAAGTAGCGTTGGCTTTGGGGCTGCTGAGCCGCCACTGGAGCGGGCTGATGCAACACCCACCCAGCAGGCACCCACAAAACCTGGTAACAGGACAATCAGAGCCCCACATACAGAAGCCAGGCAGAACAGAGCCCCCTAACACGATCATTTGCTAAAGTTGCATTTAATTGAACAAGGGTCACTGGAGGCCAGCCTTGACAGCAAGAAACTTGTGCCTCCTGGCAAGTAGCTGGAATGAAGTAGGAAATAACAGAGGAGATTAACAGAGCTTGCTTGTAGTTGTCTTCAGATGAACCTGTGCGTAGACATTTCCTTAACGTCATGCTGCAAAGGGCTGCATAGGAGCAGATTTCTAGATGTGGTTGCATGTGTGACTGTATGTATGCAAACGAGCTTCCTCTGCCAGCCCCCGCATGGCTGCTGGCGTGCCGATAGGCTGCTGGATCGCTCGCTTGACAGCAACCGAAGTGAAAAAAGGCTTGGGTTGAAAAACAGCACTATCTTGAACTCTGCCCAGAACGGGGGAATTAAAAGGATTGAGGGGATATTTGAGCACGTAGCATTTGAGCCATGTCATCTCAGTGATATCTTTGTAGGCATTGTGCTTCAGGTTGCCCTGTTAATTCACAGGACCTCTGTTGCTTTTTAGGTAGTAATTTGCTGTGGGCATATACTACTTGCAGCACAGCTTAATTCTGCCCATTCTGAATAGGTGAAATGAGAACTAAAAGAAGTGAAAAAATAGAAGTCTGTCTGTGCAGTGCAGCCCACTTGAGCCCTCACAGCTGCAGTTCCTGTGTGCCCAGGCCTCAGAGTTGTACATTTAAGAGGAATAAGTAGGCAGCTACACTTGCTATCCTGGGTAAATTCTACCATGCAAGTCATCAGATAGCCACTTCCCAGGGAAAGACAAAATAAAAAATTACTTACAATCCTTTGATGTTTAGTTATTCTCCACAAGTCATCACCTGTGTGTTCTAGGCAACCATTTGGGGTCAAATATGTCAACAAGATAACTCAACTGAAGCTAATGGTATTGATCCTTCCCTGTGTGGTTACAAATGAGGCAGCTGTGGTTTTATATGACTGAGCACTGCAGCAACATCTACTCACCTCACTTGTAGAGCCCAAAGACAGTAAGACAAGATGACTCACCAAGAGAACTGTTTTTCACTGGGGAAATGCCTTAAAATACAGTTTTGAGCCCACATCCAAGAAAACATTTAGGCTTCCAACTCACACTTTAGATGAATGCAATGGAAAGCTAAGACTCTAACTCATTTGCTGAATTTTATAGCAATGCATCATTTTTTAAAGGCACTGTCATCAACTCAAAATGGAAGCATGACTGTGGAGTGGGAAGCTGTTACACAGAAAGTGAGGTAACATTGCATCAACTTGAATACTCTAGCTTCAGGGTTGTTGTTTTTTTTTCCCCAAATATAGAAAATTATAATAGCAGAGTGGACATCACTAATGTATACCATACTATGTGAGATTATTATCAGCTTAGGGAGGCACGAAGTGTTCAGCTGAGAGCTACCTTTACCAGTATTTATAAGTGAGGTAAATGATATATTACTAATTCTTTTCAATTTCATAGAATCACAAAATCATAAAGTATCTTGAGTTGGAAGGGATTCAAAAGGATCTTCAAGTCTAACTCCTGACTCCACACAGGACCACCCAAAATTCAAACTCTGAGAGTGTTTTCCAGACTCTTCTTGAACTCCAGCAAGATCAGTACCATGACCACTGCCCTGGGAAGCCTGTTCCAGAGCCCCAGTACCCTCTCAGTGAAGAACCATTTCTTCATATCCAACCTGAACCTCCCATCACAGGTTCATGCTGTCCCCTTGGGTTCTGTCACTGATCACCAGAAAGCAGAAATTAGTGCATGCTAAGAAGTTATATTCAGTTTTGGTTATAATTAACCTTGGTTATAATTTCCTTGGCTGAAAATGATTTTGTGCTAGACTTCTATTGACTTTAACAGGAAGCTAGAACAGTGTAACCCAAGTTCAGAAGACAAAGCACAAACATGGGATTTATCTGTCCCTCATCCATCTTGACAAAGAGTTTCAACTCTTTGAAAGGGTAGATAATAGCAGGACAAGGGGAAGTGGTTTTAAGTTGAAAGAGGGAAGATTTAGGTTGGATATCAGGGGGGAAGGTTTACTATGAGAGTGGTGAGGTGCTGGCAGAAGCTGTCCAGAGAGGTTGTGGATGCCAGGTGTTCAAGGCCAGGTTGGATGGGGCCCTGGGCAGCCTGGTCTAGTATTAGATATAGAGGTTGGTGGCCCTGCCTGCAGCAGGGGGGTTGGAGCTTTATGATCCTTGAGGTCCATTCCAACCCAAGCCATTCTGTGATTCTATGTTTCTAAAACAGTCTTTAGTTTAAGAGGGCAGTGATACATTCTTTATCAAGCAGAAAATGTGTCTGAAGAAGAGGGAACCACGTTTTTTGTCTGAGATAAATAATACAGATGCTTATATCTGTTCTCCCTTGACAAGCTTCAGCAGAAAACAAGCACTGCGTAGTAATAAATGAAAGCAGGTTGGAGGAGGAGGAGGGGTGAAGAGGAGGTTATATGCATAGATCAAAGGATTCTTTTGGAGAGACGAATGCAAATCAGAAAAAATAACTACTTTTCAATGTGTGCACGTGTGTATACTGCAGTCTCAGCAGAAGAGAGCTCACGACTTGTAAAGTTAGACTAGCACTAAATCATATTGATAAGATGGGCAGAGTGATTATAATACAGTGCAGAAACATAAATGCTGCAGGAAAAGTGTCAGGGAATAACTTGTGTCCTGAGAGAGCGCCTGTGGGCAACGTCATTGTTGTGCCAATGCAAATGCATAGTATTCCTAAATGAATATTGTCATTTTATGATTACTGCACTTCTAAAGTGATCTTAAGCTTTACCACGTACTTTTGGTACAATATCTAGTATGCACATGGAAAACTGAGGCTGGCTTATCTGGGAGACAACAAAACTTTGACAGCGTAAAAGAGAGAGAGCATTCAATGGTATTTTTTTCTCTCAGCCAACTCATTTGTCACTGTGTGTGTCAATGGAAAACTTCAAGACTAAGTCTTAATTTTTACTTTTTTAAAGAAATTGTTTACTTACCTATAGCTTAAATGGAAAAAAAAAAAAAAAAAAAAAAAAAAAAAAAAAAAGTCACTCCTGTTTCTAGGGGTAATTCAGAAATAATCAAATGAGTTATGGACTGCTTGTTTAAGCTACAATGCAAACAACTATTAATCCCAAACTTAAATACTGAATGAGACCTGTAAGGGGCTGGGGCAGCCCCAGCTGCTGGCTGAGGACAAGGCAAGAGTACTTGCAAATGCATTTAGGCATGCTGATTACTCCCTTCCTGGCAGCATGTTTCATTCATGCATTTTGATTGCTAGCAAATTCACATTGTTTTCTTTTCATATGAAGTTGCATAGCTCTGGGTCACTTGCTTTGCAGCACAGAGAGGGCAAATGTAGCTGGCCATTTGGATGCCTGGTGTGGTTCTTTCTGTATTTTCCATGTGAAAAAGGAATGAATGCAATGAAGAGCTGGTTATTCCTACTATGTTTATGAAAGCTTTAATGGTAAAATAATTTTAAATGGATTTGAAATAATAAGGATTGCTATTTATCTTGCCCATAGCAAGGTCTTTCAGAACTGTTTCCATCTGAAGCCTAATTGTGCAAATGTACTGGAAAAGTCAGTGTTGCTATCTGCTGTGCTGCTTTAGCCATTCCATTGTTTTGCCTGAAAGTGGGACATGTATGCACAGGTCAAAATATTCCAAATATAGATGTGGGATTCACTGCACCTGACTTAACAGATTTGCAAGGTAGGTAGATATTTTCCTTTGAGCTAGTCATGATGAGCTCCATTTGTCATCAAGAGAGACAAATAGGAAGTCCTAGTGCATATTTAATCTGATCTATTTTAGATGTTTACCTTGGGATGAATCATGCCCTGCAATTCCAGTTTTCCTCCGTTGAATATAATGAGAGATAATTAGCTTGCAAATAGACACCAACATTTGCTTAGGTGATTCTTATACAGTCTTGCAAAGTTGTTCACCCTGGGCATTTTTCTGGGTTTCTCACTAGAGATATTTATGATAAGCAACACTCCACAGGGACATTACCAACAATTCCATGTTAGCAAATGTTTTTGTCTCTCTGTCCAATTCTTCATACAAGTATCTGGAACAGCAAATGACATCTCTGATTTTGTACAGTCTGGGTACTATTTCACCACTTCCTTTTTCTTCCAAACTCTTCTCTCTTTTATGATATTCATACCAGAGGACAGTAAAAATATCTTCCTCCAATGTTCTATCACCAGCATCATTATTCTTAAAACCAGATACTTTGAACTGTGACACAGGCAGCAAAGATTAGAAAAAGAATTTTCAGATTTTCCTTAAAATGTCTTTAGTGAAGGCTAGGAATATATCTCTTGAACTGTGCTCATTTATATTGTCAATCATTTTAATATAATATGATACATCCTTTTATGAAATACTGGTTAAAAAAAAAACCCAAAAACAGCAACAACCAAATACAGTTATGTGTCTATACTAACATGCATTTGAGTATAGAATAATATAGAATAATGGTTACCTGTGGTTACTCATAACTACACAGAACATCCCTTAATGAACCACGTATGCTCAAAATTTAAAGTAAATTGTGCTGTACACTTTAAACTGACCTCTAAACACAAAAGTAGCTGAGTTTGCATGGAGATACTAGCGACAATTAGATCTGTCTCAACTGAGATAACCCAAAGGTGACAATTGTAGTGTTAGTTCAGATTCAGGTAAGATTAGGCAGTTTGGATGTTTGTGTACTTGTAGAATTAACTTCATACAGTTTACTCTGATTTTACATTTCAGGAAGAGTATGGCTCCTTGAAATAGAAAATTAAATAGAATTCAGTTAGAATTTTGTTACTTGCATACACAATTCTATGTGAAGTCAACTATCTTATCCTACCTCAAGTAAACAATAACAAACTTTCAGTTATCTCTCTCACAGATTTTTTTTTTTTTTTGTATGTACACAAAGATTAATATGAATGAAAATAGGCTTGATTTGGCTGCCCATTATCTTTCCAAACAATTGGTAAAATAATACTTGCAACCAGGAATTGAATTTTCACTGAATCAAAAGATGCAGCACCTTAGGCTGGATTAAAAACAAACAAACAAACAAACCAACCAACCAACCAACAACCTAACAGAAAAACCCAACATCTGAACAGGAAACTGTAACTTGCCAATATTGAATTGACATTCATGGAATATTAGAGGATGGGAGTCACAGCAGTTATCCTCAGCAAAACATCCTGTATACATAATATTCAGCAACCAGACACTGTTGAGAGATTCAGATTTCATTAATGATTTTGCTTTAGGATATCATTGGATTAATTTTGGATTACATACATGACACACCATAAGTGTAGAGATCTTAATGTAATTTTTTCTAGCTGAGAAGTTTAGGTAATTGGTAAGACTATAACCTCTTCATGTCAGGCTGAAATTATGTGTGCATTTGCTAAAGGAGCAAAGGGTGAAGATATTGTGTTCTAGTACAGACTGAAAGGTGAGGAAAACATTAGGGTGAAGGCAAAAATCAAATAAAAATAATTTGACAGGTCTTGATAACACAGCCTATCTGAGTTCACTTTTGTTGAAACCTTGCTATAGCGATGTAGAGGGATTGACTGAAATTTGGAAGAAGGTTTGAAGTAGAGGACAGTTTGGTGTTTGCAGCATGTTACAAGTTGGTCTTTGGAATTCAGATATCTTATACCATTATAAACAAACATTGATTATGAGGATAGAACTTCACTGCAGTGCTAAAATGGTGTGATATTAAAAGCTTCTGTGAAACTCCTAAATTAAATAGTTAGGAGATTATTATACTTTTTAACTATTGCATTTTGGCCCTAAATTGTTATCCTATTTGTGCCACTTACATATGCACACCACTACAGCTGTAGTTTTCCCATTGAAACTAAGTATTTCAGTGAGTACCATGAATCAATGGATATGCAGATCAAAGGAAGTAGCTATTCCTTCTGAACTAGCACTTGTGAGTCTGCATCTGGAATACTATGCCCAGTTTGGGGTTCACCAGGACAAGACACTGGAATACTGAAACGAGTTCAGCAAAGGGCCACTGAGGTGACAGTAGACTGAAGCTCCCAGCATGGAAGGAAACACTGATGAAGCTGTATTTATTCAGTATAAGGAAGAGAAGATTAAAGGAGGATCTCACTGCCATTTACATCTACATAGTGGAAGCATATAGGGAAGACGGAGCCAGGCTCTTCCTAGACTCACGCAGTGATAGAGCAAGAGGCAGAAGGCTGCACGTCTATAAGATCTGACTAGATATTAGGCAAAGAAATAAAAATCACTTTCATGGTAGTCAGACACCAGAAACTGCTTGATCAGGAAGGCTGTGGCGTCTCTTTCTGGATTCAGAACTCAGCTGGACAAGACCCTGCGTAACTCAGTCTGACTTCAGAACTTATTTTAATTTCCAGATTTGTTCTGCTTGAAGCAGAGAATCCAAGCAGATGATCCCTTCCAGAAAGATATTTTATGATTCTAAGTAGTGCAAAACCATAGAAATGGATTTCTGTGGCAAAATGGTTGGTACTGGTGACCTGATATTTACACAATATCAATTTAGGAGTTTTTACTGCAGATTCTGTTCTAAATAGCAGCTGAACTTTTAGTTACAATATACATTCTTCTGATGTGCTTTTCCATCTTGATTTCTTCTCAGAAGAATCAGTTAATATGTCCTGGAATTGATCTATAATTTTCTTTCCAAAAGACACCTGAACCAATCCACAGGGAGCTCAGTTTCACTGACTTTGTCACAGTCTTCTAAGGATAATTCAATAGAGCCTTCCCCTCTTTCTTCCTTTTTTTTTTTTTTTTCCTTCTTCTTTTCTTTGTGTTCTTTAGTTTTACAGTTACAGCTGATTTAAGATGCATAAAGGCATCATCAGCTCACTCAGTAATTCCCACAAAGTAGGTAACTACTTATGTTATGCTATAGAAGTTATGAGTCCCATAGGAACTGACATTTTGTTTCAATACAAAACAGTGCCATTTTATGCACCTCATCAAATAGACATTATTTGTGAAGAATTAAATGTCCTCAGAGGTGGCACTGGTACCTGATCACCTCAGGGCATCTCAAGTTGGAATCTCTGTTAGGATCTGAAGAGTGGGATCATAACCCTGAGGAACTTACAGTACAATCTCTAATCTTTAAAGAAGAAATATTTAGAAATGTTAGAAATAGTACTTCATGAGAGTTTTGTTTGCTTCTTTTACAAACATAAATTAGAAAGCAACAGTCTATAACATATTCAAGTTAAATAACGTATATCATACTGTGCAAATATGTATATAAAATATAAAGTTTGCGTTATGTTTAAAATGAAATTTACTTTTAAAGAGGGTGATTGAGGACTTAACCAAAAAGATGAAAAGTCCAGCATATGCATCTTAAATTTTTTTTACAGATAAGCATTAGGCAATGTCTAGTCACCAAGACTGGGTGTATTGTAATTAATTATGAGAACTGCATGACATTGAAATAGCGAGACCAGACTCTCAGGTATACTCTTTTTTTGTCTAGAGTTAAAAGTATTATTTTGGTTCACAAGTGAAACGCCATTTATTCTTTAGGAGAGAGCCAGAGAAACTTAAATAAAAAATTCAAAAAATTCAGCGATTTTAAAGTCTGTAATTAAGGTTTCCTTGCATCCTCTAACAGAAGATGTTCCCCATTTTCAATTGCTTGTAGGCCCTATGGAAACATTACAAATCTCGGAGAGTTTTCTTGATTTTATTGCAATAAATCTGACTATACCTGTTTGTGGTGCAGCCTGCTGGGCCACTCTACAGTCTCAGCCTGCTTCATGTTCTTGTCTTTCTTACAAGTGCAGTGAGCTGGGACAATCAGGCACTCCCTGACTGCACCAGGGATTGTAGCCCAGCCTGAAAGGAACCAGAATGGCACAACCTGGGAAGTACTAAAATTGTATGGTTGGTGGAAAGCTCCAGAACTACCTTGCCTGAACTGTAGCCAGAATGGAAAAATACTGACTAAAGCCACTTAAATTGCAGCCCTACAAATAGTGATCCTAAGTAAAAAGTACCTTGAGAACTCCAGGATCACAGTGAACTGTGCCCTAGAATCTCCCCCTTGAGCTGAAAAACCTCTTAGGGCAGACTCTTCAAAATGCTGATGGAAGAAAAGAGTGAGAAATTCATTTGGAAGGGGAAAAGTCCTTAAGGCAAAAAAGTAATTTAGAAAAATCTCTATACACTGAAGTAAGTCTCATGTGAACCTTGGCATTCTCAAACCTTAGTAACTAAGTTGTGGTTTCGATTCTAGGAAACTCCACTGTATCACTTTTTAAAGATGATTAATAATGAAGAGCTACTAAATACCACACAATTTAATCTTATGATTTACCATAAAGGTATAAATAAACTCAAATTGCTGTTAAATCAAAACCAGTGTAAACATTTATTTGTAGCAAATTATCATAGTCAGCAGGATGGCAAGTAGTGTTACTGACTACTTATAAAAAAGCACAGTATTAATCTGAACCCCATCTTCTCAGGAAAATGGGGCCATGATCCTTGGCGTGACTGGAAAGCTGTAGAGAAGAAATGGGAAGCTGTAGAGAAACAACTGGATGCTCCAGAGAAAGAACTGGATGCTGTGAGAGTTTCGACTAAGGATGAAAAAGACAAAGGTGTAATTTGTAAAATGATAGGAACATGTTTATGAGTTGCATATCAAGAAGATATACAATTAGAGAGGAGCAAGACCTAAAAACAGAAATAGAAAGTGAGAAAATAATAAAGTAATTACTGTCTTTTAAATTTGAACAGCTACAGGAACAGTTACAAAACAAAAGGGAGGAACTACAAGGTCTGAAATAAAAATGAGTGGTGCCTGTTTGTTCAAGCAAAATCAAATCAGTTAATAATAACCTCTTTACCATTATTACATATATATATACACACATATATATAAAATAAAAAAATATATGCAAATATATAAACTTATTATATAAACTAATATATATTACTTATGTAGAGATATATATTCAAAAATTCCAATTAGTTTTTAAGGACAATTAGCATCTCTGTGTAAAATCTGGTAAGCAAAGGCTTAACATTATTGGTGTGAATGGAGTAAGTCTTATTTGCCAAACTGCCAAGGCCAATTTATGGCTGCTGGCAAGAAGCACATGTTGACTATTTGCTTGCAATTATAAATCATCATGAAAAATATTTCTGGTTTCAGTGTTTTACACAGACAATCTTGGTGCCTGGTTCTTTGGTTCAAACATTGATCCCTGGCCCTAGTAAAAAGAGGGAGGCTACAGTGCATCTATTTTGCACAGCTCTTGTACACTCTAATTCAGAACCATTAATGTACTACAATATTCAATTTCTGTTGCAGCATGAGGTGGAATTTTTAAAACCATAGTGGACTTGGAAAAAATCCCAACAAATTATCTCTTTTGCCCACAGCCATTCATACTGTACATGCTGAATTTTAAACAGCCACACTCCCTCAAAATGTGAAATTAAACCAACATGAAATAACACTCTAATTATAAGAACTGGCCTGAAAAGAGTGAGGAAAAAAGCAACAGCAGCAGCAGCACATGTAACTTCATAGAATCATAGAATGGCCTGGGTTGAAAAGGACCACAATGATCATCTGGTCTCAACCCCCCTGCTATGTGCAGGGTCACCAACCACCAGACCAGGCTGCCCAAAACCACATCCAGCCTGGCTTTGGATGCCTCAGGGATGGGGCATCCACAACCTCCTCGGGCAACCTGTTCCAGTGTGTCACCACCCTCTGTGTGAATAACTTCCTCCTAATATCTAACCTAAACCTCCCCTGTCTTAGTTTAAGACAGCTTAATTTTCTCACTGAAACAAGACTTTATTTTCTTATGCAGCTCTCCACCAGACGACAAACATCACGTTGTTGTTCCCAACCTTACCAATGACATTTTCTCTACCCTGTGGTTAAACAACTCTAGGGTGGCCATGAACCCATGCTCATATTGAGCATAATGACAGTATGGGATAGAAGTCTAAAACAAACTGTTCTTGCCAAGAGGTAGCCATTAGAAAGGTATTATAATCTCTAGTGCTGCCAAACTTTTGATCAAAGCTAAACGCCATTCTGATGGCAGGATATTGCTATTGTTATTATCACAAAAAATTGTTCTATCTTCATCAAAGCTGTATGTATATACAATACATGTACTTGAGGGTTTCTGGAAGTGGTGGCTGCTGGTTGTTTTCAGCTGGAGGCTAGATTCTCTCGAAGTACAATCTGCCCTGTATATACTGCAGTTCTGGTTGTTAGCTGGATGTCTGTATTTTACTGCAAAGGTGAGCAGCCTTTTGTAACTGCTCTTAGCAGCAAGGAGACACAAGCAACAGAATGGAAAGCAGAGAACTTTTTTCTATACCTGCTCCTAGCACCGGAGCACTGGAAGGGAGAAGCTCCAATGAAAACATCAAGATAGATACGAGTGGAGAGGCAGGTATTAGCAATGTGATATGTTGATGCAGTTTGACTGCAAAAGGATAAACAGTACAGTGGTTGAGGGGAGAAAAACACAAGTAGAGAGACAAACTGTGTTGAGGGAAACAGAAGGAGGTGGCAATAGAAACTTGAAGGTCTCTGGAAATCAAAGCAAGCACTATAGCTTGGATAAGAATGCCAGATTCTATGTGGGTTGAAAAAAACATGCTTCAATTTGCTGAGCAGCAAGTAATTTCATCCAAACAAAAAAATAAACAGAGCTCCCCTCTGCAGTTAATAGAGGCCAACATTTAGCAATTGTTTTTCTTAATGTCATTTTATGGAGTCCAGTCCTGCTTTTCTAGTTTCATGGACTGCCCTACCAACTCCTAGGGGACACAGTGATTGAAGAAAGAAAATAATTATACTTATTAATCATGACTTTTTAAGTGAATAAAAGAGAAAAGAAAAATTAAAAGCAGCACAAACAAAAGTAATGGCTATTCCATTTTTATTTTTCTGATTTATCCTTTCTTTGCATGTATGTGAGTGTGTGTGTGTAAAGCTTTAAGAAAGGCTACATCACTGAGTGTGGTCTACCCATTTGGAGTCCAGAATATTTACTTCTTCCAAGTAGCATCATAGGTAATGAAAGTAGCTTATTAAAAGGATCATCTATTCCATCTGAGGATTGATAAGACCTACATAATGCATCACCTATAACCTAACCTGTAGAATTATAGATGATCAATGGATAGAAATTTCAAGTCTTTGAATATCTGGAAAGTCATTTCATAAAAATAAATCATCTGGGGAGCTGTCAAAAATAATAATCATATAAATGTGTATCAGTTGTCTTATAAAATAAGTCTTTGTACTGTTCTATTTCCCCCACAGTATCTTAATTGAAATAGTGAATCAATATTCTGGTAGGATCTTTAAAGTAGATATATCAGTCAAATGTCTTGGTAGTGCTTTACCATTTTGTCTTTGGCAACGCAGTCTTGTCATCACATTACAGAAACATTCATGAAAAGAAAATCACTATTCCCAAGTGGTGTGTTGTAGTTTCTTTGCTTTGCCAGTCTCTTCCATGTATCCAGTTATTATTTACTTGTAGAAGACCATGGACCAGCTGTTAAAATTACAGTAAACTTGAGAATAGGAAGAAACATTTTCTTCTGCTACTTGTTTTTAAACTCATTTTTTTTATAACTTCAGAAGTGGGTGAACCTGTATATTTGTCCGACCAAGAAGTGCGGGCTTCTTACTGTATACAGACTCACTATCTGTGTCCACCCCCTAATGCACTCTTGACATATTTCCATCCTGTGACAGTAGAACAAAGCTGTGTCCACCTTTTCTACTAATACATCACTCTTTTCTTCTTTTGTTTCTAAAGGAGTTAGTCTTTTCTTCTTTTAAAGTCTAGAGTTTTTCTAACACTCAACTGTGATGTATGGTTTATTTTCTTCAAATAAAGATCATGCCATTATCTAAGAGGAATCTTCTGAGACAGATCTTGCTCTTTCCAGTGGCATGCATTCGTGGTTTAATCTTTTCTCAGTTGTGTTTTCACATTAGAGCTGCTTGTACACTGGTACATCAACTGCTTCCAAAACATAATTAAATATTCATGACAAAATACTGTACACAAAGCACAAAGCATTTTATACACTTTCTACCTTGCAGCATAAAGGGAAAAGTTGAAGAACTGTAAATTTGTGTTTTGGGTCTTTAAAAAAATGTTCAGTGTTTTGTGGATAATGTATTTTATCTTCTAACACTTGAAAATGATCCTCAGCTAAGAAAAAGCATAGAATTTTTGTATTTATACACAGCATTTCTCAGTTTAAAATAAACCCAATCCAACCCCAAACCTAACTCAAAAATACATGTTTCTGTATTACTCAATCATCATTGGTATAAAAATAATCACAGATACTTTTTTTTCAAATTGAGAGAAACCCTAACAAGATAGGGTTACAAGTAAATTTACAAGATTGTAATTTTACTAATAACCATTTCTGAATCGATATTGTTGCTTTTCACTACACTTTACTACCAGAAAATAGCTATTAAGCCACAGGCAAAATGCATCACTCATCCTCCAGCAGCTGGTTCTCTGAGAAGGAAAATAGCCCATAATACTCAAAGTGGCTCAGGTCAGAGAGGATGTTGTCAGTGTAACGATTTCAACTTGTTGATGACTCCTGGGAATCTATTCTATTCCAAGTTATTTATAGAATGCAAACTGAAGAGAAAAATAATCTGATATAGAAGGTTTCAATTGAAACATCATGTTTACACTAACACAGCCAAGCCAAATACCTCATTGTTTATAGTCCATTACTAAGTTCTACATACTTTTAAACTAGCTGAGAATGGCAAAGTACAGCCTTGCTGTTCTGGTTTTATCTGATTTTGATACATTCCTAGGCCAGAGAGGCTCAGACCTCTCAACTGACTTTGAAACCCTTTCTTGGATGCTTAATATTAATGTTAGAAATTCATTGCTTTATGTACTCTCTGAGAAACTAAAATACATGTCTTAGGAGAGAGGAAGGAAACAACAATTCTTCTTATTGACATCATTTCTTAACTGTTGTAGCTTTATTCTTAAAACACCCATTTGATGTGGTGTAAAGGGGGAAATCAGTTTTTCTCCTCATCACACAAGCTGTTTTTATCACATCGCTGTGGCTTCTCCCAGTAACCCAGCTGCCACATAATCATGTTTCTCATTTGCTGTAGCTCTTTCCCTCATTACATTCAACTCTTCAGTAGATCTCTGCAGGAAAGTCAAGAGAGGTCAAACAGTATTTGAGAGACAGTGGTGGTAGCAGGGTTAGGACAATCAGCAGTGCTCTTCTAAGAAGGTAAGCCTGTACCTGGGTTCAACAGCTGCCTTCTGCAAAATTCAGTCTATCTACCTGGTAGAGATTAGGAAAGATTCTAGAGACATGTTTGACTTTAACGGTGTTACATAAAAGTTACAGTAGAAAAGACAGACAGAAAAATTGAGAAACATCAAGATTACATTTGTCAGAAAACTTTGGTCCTGTTGTGCCCACTCCTGAAGGTACAACATCTGCATACCGCATACTACACTTTTGCCTGAGATAAAATAATGAGAGCCTTGATGCAGTGGAGTAGCCTTGAGTATCTGTTGCTGACATCTGAGATATTTGCACAACTTTTCCTCAGACGCATGCACACTTTCAGCATTTGCAGTGAGGAAAAGGAAAAAAAAGAAAGAAAAAAACCCATGTAAATGCCATGATATAGGAAACAATCAAAACTCACATTACAGCAGGGATTTCATCCATTCAAGTACTTTACGCTAAGGCACTCGTGCAATAATTTTCTCATCCTATAGTTTTAGGATCTACATAGTGTATAATATAAAAATTTAATCACCTTTGGATTTCAAGCAGTTCAGACTTTTCTGTCATTATTGCTGTGTTACTTCAGGTGCTGACAGAGAAAAGTAGTCTCTTGATAATCTAGGTGTAAGAGGATTCTGCCTTTTAAACTGGTATAGATGTAGAAAAACTATTTCCTTATGCTTAAACTACTTAAAAAAAACCCACCACTGAATCGGGTCCAGTACCTTTCATAATAATAATAGTAATATAATATATATATTATATAATAAAACACATGTCTACAGCCTGGCAGATAGAACTGTATATAATGGTTATTTATGACACAGCTGGAAGATTACCTCTCCAGCTTTTAAAGATCAAGTGCTAATGAAGTGACTAATTGTGGATACTGATGGCACGATTTTACTTACTGTGCTTTACTTTAGTTTACACTTTGAAGTTGCCTCACTCCCTTACCATCCTGGGTCACAGCAACTTTGCTCAACAGCTATTAGACCTTGTCAGAGAATAGGAGCACATGCAGTTGAGATTTGAGGAACTGCAGTATACAAACAGCAGAAAAGCGAACTAAACCCAGATACTAAGCTCAGTCTTAAAAGAGGACCCCAGGGAATGCTTAGTACTGGTCAGGATGCTCACTAGATGTCACTGTTCTCCAGAAATAAGTATGTGAGTACTTTTCTGTGGCTGTAATTATAGTAGACCTTTGACAAAATAGTGCTGTAACTCGCATTTTCAGAAACTGAGTTCATCTACAAAACTTCTGTACTTCAGCAAAAGTTTCTCCAAATGCTTGCACTGTCTGATTTTCCTCTCACTTACCTCAGTGTAAACCAAGAACAACTCCACTCAAACTGAGTAGTGGTGTTGATTTGTGGCCAGAAAGGGATCCAGCTATTTCTCAATCTTTTACCTATCTACATTGTATGAGATGTATGCTTTAGTGATGGGATGACCTCAAAGTGAACAATACAGAAGTTTATCCCACCTGGCTATATGTGTGCACAGTTCACACTGCAGATAAAGAAAAGCAATGCTATTTTTGTATGCCTGTTCTAGAATTTAGTTTCCGTAGTATCTCTATGTGATCACTAGAGAGCAACTGAATCTTCCTCAGTAATTTGGATAGGAAGCACAACTCATCTGCTGCTGGAACAGTTCATTTTTCCAGCAAGTACATCAGCAGACTGGGAAGAGGTTACTTTTCTCACTCAGACACATGAATTTACATGATTAAAATTGAGACATGTGAGTGTTCCCAGAGTTGCTGGCCTCAGTTGTATTTTAACACAGAAGTGTTGCTGCTAGTAAGAAAACTGAATGGAAGAGGAGGATGAGATGTTACCAGTGAGGTAACCACCTGCAAAGAGAATAACTGAGTGAAATCAAACTGTGTTGAAATGGGCTCTTCTGAAAATGTTTCAGAATGTTAAGTGTTTGCAAGCAGGCTAGAGCATGGGCTCACTAATAACTGCCAGATTTGGAACTCCTTTCCTTATGTTTGCTAAATCAATAAACACTGGGGGAAAGCTCCAACCCACCAGTCACCCAAGTGTGTCCAGAGCATCATTAGTGCATAACAGCATGTTTCTACATGGGAGGTCACACTGCCGACTGCAGGCAGTTAACCTAGGTGCTCCAACTCACCTCACGCAAAGCCTACTGCTCTCTGGTGACTCTTTTACTTTTATATAGAGAAACTAGGCTGCAAATGACCCTCAGGAGTGCAGTTCAACAGGATTTTAAGCTGATCTAAGTCTGTGGTGTGGCAAGTCCCACCTCCACCTCCGGCTGTACATTCCTGTTCATTCTCCCTCATGTCTGGTAGGTGGTGAGTTAGTTCAGCCAAAAATCAACCCAGGGGAAAAAAAATCTGATTAGTTTTCTGTTTTGAACAAGCTTCCTGGAAAGTCTTGATGTCTGCCCATATCACTGGAGGGGAGAACATGGGAATGGGCCACCAGGATGAGGGAAGACAAGGCCTTGGCCACCCTGACTGAAGTTTGCTCTTGCTTCCAGGGATCGACTCCTTTGAGAAGCTGCCTAATGTAGCCCATGATGGGCAACATGAGCTTTCCCCTCATGCCTCTGCCTGCAGCCTCTGGTCCTATTCCACAAATACACCTCTTGAAGCATAAAACTCACAGGGAAAACTCTGACTCTTGGCTCTCATGGTGTAACAAGATTTTCTCGAGCAAGGCGTGAGAAGGGGATCTGTCACTGAAATGAGAATGTTGCACTGAGTGGAGAGGACAGTTTGTTCCTTTGTGAGCAGAATATGAAAGTGCAGCTAAGATATATAACAGAGCTAAGTGAAAGAGCAATGACACATATTCCTGGGTTGCTATAACTTTCTGAGGGGCATTATGGCTCTCAATTTGGAAGGATGGATAAGGAGGATGGAAAATGGTTTGGAGAAGTCTTTCTTCAGCCCTGATGCTAACCCAAGTATAGCTTGCACAGATCAATGGAACCCTCTACGTATTTCAAATTATGCAAAGCAATTAGTCTTCATTAACAGCTTGCCTAATTTAATTTCAAAGCATCAGTCTGTTCCCCTATTAGATGAGTGAAGTAAAAAAATAATTTTGAAAGCAAAACTTCAAACCCAAATTTGACTGGCACTTTTTTTTTTTTTTATCAGCTAAACTCTGGAGTCATTACTACTTACCTCAGCTCATCATCTGCTCTCATTTTGTCCCAAAACTTCATATCATTCTTGATACCTTATAAGAAGTTTTCATGCATGGCCTTTTGCATTACAAAGTGCCAAACATCATATGAGATTGATTCTTTATTTTGTTAGAAACAACTAGGAGAAAGACAAAATCAAAGTCTTTTAACTAACCTATGGCATCAAGAATCTTACACAAATTGAAATTCCTATCATATGAAATTTCTCAAAGAAATTCAAAGATTTCATTGAACATTCTTAGAATGAAGCTAATTACATATTTTATATGTAATAGGCTAATAATATGTTTATATGTAATGTGTTTAATATGTAATAAATGAAGCTTTAAATATTTAACCAGATAGTTGTTGCATTTAGACTAACAGTTGCCTTGGCCAACAACTACTAGGCTTTTTTTGCCAGGTGTTTGTTTTCTGGGTACACACATTTGTCATAGTATTAATTCATGGGTTGCAAACAAGCAAATCTCCACAGTTCTTCTCCATATCTAGGAATCCAGGAATCTGTAGCATTGTATGATATTCTGTTTATGTATGTTTCACTGGTTACACTTCATGCTGAGAAATAAACATTAAATTCAGAAATTTTGAAGACCAGCAAGCATTTTCCATAGACTTACAAAACTCTGTGGTTTTTGATGAGGTATTTATCCTTACATGCATTTAAGAAAGCTAAAAGTCTTTTTTTTTTTTTTTTTTTTTTTAGGTAAGATATTTCTAGCTTCCTTGCTCAGATGTTACTGTACCTTTAAAAAACTATACCTAATTAATTGGAAAGCAATCATTAAAACCTATGGGTGTGGAGTACTGGGAGGCAATACATTTTCCCTGCCTTTGACTCACCGTGCAAAGAAATAGACAATATTTTGTTTTGAGAACGTTAGGTGTTCTACTTTGACATCATTCCTTTATTTGTTCTTAGAGAACCTGTTAATCTGTCACATTTGTGGGGCTTCTAGGGGGTGTGGAAAGCAAGGAAAATTGATAGAAATGCAAATTTGGGTCAAGATTCACTAGGGTTCAATGGATTGGAGAGGAGAAAAAGAAAATAAAGAAAGCAAGATAGAAAACAGAATGGTCTTGGAACAACAGTCAGTATGTATGTTGTAGCTCCAAATCCCTCTAGTCTGCAGTCATATTAGAAGTTTGAAACAAATTCTTGCACTTCTTCAGACAGCGCCTTGATCAGAGGTACTAGATATGTTTCATCCCTTTTGTTGAAATAGATTCCTTCTGTAGAAAGACTACAGATTTAATGGATGCAGTTTCCTGAACCATCATTCGCAAACAGAATAGTTGAATTTTAAAATTTCAATTATATTTAGTTCAACATAATTAGATATATAAATAGAATAAATATTGCAATTACATTTTCTGGCACAGCTTTCCATCTGTTCTTGGATTGCGATTATGCTTTGTTCATAATATTTTAGTATTTTACAAGCCTCGTTGTTTCAAAAAAATTTTTGTAGAGAATGGAGGACATAGATGCTGTGTGAATAAGCAGCTGTTTGGCAGCCAAAACGTTCCTTCTTGTTTTCAGCTCTCACCTTAGATGTCGTTCAGAAAGATGAGTCACTGATACTGACAGTACTTTGACCAAAGCATTGCTCCAAACATCTTGTAAAATAGATTTCAGAAAAAAGATGGAAACATTGAATTTGCAATGATTGTAGATGTGGAAAAGCCTTCAGAAGAGGGAAATGTGTCGTTTCCATGCTTCTGATTTTGGTTGCCTGTGAGGACAATGAAGAACTTTCAAAACCATGGGGAGAGCTAATGTGTGGATAGTCAGTCATCGTGGCTACCTGACGTCATCAAATGTCAGACATTTACAGGAGTTCTTCAACAACTGGCGAATGGGATCCCAGGGCCATGGGCAGGGTTATCATTGTCCTGCATTTAGAAGAGGTCATGCATGAGAGGAGTTTTGTCCTGCAGTATTTCTTATGAAGATGACTGTAGCCGTGAAACACAAAGAAGAAAGCAGTGAACAACTATTCTGAAGGAGATCATAACTGAATGGGAAAAAAAAAAATAATCATGTTTGGAGCAACATGATAAGTCAAATGTCAAATGGGAAATTTTCTTTGGATGTGAATGCATAAAAAGACATATTGTTCAAGGGCCCTTCAGATCATAGCTGGACTATATTAACCGCTGAAGGAGATTCTTATTCCCCTGCTATGACCAGACAGGAAGCCCAAAACTGACATGTTTCTCTCTCCTGAAGCACTGTTTGTGCTTCTCTAAGTCATATGAATTCAGGTCATGCCACCTGTCCCCTAATACTTGCCTCGTTAAGCAACAAGTTCAAAGGGAGTATTTTTCTCTCAGTAAATTCTGAGGCAAGGAGAGATTAGATGACCTGCCAGGGTTACCCAAGGAGTCTACGACACAGCCAGAAATTTAGCCAGTTCCTATTCCACTGCTTTAAAGACAATGCAAGATTGCCGTTTCCCTGCAAAGGTTTTATGACTTGTTCTGTTTTAGTTTCAGATCATGTAAATAGAAGATTTTGAAAGTAGACAAGTTTATTAGAACTTATTTGAAAAGAGCAAGTTTGACAGACAAAATTAGTCCCTGAATATCACTTCTGGTGTTATGCATTTGCCATCTTAAAATTGTACCACTTCACAATAGAACAAAGATTTCTCCTTTTCCAGTAAATCAATGCAGATGAGTATGTTCCACTGGTAGGAACAAAAAAATTAATGTTTTTTTTTATTATTTATTATGAAAACATTCACCCTGTGGTCTTGTGGGAAGAGAAGTTTCTGATTGAGAGATAATTTGTTTGGCAAACCAACAAACTCGCCATACTGCAATTTTTCTTTCCTCAGTCCCACATGCTCTGGGGACTTTATTGTGCTGCCATTTACACATATAAAGAGGCAAATCTTCCCTACTGTTTCCTTGTGTGTCTTGTCCAATGATCCATGTACCCTTGTTCCTGATTCCAAACTCAAGGCTCCCCCTGACAGTGATTGATGGCCACCCTCTTACAGGAAGAGTGACTAACTCTAACCTGTGAGTATTGGAGGTGCTACAGAATATATCTGCTGCGCTATTTATTTTGGGAGGTGGACACATGCCCACATTTTTATTCTTGGAATAAACATTCTGACATTTCTGGCAGGTGTGAATGCTGTAGCATACTAGCAGGCAGGAAAAAAAAAAAAAAAAGCTTCTAGCCTCTCTAATGGAAACAAACTGAATATTGCCGACATGAAAATTGTACACTGTCACCAGATTCCATAGGAATTCCATCACTTGAAAAGCCAGATTTTGATCTTCTGAGTCTCCTGGCAGACCAGAATGAAAATCCTTTTTTCAGTGGTGCCTACTTGCTCTTCTCAACCAAATCCAAACCAGAAGACAACTGTATAATGAATTATGTAAATTTTAAACCTCAGCCTGATTACAGCCAACTCATTTTGCCAACAGTCTGAAAAGATTAGCCCTGATGTCAAAGTGACAGCATGCAGAACCCTTCTCAAATCTTTCAGCTGTCATTTCATCAAAAGTGCATTGAAGTAGCAGGTCTGATGTGAAGGCATAATTTCAATTCTTATTCAGTTTAAGGTCAGTAACATTTAGCTTAATTTTACGTTGCATTATTCCAACATTTGATTAGAAATTTATAAAGCTTTTAAAACAAATATTTATAAAAACTTTTCATAATACCAGATCCTTACACATTATTTGGCTGTAGTGTCTTAGAAGTTAATAGTATTTACAAAGAGAAAATATTTAAAGTCATGGAGCATATCGTTTTTAGCTTGATTCCACATATGTATAATTGTAGGCTATAATAAGTAACGATTTTAATTGTGGTTGGTCTATAGGGAGACAGTCTCTAGCAAGTTTTGTATAGTTTGCTATCATGGAAGAAATAGTATGGAATAGTATGGAAGAAATAGGAGTCAGAAGATACAGAAGTAAAAACAGAGAAACTATCATAAATATCAGTAAGTAGGCCAGAGGAGTTCTGTATATATTTCAAGAAAGTCTTTAATAAGATCTTTTTTCCTTTAGCATATGCACTATAATAACAGCTATTTCCATTCCTCTACTACTCAAAGGACATTTCAGTTGTGAAAAATCACAGCTTAGAAATTAATCTGCCCCATATGAGTCTAGCAGCATAAGTCAACAGTTACTCTTTTTGGACAAGTACAAGGAAAAGGTCATGAAAGCATTTCAGTGCATTAACACTACCAGAGGAACAGAGAATTCTTGGAATTCAAGCTGAGGTGGATACAGGAAGATACAGGAGTCCATCACTAACCTACTGCAGTGTGTCAGGTGAGTCACTTCACTTCCCTCATTTCTCCATTGCTGTAACCATGGTGCCTTTTCTTCTAGTTCTGGAGCAGCAAAAGTTACAGTTTTTATCACAATAAGTATTTGAGATTTAGTTTGAGGACTGGTCAATCCTGTTTATATAGCATTTCTGAAACAGTAGAAGTTTCCAAAATGTGTTGATATTCATAAGTGACTGAATAACGAATAATAATGGATAATGAAGAACAAATGGGCTCATCTGTGCACAGATGCCTCATTCATATGCAAATTTTTCATAGGCACAAATGTCTGAGAACACAGCTGAACTGAAAAATATTTAGGATTTCAATGAAAGCAGGACTGCCAAACCACGGTATCAGGCCACCAACATTCATGGCATTAGTATAAAATCCAAACATTAAGAAATACTAAATTTTATTGGTTTTCTGTTTTTTGAGACTTCCACGATCATTTTTTCCAGCTTTCCTAAAAAACAAGAGCTAGTTACAAAATGGAATTTCTGTCTTCAACTGACAGAACCATTAAATCATTAAAAAACATGGAACATAATGTCTAAAAAAATATTAGGTATGAAAACAGACCTATTTCATTCTGATACTGTTGAAATGTCATTAATGTGAAGTCCAAATGAACTTTTTCCGTTTTATCAAGATGGGAAGATTCAAATGACTTTCTTGGATTAAAAGTCATTTATGTTTGATGATGCTGTATTTTCCAGGTGTGAAGTATATTGGAAAATATTTTCGCATCTACATGCATGAGACTGAGAAGTTGATTTTTAAGAATAAAACTGACATTTTTGCTTTTGTGATAGTATTCCTTATCTGAAATATTTAAAAACAAAACAAGCTAAATTGAAACATATCTATACACTGAAGAAATCTGCAGTGCTCTTGAGCCTTCATGTGCTCAATCACTACATTTCAGCATTTTGCTGAAAGAAATATTAGCAGAAAGATAGATCAGGTGCAGATAGATAATGGAGAAGAGGGATACATCATCCTATTTCCTTTTCTGCCTACTGCTAGTGTAAATGATGTCATTTACACTAGCAATGTGTCCCCGTCTCCCACATCACAGCACGTGTCCAAAAGCTTAGGTTTGGGTTGCCTCTTTTTGTGACAACTGTACGGCCAAACCTAGGAGATCATAGGACAGCTTTCTATTAGGTTACAAACTTGACTGCATGATAGTGGACAATTTGCTACACTGCTTCTACAACAGCTGGCCATCTTCATCAGCACAGGTTTAGTTGTTACCACTACCATGATGACATCTTCTTTCAGGACAGCATCAGTGCTTTCAAGCAGTATTTTCAACCCGTACTTGAAAGTATAATTTCACCAAGACCATCAGTCAGTGTTTCCTATATAACTAATGGAGAGTAATCCCAACATCTAAGTTGGATAGACTGAATTATAGTAACTATAAGAAAAAAAGGAACTGCAGGAACCTATTTTATCTTACTGTGTTCATTCGCTCTCATATCTTTCCCTTCTGCTTCCAGATCCAAATAGAATGCTCTGGAGAGTAGAAAGTTTGAATTAGTCATTGCCCTCTTTAATGTAAATACTATGGTACTGAAGTCCATAAATCAGGCAAGCAGGCCATCTGCACACAGCTTGCTGAACCTCTGTTCTCTCTCAAAACAAACAAACAAAAAAAACAAAAAAACACACCAAAAAAAGAGATTCTCCTTTCCTTTCGAGTGAATATGCACCAGTACAACAACTCTGTGTTCTGCATGCCTTGTAGTGGTACCCCACTACTAATTAGGGCATCTATACAAAAGTCAAAGGAAGACAATGAGTCTGAAGAACTGAAAGCATTGTGAGGTTTGTGGTTAACGCAGAAAGCAGAGCTCAGACAGTCTTCCCTAGGAACAAGTTATGCCCCTAGCGCTTCTTATTGAATACTGTAAAGCAAACATTTATACTGGCTTTTCTTCTGTGTCTACATGGGCTGTGAATTCTCCCTCTGCACTGCAGCCAGCTAATCTGAATGGAACAAAAACATTTGTTTTTCTTCACATTTCTTTATATACCAAGCTCTTCCAAATAAATATTCGACTGAAATCTCTTGTGCTATTAGGGAAAACAAATAAATCAAATGAATGAATTAATTTGAATGCCAGAAAGATCTATCATTTCTGTGTTCTAAGAATATCCCACAAACAATTAAATGTTCACGTAACAGAGGCAAGCCTGATAAAATGATGAGTCTCCCTGGCGCCAGCATTAGGCCTGGCTTAAAGCCAGCAGCAGGCTAGCATTTAAAAACCCTACAGGAAACATAACTGACCCCAGCATGGGTAAAGTGGGGAAGAGCTTCCCTTTGAACACTCTGAGTGATTCACCATGCTGAATGTTCCTTTAGTCTTTGGCTTCACTGTCTGGCTCAAACTTGCAGAATAATTTCCAGTCTTTACTCAGAGCACAGAAAAAATTGGGCAAACACTTGAGGCTTGATTCTGGCTTTGGAGTCAGTCCTCCTTGCACTGATAAATAGTGATAAGGTGATGGAAGACTCACAATTTCCCAGCATATGAGTGGACATGAAACCAGATACCACAAAATTGATTTGCTTATATCTATACTGTCTATAGCAGTTAGTCCTTTGGATCCCAGAAATGGGTCATTCCTCAGTCAAGCAGAAGACAGGCTGGAATGAGCTTCTGCCTTCGCAGTCTGCTTCAAGTTGTGCCTTTGGTCTTGGGACCAGGGCAGCCTGGCAAATGAAACATCTAGTTTTTGGGACAAACCCCCCTCCAAACAAACTTCATATACTTTAAAGTAGTTTTATAAGTTTAAAGTGTCCGGTAATCTAAATTATATTAAGTATTGGGACTACAGGAGTTTTCTTCGTTTGAAGATCTGAAAATTTTTAATCATCCTTTGCTGGTAATGGTACTGCCATGACTTCCAAAATAAAGCAAGGTTTTTATGCTCCTGCAAAGGAGAAAGACAGTGAACAACAGAGGCTGAGGGTCACTGTCAACACTGATCTGCACTGTGCGTTAAAATGCATCCTTACTGAACAGGTGTGTCTGTTAAATATCTGCTTCCAAAAATCTTGATTCTAGAGGATAATAAATAAGTAAATCTTATAAATTAAACAATGCTTTTAACATGCAAAATATGCAATTAGTCTTCATTACACACTTGCCAGTTTTAATTTGGGAAGAAGAAGCTATGCTCCAGTTACTGAACTGAAGCCTTAATCTCATTTGAAATGCTTTAGAGATGAAACTGTTGCTTATTCCTCTTGACTTCCTTCTCACTCTCCTAATCCTAATGGAGCCCTTTCCCCTCTCCCTCTTTCTCTCCCTTTTCTTTGGATGTGAGCAAAGAAACCCTCATTCTCATGGGGAGGCATGTATCCATGTGGGCTGCAAATATGAGTGAAGCCCTAGAAAGATGTCAGATGTCACTGTAATTTTGATGGGGAAAAGGGAGCATGCTAACTTTTAAGGTAACTGGGGCAGCTGTTCCAAAAGACATTTTGGTTATGGATAGTCACTGTTTGATTTAAGCAGGAGGAGGTGCAAGTTTCCTACCAGACTGCTGTTTGTATGTGGCCAGTCTCCTGGGGTAAGTACAGTCCTGCAGATCTCACCTGAGTGGCTCACACAAAAGCCTACATAGTATTCATAATGTTTTCATAATGAAATACTGCCCAGAGAAACCACTCTGGATCTGCCCTGTCTCCTTTCAAACACACCCAGAGAGTTAACTTGCTGCTGCTTGAGATATGTTTCTTAACAGGATCTCACAGTACAGATCACCTATGGGATGTACTATTTCACTGGTAGGGATGAAATTCCTCCATTCTGTCCCTTCAAAATCAAATCATTCC
Source organism: Phasianus colchicus (assembly GCF_987193195.1). Lineage (NCBI taxonomy): Eukaryota > Metazoa > Chordata > Aves > Galliformes > Phasianidae > Phasianus > Phasianus colchicus. Next base: position 36,827,289 of record NC_143436.1, read on the forward strand.
GAATACATATATATTTGTTTTTGTGCTCACTGCAAATGAAGAATGCATTACAATCAGCACCTTTCTATTTGGGGCCTCTTGTCTTTTATGGTACAACAGAGATGCTTTGGACCTTTGGAGTTGAGCCCCAGTGCTGAATCATCCCTGTAAAACTGGAAGAAATGTTACAATTTCATCAATTTCTTTTGTCAGATTGTCACTGTGATTTACTGGGAAAACAGTTTGTTGGATTTTTTTTTTTGTTATAGCTGTGCTCTTGTTGGCTGATTCCTGTGTGATTTGCTATCTGAACACACGAACAGGAAGCTAAAGCACTTGTAAAGTTTAGCAACTGTAAACTGCTGCAGCCTGAGCACTAAATTCCTCACAAGCCAAAACAAGAACGTCTAGATGATTTCTCACAAGGCTGTTGGCTTTAGAAGTGTGCAGTACATTCTACATGCTGCAGCTTGCCCTCCTAAGGCTCAGAGGCAATATCTACTTGTAAATACTAGTAATAATTTGTGGAGTCACGTAGTATTAGTATAAATGATAAAACATTGTGGAAGCTGTTTAAGTAATTTCTCAGTTTCTTTGTAACTTCTGTCTGAAATACATGAATGATATTTGCTTCTGTTTACATTAAAGAAAAGAATCAATTTCAGCTTCTGACTCAGAATACTGGTTAGTGTGACTTAGTGTCACATCTGAAAATATAAAGAGTTTTGAAGATGACACATTGTCCTCAGAAGTTCTAAAACAGTGTACGAAGCTTCAGCACTGCAAGGAATGAGCTACTTTGTAGATAAAGCATGATATTTTGATATGAAATAATACTGTAAAGGTACACACATAGCACTTCCATTCATCAGCAATTTGCTGCTGTTATGCTGTACTTGTTTTTACTTGCAGATTAGGAAGTGCAGATATTTTTCATGCAACATTTAACAAGTGGTAGTGTTTTCATGAGATTGTGGTATTTTCTATAGAAAAAAAATGTTGTAATGCTCAGTACCTTCAATTAAAAAAAAACCTGAAACATAATATGGCCTAACAGAATTGTTCCCACATTTTTTTTTTTTTTTAATTAAGAGGAAAACATTGTTTGCAGTTACAACAGTTCTTCAAGGTTATTTAAGCATTTGAGTGTTCTGTTTATTGTACTGATTCTGACTTGCTTTGCCAAGCCTAACAAATTTTATGTCACTGCTTTGATAGTCTATCATTCCTTCTGTTCAACATGTGGTTTCTCAAGCATATGGATGTGATATTTCATATTTCACTTAATAGCTCTTGTTAAAACTCCAGTTTTCCTGCAAGTCTTAGTTCTTTTGCCTTCTATATATCCTACTATCTCCAATCTGGCTCTCCTATAACAAGTCCAAGGCCATCATAATAATTTTAAATCCTTCTACTGTCTTTTTTTTTTTTTTCAGATCTGGTTGGAATGGCTACACTTTTAAGAACTTAGCTGTATGTATCAACATATCTTCTTCAGGGGCAGCATAAATAAATAAAAAATATTTTTTAAAAATACATTATCTGGAACTTTTCTACCTAAATCTAACAGGTACCACTGATATGAAATGTGATGCCTTCCAGATGTTTTGAAATTTCTTTCAATTGTTACACCAGTTCTAAAGACATTCTGAATGACAAAATCCAGAAAGTGATATTCTGAATACTTTCTTGTGGCAATAGTTAAGGGCCTGATTCTGCAACATATTGAGCATGCCATGAAAGGTCATAAATGCCTTTAAATCCCACTGAACTCAGAAGTTAAGAACGAAATTTAGAAACTGTATGAGATCTTTGAGCTTTCACAGTATAAGCTCTGGAGCATTGGTGACTGAGGATACTGTGCTTTTGGAGACATATGTTACACATAGTCACAATGGTTGTGGAAATCAGCATATTTAGAACAGGAAATCCTTTTAATACACATGCCAATTAGAACAGAATTCTCTTTGAGGAAAAACATAGCCAGTTTAAGAAACATATTGGTTTCCAATAGTCTTGATTTTTGAGCAAAAACATCTGCTAACAATGCTAATCGTAGTAGAAAGATCATAATTAAAAATGCATTTGACATCCACAAGGTAAGAAACTAAGGATCTCAGAATTTTTTTTAATCACTTGTAAGAATGAAGAGTTTTATCCCTTCAGTGGTATTCTGAGTCAGAATTGAAAGCCATGATGATTCTTTAACTTGAACTGGACACTCTCTTCTTTTGTCCCAATAGAAACAGAAACCTTCACCTAATAAATTACACAGACATCATCACACATTTTTGTGTGCATGTCTTTCACAAACAAAGTACGATTTTTATACCTACTGCCTGCTTTGTCTTCTTCTATACATACTTTTTGTATTTTTGGAACACTCATTTCAAGTCTCCTGTTCCTCCGAGAGACTGAATTTTTCAGGTGATCCAAAAGAAACAGGCTTTACACTCTTTGGTCTCCTAGATGTCCTATGCTAAATTTAGCTTTAACTGATGATTCATCCTGGAGTACTTAGGGAGCATTTCTGTTGAGAAAATGGCAGATTTTCACCCTTCAAATTCCGATGAGTTTGTTTCATCTCCCTGCATGACGTTTCTCAGGTAATTGTAGACTGTCAGATGGATTTTCACCACTGTGAATTTTTGTTTTAAGACGTGCATTCTGAGTTTTTCAGTTTTTCCTTAACTCTGGCTGATGCTCAGCATTCTGAGCTTATTCATTATTGCTCTGTGATACTTCACTGGTACTCCCTATAGTCTTCCGCCATGTGCCAGGCAGCTCTCTTAGCAAAAATTACAGTTGTAGCTATTTTTTAGTGATGTCCCATTTTCCTTGCATGTATTTTATACAATATCTCTCTTTTCTCAAATAGTTTTAGAATTGAGAAGATTTGAGTACTGACTGCTTACTTTATTATGCAAACCCTTCAGGGTCCCTTCTAATCACTGCCTTACATATTAGGACCAAATATTATATTATTCAGTTCTCTAAAACTTTGGTTGAAGTAGAAGCCAGTAATGGCATTTTACTGGAATATGATATTCACAACGATGTAGGTCATAAGGACTTAGTCTGGCAATTTCCATCTTGGAATTTGCAAATCTCAGTATACTTAATGTTTCCAAATCTTCCAATAGAAAGTGATAGATCCTTTCGATTTGACAAAGACTTTCACATTTCTGAGGTGCATTACACTGTACTTTCTTGAAATTATTTATTATTTGTGAAGCTACAGTTTTGTTGTAGCCCTTCCTCTTCATCTTTGAATTTCTTTCTGTATGGCATTCAGACATGAAGACCTGTTTATTTCTCTCCTGGCTGCGTACTGGCAAACTGGAAAATGGATAAGCAGTTTAGGTCAATTCTGTCACTCAAATTATTTATAGCTCATGAAATTAAAAAACGTTCCTAGAAATAAAACATTATTATATTGTACTTTCAGGTCTTTTTAATATCTGATTTAAAAGCATAACGTATCAGTATAACATGCGGTGACTTTTGACATTAGCATTGGACTGAATGTCCAGAGAAATGCAGGAAGTAAAGATGCATGGCTAAATTTTATCAGAACAAAAATTAATGCCAGAAGCATTCGAGCTGGTGATGTGTTATACTACTCTGATAGAATGACCTTGTACTACTGACAGAAAAGGAGGAGCTCTTTCGTAACATCAAACTGCGGCAAAATTAACAAAAGCCATAACAAGATGAAAAGTGTATCTCCTAAAACAGCAAAACCTCAAATCTCAGATATCCTGACCATCCCTCTGATGGGAACAGGGCTGATCTACCATGTTGGTAACAGATGTGAGAAATACGATCTGCTTCCTACTAGAGAAAGCACTGTACAGAATTTCTTCATCTGTTTTCATTTCTTCTGAGGATATGGGAGGGATTGTCTGCCAACTCAATGAGAAATAGAGAGTTCTATGTTTTTTCTGAGTTAAATTATTGCTGCATCCCTTTGGTTTGCAATTTTTATATGTAAAGTGCTGCATTTATTCAAGTACTTGCTAGCATGTCAAAAATAGTATAAACTTGGAAACAAATACAATTTTCTCTGAAATTAAAAGCAATCAATTTTTGCATTTGCTGAAAGTTGGTTACAGCATCCTTTGGAGCTACACAGTCCCTTTTAGCCTTAATATATATTTTTCAGAGACACTGTGTCCCACCTCAGAAGAAGTGATCCACAGGTTCTTCAATAAATAGTGGCTATGTTTACTAATAAGTATGACCTCCAGAAAGTTTAAGGACCATATGGTAGGATAGATTAATGTACTTTCCAGAAGTCAAGAAGCAAAAAAAGGAAATAAAGGTCAGAGTTGTAATTAATAAGTGCCCAGCACCCAGTAATAAAAACTCTGGTGTTCCTTTCTGTAAGACAGCAGTTTTTTGCTAGGACCAAAATGAGGATAACACATCCAACTGCATTCTTCCCCATAATTGAGATCTCTGGCTATTCTTTGCTTACAACAGTCACTAGAAATGGTCAGTCTACAGAAATGCAGCAACAGGTGAAGATCTCTTCCCTCTTTCCATCTCTTTTTATATTTTAGAAATAAATTGAGAACAAACACTCAACTTTGCCCCTTTCTGGACTCGCTATTAGGTGGGTTACAGTTGAAAAATTCTATAAAAGCTTAAAGTTTTCTTCTGTGACAAGGAAGAATTTCTCTTCATTCCTAACCCTTTATGCTAGATCTACCCTTATCTCCATGAACAGATTACTTCTTGTTTTCTTGAACATTGTGCTTCTTCCCTAAACCGGCTTAAGAGACGGCATCAGCCTTGCTCAGATTCTCTAGTTTGTCCATGTTGTTCACTAATTATGGTAATGGTAAATCAACAACTTCCTAAACGCTTGGACTTCTCCAAACATAGCAAACATGATGGGGTTTCCAGCCCCTATGCAGGAATCACTGGGTTATCTTCTATGACCACTGCATGCATAAGATCTAGTCCAGCAACTCAAATACAGATTCAGCAAACAGTCTTAGGACTCAAATCTGTTAATTCAAGAAAAGCATAATGCCTTCCACACTGCTGTAGCACAATCACCTGCAGTTCTCAGTATCTGTAGAAGACCCATACTTTCTTGCAGGCAGAGATTTAACTGGCACTAGAAATCTTTAGGCAACTGATCCTCTGAATATCTGCTCTCTCCCCTTTTGTGAAGCTTTTAGTGACAAATTTGGAAAATACCGAGGATGTTAAATATCCAGATTCTATTTATGAAGTGAAATATAACATTATTTCAAATATCAGAAAAGAAGATGTACATAACTCTATCCAGAGACTTTGAACTGGATTTTAAATTCTTGCAAGCCTATAAATGAATGAATCTCTCTTACTATATGTGAGCAGATTGTGTTGGTTGGCTAGACAGGTATATAGACTTTGGGATATACCATGTCCTTATGGAAAGGCACTTTTGAACTGATTCCACAAAAGGATACCATTGCCTGTCGGGGTTTTGACAGCTGAGGAATATGGCTGAATGTTGAGCCTGTATCAGTGATTCATTCCCCAAGGAGACCTGGCATCTCTGAAAAGCAAGCTCTCTCTGCTCATATTTCTGATTTGGGTATAGCACTGGCCTTACTGAACCCAGTTGGGTTGCCATTTTCATGCCTCTGCCTCTGCTCTCTTTAGGAAGAAAACTTCAGTAAGTTGGGCATGGCAATGACCAGACCGCTTCAGTGGTATCAAAACTTTTATCTTCACATGGTTCAATACCTGAATTAATAACAGATACACAAGAAGAACAGTGAAGAGATGCTTAAGCTGATTCTGTAGGAACTAGTTCAGTTCTGGAAGTTCTCGTACTGCCTAGATTTCTGTGTGCCAGTGTTGTAATACCCAGATCATCCTGAGGAAAAAGGCAGCTGATGTCAGTGACGCCATATTGACTTAAACTAGCTGGGGATCTAGTTATTCATGTGTGACTGCAGAAAAAAAAACATGGAACTTTCAGAGGAGATTAAATGAATACAGAGTCTGACCACAGTTTGGAAACTTTGCCAGCCCCTTTTATTCGATAGAGTACATTTTATCATAACCAGAACATTCTCATTCTTTCCCCTAAAGAACATCTCATGGCAAACAGAGCTTTACAGAATTGAAAAGGGAGATGAGCCAGAACCTCTATGTCTATAAAGGAGTACACTGCTGCCTTCTAACTTATACGGAATGTGTTCAGATGGTATAGTGGCTGGCAGTACAAGTCCCTAAAATGAGATTTGAGCTGTCTGTGCAGGAAAGGAGTTGGAGTGAAACATAACGGAACAGCTAACCCCGAATAAAAATAAATAAATAAACACTTTTCCAGCAATAATTATATGTACTGGAACTGTTACATGGATCAAATCTTTGAAAAACAGATATGTCTGCTAGATCGTTAATGTGTAATACTCCAAAAATAGTAACAACATTGCTTGCAGTAATCCAAAGCAGTCTTCCTTGTCACTGGTACTACATTCCTCTGCAGCTCAGGGTTTAGTGCCATTCTATTGCTTAAAAATTTGTTGATGTCTCTCTCCTGCTCTAGATGCTTTCATTATCCATGGCTACACCCCAAGCCCTTGCTCCTATTCAGCAGGATCACATACAGTCTTTTAATTACAATAAAAAATTGTAGAGAGAAAGATTTAATTTGCCTGATGTTCTTGTTCTCTATGCAAACTTAAAATAATTTTATTTAGTATGAAAAACATACAAACAAAACAACAAATGAAATAAGTATATGGTGTAATTATTATTATTATAAAAATATAATGAAAAACGTAAAAAGGCTGATTCTAAATCCAATTTATTTATTTATTTATTTATTTAGGTAATAAAAAGGACAGATGAAACTGTTCTTAACAAGGATTTTTTTTATCTTTCAAATAGCTTTATCTGCCATACAATCTTCACTTCTCAAGTAATATCAGAAAGCAAGAAAAGGAGGTGGAAATTCTTTAGGAAAAAAGGTGGAATTCCAACCTACCAAGATAGCAATAAATCACTTTTTTAGCTATTTACATGTTAGATACCTATTTTTTGTATCAATACAACCATAAGTTAATGTTTATTGCTACTGAATACTTTGTGTTACCATAAATCTCAGGAACACTTATCTAACATCAAAATAGAACAAACTGTGTACAGAAGCAGCCTGAGACTAGAGCTGGCATTCATCTAACCTAATCATCAATGTCTGTGCCAGAGCTAATTATCTGGACTTGCTTTGTCATCAGTATGGAGAAAAACAACACAAAACACCACAGAAATGTAGGCCGAAAGGAATGGACCGAAAGGGCCCACCTAGTCCAAGCCTGTGAGCAGCACAAGCTCAGGCCAGAGTTGGCTTTATCTTGAAAATAACCACAGATGGAAATTTTCAGGTCTTGCTGGGCAGCTTGCACTGGGCTTTCCAGAAAAATTCATCTGGACAGAAGTATGGAATTGAATAGCCCCTCTAATCTGTTTTACTTGGCAGCTGCAGAACGATGCCAACTTTGGCAGTGACACTGTCAGATGTGGATGGTTGGCACTGAAGGTCTTGCAGGACAAGGCTGCCCCAGTTAGCCAAGCAGCATGCTGTCTGTGGGTGAGACTTAGCTCTCCTAATTTTAGATATTAAAAAGTTTGAGTGTTGAGTCTAAGATTATCCCACAGGCTTCCTTCCTCAGCCAATGGAGAGGAATTTACAAGGAGTAATTCATCCTATCCTAATATAGGTGTCTGAGAGGTGGAATGTGTTGCCCTCCTAATTTTATTATGCGTAGACTGCATAGAGAAAACTATCCAGTAGGCACTGAAACACTGCAAGCTGAGACTTGTAGTTTTGTCTAAAATAAAATACAATTCAGCTTTCTAACATTTAATAAGAAATAAGATGAAGCCATTTCTTTTTAAGAAGGCTTGGTCACTCAGCTGGGAATGATCTAGTTATTTTAAGTATATTTAATACAGCTAGGGAAGGTTTTTCAAAAGGGTCACCAAGCTAGAAGGCAATTTATGGCACTTTTTTTTTTTTTTTTGCATGAACAAGCTGTCCTTTTATTTACTTGCCCTGCCCTGTGACTGAAAGTTCCCACTGCTATTGTAGCCTGTTAGTATAGATAATGTAAACATTATATTTTAGTTCAAATGGAAAAGAATCAGTTCATGGAATTGGGGGGGGAAAAGCAAGACAGAGAATGTGCGTGAAAGAGTGAGAGAGACTTGTAGTACCTTATAAACAGGTACTGGTAAGTCAAGAGACAGCAGCCCCCCTGTTACAGACTAGATGCACTGCATTGTCTATCTGGTAATTCTGCTTCAAGGAGGAAGCCAACAAATGTTGTGTCTTTCATGACTGCAGTCCCATCTGTGCTTCTTTTCCCTTCATGCTGGATATTTGCTAATATAATATGAAAATTTCTAGGTCAAGCATCTTTAAAAGCCTTGAAATTCTTCTTAAATTCTGCTAAACGTGCACTAAACTTTCCATCTAATATAGCTGAAAATTAGCTTCATCTGTAGATGAACATCTTAGATTAACTATTCACGTTTTACATACGATCTCCATAGATCTTTCTAGATCACCATATATTTTAGATCTATATATATTACAGAGATCTATAAAGATCAACCGGTGAACCTAACCAAGAACAGACAAAGATTTTTTTTTCTGGTAGTTTGTAGCTCGGCTGTCCTAGCAGACATATTAATGCTTGCTGATGCAAACAGTCCATGAAGCGGAATCTCTATCATGAACTATAATGATCTGTTACTCAATAAAACTAGAAATAGAGTAAAACATTATTTCATGCTTTTTTTTTTTTTTTTTAATTGATAGGGTTTGGGATGCTTATTTGTGGTGAGCAATTTCCTATATGCTGTGTGACAGGCTCAGCCACTGACTACAGAAAGATCTGCAGTATAAGCAAAACTTCCTTGGAGACATGTCAACTGCTTTGAGTTTCTCCCTAAGCTGAGCACATAATGGTTTCATCCAGGTTACTGGGTTTGTCAGGTTGATTTTGAGCTCGTGGTTCAGTTAGGTCTTCAGTGAACTCTTCACCTTTGTTTTAGGCCTCTTAGTCCAACTGATTTGGAGCTAATAGCAGTACAAAAGATTTATCAGTCAGTTCTGCTAGCCACCCACTTATGTACAAAAAAACCCCAAATTATACCCTTTTATTTTCATTATTAACTAAATAGGTATTTTTGGTTTTACTAGTCTCGTTAAGTATGTATTTTCTCTATTTCCCTTGGTCAGAATAAGCATCATAACTGCAGTCTGTTTCTTCTAGATCCGAGCAAGACATTGGAACAAGGAAAGTGTGACTATCTCTGCAGCTTCTTTTTATCTCCTCCTCATTGGACCTGCCTGTGGACTTACCAGAAATCTATCAAACAGTATCACAATATCTACCTTTGCATACAGTAAAAGCAAGGGTCCCATTAGGACTGGCTGAAAGGCAGTAATTCCAGCTTACAAAATATACTGAGGTTTCAAAGCCTGTTCCAACATGAACAAAACCAAAATCATCTGTAATACATGTATGAAGAAACCAAACCTATTCCAGGAGACCAATTGGAATTTTATCTGTAACCTACAGTTTAGTAACTCACCTTGGGAATAAAAGAGAGCCAAACTCAGCTCCCCAAAGAGAACCAGACAGTGAAGGAGCTGAGTTTGAGCTTCGCTCCTTCCGGGTAAGTGCCTTTGTCTTTCTGATATACTCTTGAACCTGAGAATCTCATTAATCGCTTTTTCAGAGACACTGCTATGTTTTGCAACATACTTTGGGTTTAGCGAAATAGCTGTCATGGAAGAAAAGAGCTAATTCAAACTTTGCAGTGACTGTAGCTACAGAGAGCAAAATAAGCCTCTCCTCAGATGTTTGGCCTCCTGCTCTGCACGCTGCTGTCAAAAAGCAGCTGTACAAGGTTACTGTTTCCACTCACACATTCATCAACATTTCAGGGTGCACACAACAGAAGACTTGGGGGTTTTGCAAGCCTAAATATTCTGAGATGCCAATTCAAGCCGGTGCCTTTCTTTACTTCAGATTTATGATTAGCGGTCTAGCCAGTAGTAACAAATGAAAGCTCTTTCAGCCAGGCGAGCATTCACACCTGATGGCTCAGCACTAAAACACAGCCATACTTCCAGAATTCACTCTAGAACTCAGCCTCATAGGACTTCCCAGCATTGCAAATCATTGGCACCTTTTACAAATTCAGACTTGATATTTTAATATTGTGTATCTCCCTTCTTTTCTTTTAAAAACTCCCAGTAAAAGATGGAACAACAATTAAATATTTTGCAAAGCGAAATAAATTTTGAGGACATGAGAACTAAATTACTCCACTAAAAATCTTTATAAATCATTCTATTCTACATATCAATTATATCTATTTCTTTGATAAGGAGATGGAACCATTTTAACCCAATTTTGTAAGAAGGGCTTCTGTGCTTGGTCAGTGTTGTTTCCTTTTCCACAGCTTTTAGACCACCTTTTTTCCTAACCTGATATTAAAATAAATGCTTCAAAAGATATCATGAGAATACACAGTCAGATATATGAAAAAACTTTCTCATGACTGTTGAAAGTCAATGTGGATTCCCCAGTGTACAATAAAGTAGAAGCTTTTGTGTTCATATAACTCATTAAAAAATTTATTAAATCATAAGAATAGAGTTATTGGAAACTAGATTTTCATAGTTATGGTTCTTACAGAACAATATAGCTTTTCTGGAGATACAAATTCGATAAAGAAGGCAGACAAGTGAGGTTCTGCTCTGAAAATTTATGGACAGACTGTACAGGTGTCTTTAGTTAAATATATGTTCTTTAACAATAACGTTTGATACTATCAAAGCATTCACAAGAGCTGCAAATTCTGCCAAGAGCTTTGTATTTGAGCTAATTACCCAATTTACAAGCTACATTCTAAAAGCAGTAAAAGCTACGAGTTGCAATATCTCATGGATAGAGGCCCAAGACATAACAAATGTGTTTGCAAAATGTGGTTGAAGTGCAGAAGATTATGCCAGCTTGTTGGCTCTCTAGCTGATGGGAAGCGATGCTACTCCACTTATTGGTTGTTTTGTGCTGTTTTGTTTTGTTCTCCACAAAATATTCGAACAGACATGTGATTTAACCTCCTTCACGAGACTGCATTTCCCAGGATGGAGGATGGTCCTGCTGTATCTTGAACGTCCTCCTGGCTGCAGTGCAGAGCAAGAACATAGCTCAGCTCGTAAAGCCAGCTGTGAGGAGGAGAAATAGCGGATATTCTCACAACTTCCTTCCTAATCCACTGTCTTAACTTATTTTGACTAAAGTGTTCTGGTTTTGTTCAACACTCCACAAATTGCTCAATTTGGACATATTTTATCAGGGGAAAAAAAAAGTTCACTTTTTGCTTATATATAGGAAGAATATCATTTTTAAATAGAAGTCCAATGTTTCATGTAAAATAATTCAAGCAGCAAACCTCCAAGTTTTCAGGATGAGGATCCTTAGCTTATTCACTGAAATGAAGGAACAAAATATATTTCAGAAGTTTCAGGAATAATTTTTTGAAACACAGATGTATATAGTATATAACTATAACAACACATAAATCCAGTACAAGAAGTAGAAAAGTCTACTTTTGAAAACATTGTTTCATTTATCTGTGGTTTCAAGCAACAATATTTGTCAGCAGAAGTATGTCATGAATAGATGCAGTTAACTCCAAACTATACTTCATCTGTTGAATACCATTTGCTTTTGCAAGTAAATGTAAGAAATGTTTTTCCATCTCTTAGAAAGGTCACAATGCTTTGGACACTGCTTAGTAGCACAGACTGAAAAGAAGACTTTCACTTTTAAAGTTTTTTATTCAGCCTTTACTTTTCTTCACATTAACTTTATAACATTGTCTTATCAGGTTTTCAAGAGTATATCCACAAGCACTACTATTGCAGAATTTTCATGAAATGATTTTAATAACTCAGTCACCTCAATAAACACAGATAAAGAAGTAGCTTCTCTGCAGAACCAAATATTTTATGCTCCAACAATTCTAATTTCTTTGTATCCATACTTTATGTATAAGCCATATCTTGATATCACAGAATTACAGAACTGTAGGAGTTGGCTGGACTTCTGGGGATCACCTAGTGCAACCCCCCATTAAAGTAAATTCCCTACAGTAGGCTGCACAGGAAAGTGTCCAGGTGGATTTTGAATATCTCCAGAGAAGGAAAACCCCACAACCTCTCTGGACAGCCTGCTCCTCTGCAGTCACCTTCACAATAAAGATCTTCCTCATATTCGTATGGAACCTTCTGTGTTCCAGTTTGTGCCCATTACCCCTCATTATGTCATTGGGCATCACCAAACAGAGTCTGGCCCCATCCTCTTGATGTACACTTTAGATACAAGGGGCCTAGATATGCTGTAGGCCCCTTACCATCTTTGTTGCCCTCTGCTGGACTCTCTCTAGAAGTTCCCCATTTTTCTTGAACTGAGGAGCCCAGAACTCAATGCATTACTCCAGATGTGGTGACACCAGGGCAGAGTAGAGGGAGAGGATCACCTCCCTCAACCTCTTTTTAATACACCTCAGGATACCATTGACCTTCTTGGCCACAGGAAGGCCACACCCAGGTCCTTCTAAAGAAGGGTATATATCTTTGAAGGCTTTTGTTGTTTTTGATATCTCTTCCTGCTTCCTACATTATACAATCAATTAGTTGTTAGTAGAAATGAATTTGACGCAGCTAGTAGAGTAGTAACATAGTGGCTATTGGGTTGCCAATGTGCAAAATCTTTGGTTCCCTGGCCTTCAGCCAGCACAGACTAAACACATTAAAGAAATAACTTGCTCATGATTGATGAAAGATGGGAAGAAGTCACACTAATGTGCTATCTTGTGGGTTCGGTTATTTTTTTCTTTGTTAGAATTTCATATGCAATTAGTGCATCTCAAAATGCAGAGATAGTACATTACTTCCATCCATCCTAAACAGTGTTCTGAAACTGGGCTGCATACAAATCTGCATTTACAATTAGCTCCCTTGCCTAGCACATGGCATCACTGCATCAGTTCTATTTTATACTACTGTACATGGTGGTTTCCAAACTCCAATTGCCACTTTTTATGTAGAAGAAACTTGTGTTTTCCTTGGTTTGCAAGCCTAGCACACGCCCATGCGTCCACAGTAAGAGCAGCTGTGATGGCCTCCAGCCATCAGTCTCCTTGATCTCAAGAGAAGGTTAATGAACTCTCTTGAATGCATACCCATTCAAACTTAAACATGAATTTAATCTCAGCAAAGTCAGTGGTATTTCAGTGCATAAAGAAAGTGAAGCACAGGTTTGAAAAATAAAAATAGTTTCAAGAAAAAAGCTGCATGCTTTCCTACCACCTTCAGCTTTGGTTCCTCAGCCTTCAACCAGTCCAACAACAGCCCAGGATCTTCTGGCCAACTTTCAATTCTTTCTCTTGAAGAAAGTTCACATTTATTTCATTTTCGTTTCCAAATCAGAATAAAGTCTATTTTGAAATGGCAAATTACTACATAAAATGGAATTTCCTTTATGTCCAGCTCTACTAATGACTTAGTGTTGCAGTTTAAATAAAAGAAAACTAACTGCCATGTGTTAGCAACATTAAAGGGTCAAACAAGAATTGATGTTGCTTTGTGATGCTCAAATGGGTAGTAAAATGCAATTATTTCCTTCTAAAAATGCCACGATGACTTTTTTCCACTCATTTATATAGTATCCTATTACATGCTCCTTAAATGTGCAGAGGAGAGGCATTCCAGTGAAATATCCCTGCCATGAGATCCCATGAAAAGTCACACTTATCTGCAGTATAAATATTTCTCTCTCTTCTAGCTCAAAACTTGGTTAATCAGCTTTTTTTTTCTTAAGAGCTCACAGATTTTCTTTCCTACTCAAACTGAACTTAGGAAATACATTTAAGCAGAGCTATGAAATACTCAAGATTCAAGGTCACATTCCCCAGAAACTAGGGAAACTAGTGCTACGTATGAAGAATGCCAATATGATTAGTGCTAAATAGTGCCGAGCACACAAACATAATATTCACAACGTGACATCTCCAACACCATCATTAACTGGTGCTATAAAACAGTCATACTCCCCTCACACCTGTGCTGACCAAGGCTTATATAAGTGCTGGAAGCCCATGGCATCGCTTTGATAAGCAGATGCGCACACTCTGAATGGAAAGTGAGCAAATGTTTTGTTCTCGGGGGGAAAAAATCTCTCCACACAGTGCACTGCTCAGTGCCCACAGTATTTCCAGAACAGGCTCTTCAATTGGCATTAAGGTGAGAGATGTCCTGATAAGGGGAGAAGGTGTGATTACTTCTGGAATTGTGATACCAGCTTCTTGCAGTACTCTGACCTTTCCAATTGATGAAGGAAAAATATTTATGAATGCAGGCAGTAGGATAATAGAATTTCATTTCCTTTCTCGGCTAACTGATCATGTAAATGGATTTCAAGACAGATTAGAGGAAATGAATATGCATACACTGCTATCATCAGGCTGCTCTTTATCAGAAAAAAAAAATGCATTAGCAGGTTACAAATATCAGCTCTTGTTCCTCTTGTTTCATATCGCTCACAGTAAGGCAGAGAGAGCTTTGAATTGCTGCTTAACTCAACCCAACATCTAGGTTGTCTACAAACAGCCTTTAATTAAGAAAAAGACCGTGAAGACTGCAGCAGTGTTTTAGTGTTAAATCCTAGTTCTGGAGGGAGAGAGGAGGAAGAAGGGTGACGATAGGGCCCCAGATGTCTGCTAGTCAGGCCTTGCCCATAACCTTTTCTCCCCTCCTCCTGCACCTTGGGTCTCACTGTTGGGAGCCACTTCCACCCCCAGAGTTGGACTGCAGTAACACTGTAGGTCAGCACAAACCAGCTCTTACCGAAGCTGCTGAGAGATTTGCTATCATCTTCAGAGGAAACAAAACAAGCTAAAAACAGCTTGGCTTTTGGGGTTTCAGTTGGTCTTATTTTGCATGCTTTTTGTATGTATGAGGCAAGCCGTTCAGTTCCATCATGTTTCTGATAATATTTCCAAAAGGGAACTTCTTCTCCTTTACTTTGCAGTTCTACCTTTTCATTCCCCATCCCATCCTGCTTAAGTAGTTACTCCTTTCTGATAACATTACTTCACTATTCACATTAAAATATTTTTCCTTCCTCCTCCTCCTTCCATAAATGACTTTCTCAAGCCATCTGTATTAAATTGTATTAACTCGCCTCATTCGTTCACATGCTGCAATCCTTTTAATAAATTCTTTGCATTCAGTTCTGTTCCCATGGTACTGAAATACATACAGATACAAATAAACATATATACATTTATTTTATTTTTTTTTTTAAAAGCTTACAGTTGTAACCCCCATACTGAAGAACTGTAAAGGCTTCTCTGCAGGAGTATGGGATTTCTTCTCAAAATTGCAGACAGAGGACCAGCTCTGAACAGATAAAAAGATGGGTCTCAGAATGATACCTAAGATGAGAGAGACCTGGGGCTCTGTTCCTTGCTTCATGCAGATACTGCTTTCTAAGCACAGAAACTCACAAGTGCAATAGATGAAAAATGATGAAATGATATCTGGAATCCAAATCTTTCATTTTCAATGGCTTATCAGCTTCAGAACTTTCCACTCAATAGGGTCCAATAACTATTCTCACCATGATAATGTATGTGGAATGTAATTTTTCAGTGCTACACAAACACGTGTTAGTGCTACTTTGGTAGTTTATGCATTAGAATCATATATGCATGCCTGACTGGGTCTGTAATATACTGTTAAAGTCAAGAATATTTCTAAATGATTGATATAAATCCAACAGCATTAGGCTCCTCCAGCACTGTTCTGTTTATTTACTGTGGATTCTTTATAGAGATGCAAAGCACAACTTGATAGAAAATAAAATCTGAAACCTCTGCCTCCTTCTAATGTACTTTTGACATGTGCTACTGACATGTCAAATGTAGAAATTTCTGCTAAGTGGCTCATCCACTACCTTGCAGCAGTTTACCAGATCATCTCTACAGGACATTTATGTATGATTATGGCACATCATAACAGGCTCTGGGAAGACAAAACTCTCCTGGTGAGCCATCCCATTTTCAGTCCTGTACTTCTGCAGTAGGAACTGTATGGCAATGAGACTAGATGGAAGAGACTGGGAATTCTTGACCTGAGTCTCAAAGAGTATCCATCAAAGATATTCTGCTGCAATAAAAATTTTTATTGCTTTTGTTGTTATGTTCACTGAATTCATAATTGAGTCATAGATTAATTTTCTTATGTGGCTAACAACCTAATGCACTGGAGAGACGTACAGTATCATTTCTGTTAACTTGCATTAGGCAGTAGGATTATAGTCATGATATAGGTTGAACTGCCTGTCTTAGTTCAGGAGAAAACAGACGCATGGCAGAATCCAAAGCTTGGTCAGAATGGGGCAGTCTAAATAGCTACTTCTTGACTTCAGCAAGGATTTTTACACTGTCTTCTGTAACACCCTAGTAGGTAAGCTTATTAAGTATGGGATAGGTGCGTGGGGAGTGAGGTGGACTGAGAATTGGATGACTGGCTGAGCTCAGAGTGTTCTGATCAGCAGCACAGAGTCTCATTGGAGGCCTGTTGCTAGTGGTGTTCCCCAGGAGTCCCCAGTTTCCCTCAGTCCGGTCTTGTTCAGCGTTTCACCAATGACCTGGATGAAGTGATAGAGTGCATCCTCAGCAAGTTTGCTGATGATAGCTGGAAGAAACAGCTGATACAGTGAAAGGCCGTGCTACCATTCAGCGAGACCTGAAAAAGCAGGAGAGATCGGTGGAGAGGAACCTAATGAGATTCAGCAAGGGCAAGTGAAGTGTCCAATGCCTGTAGAGGAACAACCACACACATCAGTACAGGTAAGGGGCTGACCCTACAGAAAAGAGCCTGGATGTTCTGGTTTAACAACAGGTTGGCTGTGAGCCAGCAATATGCCCTTGTGTTCAAGAAGGCCAGTGATATCCGGGGGTGCATTAAAAAAAGTGTGGATAGCAGGTCAAGGGAGGTGATCCTCTCCCTCTACTCTGCCCTGGTGAGGCCACATGTGGAGCACCACGTCCATTTCTGGGCTCCTCACTTCCAGAAAGACAGGGAACTTCTACAGAGAATTCAGCGGAGAGTGACAAAGATGACTGGGGCTGGGTGCATCTCCCTTATGAGAAAAGGCTGAGAGAGCCGGGACTGTTCAGCCTGGAGAAGAGAAAGTTGAGGGGAGACCTTATCAATACTTATAAATATCTAAAGTGTGGGAGTCGAGTGGACGTGGCCATGCTCTTTTTAGTGCCACAAACTGGAACACAGGAAGTTCCATATGAACATGATAAAGCACTTAAGCACTTCTTTACCGTGAGGTAAACCCTACAATTCTGTGATTTTCTTAAAAACAAAACAAAACAAAAAAAGGTAAAACGCATTGCAGTCATAGCGCTGATGGAGCTTAGACATGTAATCCTCACTGATGACCTCCTGTTTATACTGCACCTTTTATCCAGATGGATTCGAAAGAAATACACAAAACTGTGTTTGTGTATACAAGACTTCACCCAGCACAAGCCTGTCGGTCCCTCAGGAATGGGGCTCTGCAGCTGTTTAAACAGTGCACAGACATACGCAGCAGATCAGAGGGCCTTCAGGCTGAGGCTGGAGCAGCAGCTTAGGCCCAAGTCCATTATTTTTCCTGAGTATTTGGCAACAGAGATATAGGAAAGTGCCAGCTTCACAAAGGTTCTTAGCTGCTGGCACATTTAACATCTTTCTTCACCTTTTTGTGTCCTAGTTCTGAATTCAGAGAAGTAGCAGTCTCCTTACGGATGACTTGGAGTTAGGCTCCTCAGAGCAGATTTCACTGCTGTCTATTTTTAACCTAGGAAGTACACAGAAAAGGCCATCTTTGGCCCTGTTAATCTGTATTTTTTAAATAGACATTCAGTACATTGGAATTTAGAGAGGATGCATGCCTTCCCTATGCTGAGGTCAATGCCCAGCTTCATTTAGTATCTGTGGCATTAACCCATCCCCTGCAGCTGAGGTACGAAAGCAAAATATCCAAGTCACCATCCCTGGAGGTTTTTAAGAACGGTATAGATGTGGCACTTAGGGACATAGTTCAGAGGGCGTGGGTGTAATGAGTTGGTGGAATAAGTGATCTTAATGGTCTTTTCCAACCTTAATGATTCTATGAAAGCAATTTTTTTTATCAGTCAGCTGTTCGTAATGCAGCAGAGTTAGACATTACCTTGGTGTCTGTTCTGGTTTAGTAGTTTCAAGAGCTTAAGCACTGCTGGATATGTGCAGAACTGTAGTTCTGGATTTAGACTTATTAAGCTTGTCTGCATTTATCTTTGAATTCTTGAGTGAGCTAGAGATCTAATTCTAGAAGAGATTTCACAGTGAACTAAACAAATCTGGTCCTCCATTTTGTGTAAAGAAAACCCATATATTTTAAAAAAACAGGAAGAAACTAGAAGCCTGAGCCAGAAACAGTACTGGGAAGAATGGTGTTTTCCTAACCCAAATCCATTTGGGAATTCTCAGCAGGACCTTTTCCTTGGGAGCTGTCACTGATGTTTCTCCTTCCAGAGAAGGGAAGGTTTGTCTCCTAGCAGCTATCTGCTTACTTTTGAAGAATTAAAGAAAAGCAGGCACTTCCAGGCCTTCATTCTTCTGATCAAGATTAGATAGCTGGGGCAGGATACAATTTGGAAGGAAAAAAAAAAAATGTTTTGGAAGTAGGCACATTCAACTCAGTCACTGGAGACAAGAGAGCAATTTAGTTCATTTGACATTCACAACTACACATGGTGGGCTGACCTGCCTTCCCATCTCCTTTCAAAGCAAAGACCATCTCCACTGACCACACCAGTCACTTAGCAACCTGGCTCACATTCAGATGCATCCTGGACTCAGCCATCGGTCTGGACCTGAATCCTACCCCTACCTGAAAGCTGAGATGAATCATTGCTGTTTCTCCTCAATCATTACAAAGGAATCACTGACAGCTGAGGGGAGCTTGGAGGTTATCTGATAATCCTATCATATCAGAATCTGTACCAGCACTCTACTACTTCTCACATTAAAAACACTTCTTGCTGTATTGCAAGGTTCTTCTGAAAAGCTCTTACTTGCAAAGGCTCTGCCTGGTCCTTGCTCCCAAACACCTAGCAGCAAACAGACAGCTTTGTGTGCAGACAAGGTGTAACACATAAGAAGGTTAAGGAGCTTGTTAATGAAGTGATCCTGTAAGTCAGTCTTGTAATCATACAAACAGAGCTACTGAACTCACCAGAGCCACCAAAGGAAGGAAGGGAGATCAGCCCCTGGAGCTCATTTAAATTAAGATTCCAGTTCCGACTGCATGTTTCCTGGTGTTAACAGCACTTTGCATGGGCTCATGTTAGCAAATGGGAACATAGTTACACACTTTTGATTAAACCTACACAGAATTTGACAGTGCAACCTTTTCCTTATGTTAGAAATCTACAGCAGTGTGCCAGATATGAAAGATAAAAGAATATAACAAAACTGAAATAGTATAAAGATATGTCACAGAAAGCATACATTTTTATAGCAACATATTTTTTCCAGTTGATTCCACCCAGTCCAGCTCTCTTCAAATAATTGTCATTAATCAAATACAAATACAGGCCCCTTGAGTCTAACTCAGACTTGAAGCTAAACACATGTGTAAGTATTTGTTGGTCTGGAGTCTTAGTTTGTTGCAATACTATTGAAAAACATTATAGAATACATTTTTTCCCTCCATCTTCCCTCCTCCTACCCAACAAATCAAATTACAGGGGTTTTGATCTAATCATTTTGAAAAATGTTTTCATATATCAAATATAGTATTACCCTCTTCAACCCCCCCCCCCCCCCCCTTTTACCTCCCCAAGAAATAGAAAGACAGAAAAAATCTGCTTTTTCCATTGCCAACAGCAGATACAGTCAAGAGTTTTGCTTTAAATATTGCAGATGGACAGCAACTTCAGAGCCACGCAGTGCAACAGTTACAGAGCAATCAAGTAAGCTCATTAGATGTTGGCTCACACAAGTCAGGGAAAGCAGGAGCTAAGGTTCAGGTAGTCTGCTACTCCCTCAGGCAGTTCCTCCAAAGACACAGGAGATGCAGCAGCCTTCCAGCAAACAACAAGCACCTGGATTTGGTCTCAGAATAAGCACCTCAGATTTGGCCAGCCTGTATGCTCAACTGTTAAAACAGCATCAAAACCCCACACATGACTGCATGAAATCTAATCGATTTCAGTATGATGTTTTATGGTTACAAAGATAAGCATTTTGCTCTGCTTTTCGACTATTCAGTATCTAAAAAGTTATATTCCTGAAGAAACTTTTGTATATATACATATGCACAGATCTAAACATATGCACATTTACTATATGTATGCATACATAACATACCCACATATGCACA
Source organism: Phasianus colchicus (assembly GCF_987193195.1). NCBI lineage: Eukaryota > Metazoa > Chordata > Aves > Galliformes > Phasianidae > Phasianus > Phasianus colchicus. Next base: position 36,847,790 of record NC_143436.1, read on the forward strand.
TAGAGGAAAATTATTTTCTAACCCACAGCTTAAAAAGGAAAATGTCCAAAGCCCGGGAACCCATGGTAACCTGACGAAGAAGCCAAGAAAGCAGAAAGAAACATAAAAGCAGAATGTGGCCTTCCTCACTCACTGCAGAGAACCTAGAACCCTTAGCATGGTCCCAGGCTGCAATAGCAACATCAGCCATATCTCTTTGTGGAAGCCCCCTATCTGCAACACACCCAACATTTTGCACTTCTCCTCTCCATGAAAGAGTCTTTAGATACACAAAATCAACTAGCCCTGAACATGTATATTTTTTCCCTTCTCTAACACACCATGGCACATAGCTGTATTTCCAGCTCTCCCATGACTTGCTGTAGCAGAAAGATCTTCCATTTCCTTGTATTTCTGTGATGGACTTTCCAGAGAAACCTATATTTTGGAATTTGGTCTGAAGTAGGATGTAACATCTGGGAGAAAACAAGGCACGTTTATGCTTCAGTCTTGTTCTTGAAGAAGTGCTTGCCCTGAGAATATTTCAGTGGAGTAAGCTTCCCACCTTCCCTTTAGAAACACATTAGCTTTAAAGAAAGGATGCAGATTTCTAGAAAAACAACAAATGAATGTACAGATTTACATGGTATCTTTTCCACACACCTTCTGCAAAACTCAAACATTAACGGAATGACAGATGAACTACTCAGGTTCTTCGAGACCAAGGAGCAAGGCCCTCTAAGAGGAAAAAATGCACAGAGGCCAAGGGTCAAGGTATGCCCCAAAAGTTCTCAGTTATCTATTTCACCATGAACTAAATGCAAGAACAGAAAGACTTCTTAATTCCCCCCTTTTTCTTCCCTCCTCTTGTAGTAGGGGGATTTGCTTAATTCTTTACAGCTGACCCAGGCCTTCTGCCCTGACAATCTTTGTGTTAAGTTTACAGCATGCAGCTGCAGTCCTTCTGCTCAGGGCAAGAATGTTAACCCTTCCCCTGACAATCCTTGAACTGGTTATTATACTCAGTCCATCAGATGAATCTGATTTGAGACACCACCAGATGGTTGTTATTTAGGTGAAAGCTGACCCAAATAGAATAATAGTCCAAAATACTATTGGGTCAGTTACTGAACTACTGATTTGCGATTAGTAGTTGGAAAAAAGAAATATGTTGGCATGAAGAAGGGGCATAGAGGAGAATGTTGAGTTTGTCAGTCCCTTTGCATTCCTCCTCTTGAAGAGCTTTCAAATCTAAGCAGAAAGCTTTTTTTGCCATCAACTATCTTGTTGGGAGGTTTGGGTCAGGTTTTTTTTTAAATGAGCTGTTCTGAAACACAAACTTTCTTAAGGAAAGGTTGAACATAATTCACAGCAGAGCCAGAAAACGAGAGCCAACCTTCCACTGGCACTTCTGCATCTGAAAAGAGAAGAAAATTGACACCTGGAATTGCTGACATTTCGGAAAACAAATCTTAGCCATTTTGAGCACAAGTAGGATGCTGGCAAACAGCATGACATTGAAGTAGGAGGAATGTAGAAGTACTTACAAAACAAAACAGAGAGGACTATTAAGGAACAAATACATACGAGCATTCAGCAATGCCATGGCTAATTAATTTGTATGACTGCCTTTCAAATCACAGACAGAACCTGGTAGATGCTACTCATCTTTCTCCTTATAACAACTGCACAGATATTAACATTAATGCCTGAAGTAGTCCATTGAAACTGTTGGCTTTATACAGCCTACCTCAAACCAAGATGACTGTTTCCTTTAGGACTGTGGAGATAGTTGATATTTCAGTTGGGAGGCCAAGTTATACACCAATTTGATTCAGACTGAGCTGAGTTCAGATTTCCTTTGTATTTGCTTTCCTCACCAAAGTGAGAAACTGGAAAAGCTCTGGTTTACAGAAAATAAAGCAGGCACATAAGACAAAGGACTGGACTCTGATGCTGTAGAAGAAACCTCCATCATTCCATCTACCAAAACACTACCAAACCAAACCTCTACAGTACAAATAAAAACATCAGCTTCTGTCCCATTCTCTGTCAGAGGTTCCTTTCCTATTGGAATCATGATCAAGCAATGATCATGATCAACCTATGAGATATGACAGCATGCTGTTTTACCAGCTTCCCCAGCACCTCCAGAGCCAACCCCTTCCTTGCTTCAGGTGAGTGATATGGCCACCTGGCCAGTGTGCCTCAACTGAAGGTGGCTCTGGGGAGATACAGGGAAGATTTCTCCATCCCACAGGACATGCAGTGCAGGTTTTAATTGTCTCTTTACCCAATCTCTTTCCTGTAAACCCAACACCACCCAGTTGTGGTGATGAGGATGTCTGCCTATACAGAGGAGTTCTGCCTATACAGAGGAGTTCTGGAGGCACCAGCCAAAATAGCCTGGGTTAAGCAACCAGTACAGTTTTAAAAAGTTTTTCCTGCAAACTGGACATTTTTAACCTGATGCTCTTGAGACAGTTGTTCGTTCCCTGGATGAAACACATAGACCCCTTCTAGCACTGGGCACCAAGCTAGCTCATCTGGTCCCAAGACCCCTCTCTCCACTGTTACAAAGGACTGAGCATTGTGACCATGCTTCCAGCAGGGCATCATCAGCTAAGTTACCAGTAGGATGGGTGAACACAGCCTAAACACTTCCACAACTGAGGAGTCCCTTTTACGCTGACCTGCTCTCCAGTGGTCTCCACATTCTCCCTTATGTCCTGTCGTTCAGATGTCTTCTTCATTCAAACTAGTTGACAAGCTGCTTAGGAAAGCAAATGATTTCTGAACAATCATATGCTCTACAGGTTAGTAGTGCTTTATAACAATTCAGAGAACAAAAAGATATATTATAACAACATTTGGATTGCAAAAGCAAATAAAGCCCAGACATTATAAGGTTTGCATATACTTAATCCAAGCAGAGGACAATTGGAATTAATTTAGTTCTTGCACTTTAATATATCATACGTGTATAGAAAAGGAATGCTTGCAAATCAAAAACAATTTGCAAGCAGGAAAAAAAAAAAAAAAAAGAAGAAGAAACCAAACCCAGAAACAAATCTGCAGCACTCAGTTTGCTCATATGGTGGGTGTATTTTTGTCCCATAATACTAGTCCTGTTGTTTTGTTTTGTTTTTTTTTTTCTTTTCTTTCTGTACTATTGTACCTAATCTGTTCTTTTTAATAGAAACCTTGAATGAGTTTGGGTTGTAGTAGGAGGCTTTCCTATATAAGAAAACACCAGAACCATCATCACAGTTTGTGGACCCTTCAACTCAAACAGTATATATGCATGTTATTTTCAGAGACACTGTTTTTCATAAGTAAACCCATATACCAAAGTTTACAGAGCCGGAGATTTTGTGGGTCATAGCACAGAAATAGTCTTTCTCCCAAACCTGCTTGTCGGTATCAAGTTGTTGGATTTTCATCTTGTTATTTATGGAGAAAGTAACCGCAATCCTCCAAGCCTGTCACTGGATACTACTTCCCCAACTCAGCTGAAAGGTGGTCATATCTGCGGGTCTGAAATCGCTGCAAGGGTGGAAGGCTTCGGTTTGTTTCTTGAAAGATGGGATTATAATGGAAAATAGTGTTAGGTTAAAGAAATAGCACTGGTGGTATAATTTGGCAGAAAAATAAAGGACGTCCAAACAAAAGGGTTCAAATTTCTGGAAAAATAATTTTAGTTTTGTGCCAACACTGTCTGGATTGAGAAAAAAAAAAAAATCCCAAAAAAGATTTACACCTTTTTTGAAACTTGAACCCAGTGCCTGAAGTATTTAAGAAAAGTCAGAATCCTAAGGAGTAAATTTCTTGGGTTGCCATTTCCAATGAGTAAGTTTGATAAATAAAACTTAATTTTTACATCTGCCATAGATTCTGGGCTATGATTAATAGCTGTAGCATTGTGGCCAGTAGCCAATGTATGTATGTGATTACAGCAATCTTAAATATAGTACATTTTGAATAAATATGCCACATAACAGTATAAGAAACACCCCATGCATGCCTGGAAACAAAACTTTGTCCCAGTGTCAAGTATTAAATCCTTATGAGAGTTAAACAGCACAGACATCGTCAGGCAGGCTGACAAGAACATAGGGTGCTGCTGGCATCAGCTCAAATTTGGGAGCTCAATCACTGAAACACTATTTCTGTTCATTTCGTTTCAGCTGATTTGCTGCATTATGGTTGTGGGGAAAAAAAAAAAATATATTAGTTTAAAAATTAGAGTTGCATAACTCAGGTTTCATGAGCTGTACAATTTTCCTCTCCTCTTCAAAGGGCAGCATGCTCTCACCTGTGCTGACAGCAGCTGGACAGTAACAGAGAATGGCCAAACAATTGTATGTCCACCAGAGAACTACTCATTTCGTAGAGTCCTGCAAGAAAAAATTTACTGGGATTTCAGAGGAAACACAGAATATCTTCAGAATCCCTTTATCTCTGGGACAGGAAAATTCTCTTCCTCTTCTCACCTTATCTTTGTGCTTTTACATCTTCAGCAGTCCTGCTACTGCTGGCACTCTCTTCAGCATTTCCACTGTTTCTCTTCTCTGCTGAAGAAAACTGACTGGCATGAGCAACATATGCACAAGACAATCAGTTTTAGGTAGCAGCAGCAGAAGTGGAAGCTCCTGGAATTTCAGAGCTTAAATAGGGCTTGTTCAAGCCAATCAGTAATTTTAGCTTTAGTACTGTCCACAGGGGTCCTAACAACTTTTTAAATGAAAACTTGCTCTATGCATCTGCCTTTTATACAATAAGTTTCAAGCTCCTGAGCTCCATTAGTCAGGCCCCTTGCTTTACAAAGCAGAAGATAGGCTTGCAGTGCTTTTAGGGTGTCTTTATTCTAAAGCACCACATCTGTCTTTAGTAGAAATCTCAGACACCAGCTTCTCAGTTCCACAGAACTGTTCAGGGCAGAGATTTTTTCAGATAAATACTCAACATCAGCTCCAGAACAGAAACTCAACAGTAATCCTGTTTTCTTTAGGAAGGGAGAAAGAAGCTATTAACAGCTGTCCTCTGCCTGCCTCCAAATGGGCCAGGTTTCACCTGCTGTCATTACATTCCTTGCCTAATTACATTCTTAATCACCTCTAATAGCAGGGCTCGCTCTGCTCTAAGTAGGGAACTCCAAGCCAACATTAAGCAGTATTGACATCCAGTGGAGAGTTAGAATAATTACAAGCATGCAGATAACTGAGTGTAAGAGTCCTGTTTAAATTCTTAGTTCAGCTCAAAGAGAGCAGTCTATTTACCTTACCCTAAAGATATGATCTTCCTAGAAGATATAAATGAACCTTATCATCTTCTATTTGTTAGGTAAAAACTGGAATAACGTCATATACAGACTCTACCATTTCTTTCTTAAGGGACCTCTTTTGCATGTAGCTGCCTTTCCTTCCACAGTTCTGTTATAGCTGTTAAAAATGATGTTTGGCCTGAAGAAATAAGATATCAAAGTGTGTGTTTGATTGTTTTCCAGGACAAACCTGCCTTTAAAAGCAGTATTATAAGGCAATTTACAGATATGGAGTCTCAAACTTTATCAGAAAGAAGAAAAAAACTCAAACTGTAACAAGCTTCTATCTTTACTACTGTCTACTCTTTCTGTTCACCCTGGGAACACTAGAATGCCAGTTATCAGTGGTTGAAAACAGAGACTGCAGAATGGTCCTACAAAGCTTCAGAGAGCAGGGTGTCCAAGTATCCAGAAATGCAGATCTGTGGGAGTGTGGTGTACCCCTCTCCCAGTGTATCCTTGGGAGAGATGCTTTTTTAGATGCTTTAAAGGCATCTGGCAGTATCTACATGCCATTAGTATTAGACAGTCCCCTGAGCACTTAACAATAGAAGTATCCTAAGGGTTGCTGGAGGGGAAAATCTCTGGTTCACACTCAGTACCTCCATCTATCCAGGTGACTCTCCATTAGCAGCTCTTCACAGTGGTCATCTGAATGTAACTTTGTTCATCCAAGCCTAAGACATTTGCTGAGATTTATTTTCAAAAGCTTGGTCACACTGCTAAAGTATGCATCTACCTTGCTTAAGATGCCAAAAGCACTGCCATCAGGAACACCTGCCTCACAAAAGATTCTCAGGTCAGGGCCTCCTTGAAGTAACACTGCATGCAATGAAGAATGGAGCGCTGCCTGCAGCCATAAAACGTGGGTGTAAGCATCAGAGGTGCTTGAGGAAGGCTGCTTATAACAAACATCCAGCTCTTGAGCGGTACTGCAAACAGTATAGGTAGGTAGCATGTTTCAAATAGACAAAGAAAGCACGCAAAAGACAGTTTTAGTGTCTGCACCACACACAGTATGGTGTCTGCCTGTATGTGTGTAAAACACCACTCTTTTTGTGAGATCAAAGTAACAGCAGACATTTTTGCTGGTATCTGTGCACATGCTGCCATTAATTTTCATGCTGTAGCCAATTCGTAGGTTAAGTTAAAGTATCCAGTTAATCATTCTCTCTTGCTACCTCCCAGGCTGATTCACTTGCATAATTTAATTGCTCCACCTGCCCTTTAACTTAGGGTTTCTCCTTGTCACACAGAAGGACACTAATTAGTCCCTACTCTCAATAATGTCTACTCTTTCTGCAAAAGAAAATAATTCTGTTTAATATATTCATTAATTTGTCCTCAGTCCATAATTACTGTCGATTTTCCCGGTTTGTCTTGTTTCTATTCTGATTGCTCTTGACTTCTCTCAATTAGCTGATTACCCTGGGATCTTTCTCAGTATGAATGACAGGAAATGCACTACAAAGACCTGTACTTAATAGATTTTCAGGTCTCTGATTAATTTGTTATGTTTCCAAGGAAAACATTGCAGGAAGCCACAAATTACAGGGTTTATAAAACAAGTACATAAAAGTGTGTGCATGAGACTATTAAAAAAAAAAAAACAAAAAAACACAACAGAGATATTTGAGAAAGACCAGCAAGTTGCAAAGAATGTTCCATTTCTAAATACAAATCTAGATGTACTACACCAGCTATTTTTCATGACAGGCACACCAACTGACTAGTAGGAACATCCTGGTGTTTAACAACAGAAGAGATCTGGATCACTTCTGACAGAGCCATGCCCAAGTGCTGTCCCTCCAAACCAGCTCTCAAATCCAGGAGATCTCACCATCCAGGAGAGTGTCCATCATGCTCTGCTTGTTTAGTTTACTCTTTTCCTTCTTTGCTGGTGATATTCTTCAGCTTTCTGCTGGCATTAGGTAGGAAGGAGCTGCTTGAAGCTCCCAGATCAGGATGCAGGTCAGTGCCACGTGGACACCATGGGGAGAGGTAGCAGAACAGAAGCCAGCCTAGTACACAGTGCCTGTGAGGTGCCAGGGAATCTAGCACAGCGTTTCTTATGCATTCTTGAGCATTTCTTAAACCAGTCACTGTTTGTGTTATAAGAAAACTTTATCACCACAGGCATTTGCGCTGATACTCTGGCATCAGGGCCAAGGGATATGAGGTACTGACAGCTTCCTTACTGTGCAAATGTAAGGGGCTATATACAGCTCTTTACCTCACACCACCCAATAAACACATGGTATTTTTTGTTTGTATGTTTGCTTCCTTTTAATGACACATCTGAATCCCATTGCCTTCAAAGTAAAATGTATAACCAGGACCAAATCATTTTGCCTGACTCTACATACTGATTTTTTTTCAGAGTATGCAGATGCCCACCAGAGCTTACTGACATCCGTTCTTCTTTGCCTTAAAACTTGTGATTGCATAGCCATTGGGTCTATATTGTTAGAAATGGGTGGTAGTCTCACTCTGCAATCAATCCTTTTACAAAGTTGTGAATCCATTCGTAGTTGTTACAGATTTGTTGGGGTTTTTTGTTTGTTTGTTTGTTTGTTTTACATCAGTATCTAATGTAAGTAAACCTAGAAACTTGCCCATTTGTCCCTATCATTGAAAATCATCCCTGTTATTAATAGGTTTTTGCTTTGAGTCAAATGCATGTGTTAAATGGAGTCACAAGACTCCACATCCTGGAGATTTAAGATAAAGACTAACAATCATGAAATAACTTCCCAATTCAGTGTACATAAGCTTCAGAGTGGATCCATATGGCAAGCAGGAGATGTCATTCACAAAAGCTAACTTCTAAACCATCCCACTAACCTTTGGAAATTCACTTTAGCTCTGGACACTGGAGGTGATTTATGGGTTCTGTTTTTAATCCCTCTCTTGTGACCATCCATCACCTTTTCAATTCTTGTGAGACCACATTAATTTCCCAATACAATTCTGCACAGATTTCCCAGAGCTGGAGAGTTAGTTCCTTAATGATGTTGCAGAACGAGGTTTTGTTCACTATAGCTTCTTATCCCCTCAAAACCAAGAACTTCAGACTTGCCTTAGACCTTAACATTTTAAATTTTCATCAAAAAGAAAGAATTGGAGACAGTATTCCTGACCTCTCCCATTCTTATCATAAATCCTCATGTCTGATAAATGCTTAGCCTCCTTTTTCTTTCATGTGCCATACATCTAAGATGCCAGAAATAAATGATTGTTCCATTCCACCTCTCTCTTCCCAGACTGTTATAAGCTCTCAGACATTTACAAAATGTATGAGAGCTGCCATCTCTACACCTAGAGGAGGATTCAGGATGCTGCCAGGTACTCTGTCTGCTGTAGCTGAAATAATCAAATGTCGTTTAATCAGGATTCACTTAGAGACCATACAAACGGTGCAACTTTCCCTTTGCGTATCTTTTGTAAAGAATATTTGAAGTTATGCTCAACTAACTGGGATGCCTTCTCAGCCTCAAACATATGTTCCACTAGAGCATACAATGTCCTGTTTGAGTCTCTGGTCTTTTGCTGCTTAAAAAGAGTGTTTCCTGTTGTAAGAATGTTCTTGCAGGATGTAACCTCTTGCCTATGCCTACACCAGTAAATAGGAAACCAGCAATGCAGGCTCATGATCTGGTTCAGCACAACAGCGCTGGAGCATACAGTGCAGTGACTGCTGGTGCTCTCACACCTGTGCCCCAGGTCTGCTCCCACTGACATCTCTGCTTTGAGAGGGCCGTCAGCTTGGGACTGCAGACATCACTGGTGCCACGCCAGCTGGCCCTTAGAGCAAAGAATGTGCCCTGGCCTGTTCCAGTTAGTGCTATGGGCTCTGCCTCTCAGACAGCATCAAAATATTTATTAAAAGTTATATCAGATTTATGGTTTCAAACAACTTGTTTATCTGTATTCTTTCCAAAACCTAATAGCCGGAAAGATGAGAATGCATTACGTGCTCCAGATGAGTCCACAGCCTGAATTAGTGGGACCTTGCAGTAGTAGCCCCACCTATGTTTTTTGTAACAGAAAGCATAAAAGCTTGTTTGCAGCTGATTTGGTTACACTAATTTAATTGGCTTATCCTAACCTCCTGTGTTTGGATGAGATGACTCACTCTCTACCAATTTCTCTCTATGCACCGGGGAAGAACATAGCTGTTAAACATAGATACTGCTTAAAGTTTAGACAACTCGCTAAAGACTGCTGGAGAAGCACTGGAGTAGGCTCCCTGGAGGTGGTTGAGTCACCATCCCTGGGTGTGTTTAAAAACCATTTGGATGTGGTGCTCAGGGGTATGATTTAGCAGGGGGTTGTTAGAGTTAGCGTAGTATGGTTGGGTTGCGGTTGGACTTGATGATCTTTAAGGTCTTCCAACCTGAGCAATTCTATGATTCTATGATAAAGGAGTTTGGAGGTGTGTGTCCATAAAGTAAGGAAGGATGCCTGCTGCTGCTGCTGCTGCTGCTGCTATGGTGGGTTACATTTTCAGCAGCAATTTAGTAGTGCCCCTACTGCTCCCTCAGCGAGCCCAGGCTCGATGCTCAGTGGTACTTGTGATCTTGTTCCGCTTACTGCTCAAAGCGACCTGCTAATTTATCAGAATGAGCAGAGTGAGCAAAAGTCTCCTTCACACCCTGCTAGAGGTTGTTCAGAACAAAGAGGCTTCTGTGCTTCTCATATGTGAGGCACCTTGTTAAAATTCTCTTCAAGAGCTGCAGCTATTACTAATTAAACTTCCTTACCATCAAAGTAGCCACATAAATCAGCCACACAATAATAGTTCTATGAAAAATACTTTATCAAGCCTTCTGAACACGCTTTAATGCAGTGCCACTGAAAAATAACAGGAGATCAACAACTTTATTTCCTCTTGTCAAATGCTAAACCAACCATTTAGGTGAAAAGCAACTTTGTTTTGATGCCTACAGCTGTGATTCAACCAACAGCCTTGAATACAGTGTGACAAATCTAGCTTCTGCCAAAGACGTAAGTATATGCAAGTGGACTCAAAGAATATCTTGTTATTCTGGAAGTCCTATGTCTTGCTCTTAAATACTGAGGTGCTGCACTACATGCTGAAATGAATATGCACGTGATATTTTTGATCAGATGTCTGACTAATGGTACTTTTAATCATCTTTATTGGTTGTTACAGCCCCCTTTCTGCCAATCTCATGTTTTTTGTTGTTGTTTTTAATTCACTGTTGCTAAAGACCAAAACTATGCCATTTTTCTGTAATACCCAGTTTTGAAGAGTTTCTGATTCGTACCTCCTTGGAACCAATATCATATTTAAATTTACATTTAATTTTACCCTGACTTTTCTGTGGGCTGACCACTTCATATCTTAGTCTTGAACATCATTATTTTCCTACTGCAGATTCCCACTGCATGCATTTCTTCTCCTTGTCCTGACCTGTTGTATATTGTTGATATCTTCAAGTTCTCTCTCAAGAAATTGGGATATAAATTAAGTCATGAAAAACCATAACAGTTTAAATATGCCCAGAAGTGTTTTACCTACCTCTGCTTAAGAGTCAAGTAGTAGAATGAGAAACTGAAGATGACTGAGATTGCTTTTTCTTTCGTCTTGATTAATGTCTTTTGCCACTTAACATAGATCAAGGCAGCTGGCCCAGTTTCTTGGCTGCAAGACACATAAAGTGTCTTAATTTCCTCTGTTACCTATTTTTCATATGATGACAGTGTTTGCATCTTCTGGGACTTTACAAAGAGGATACATATGCAAAATTATCCAGTGGAAAGTGTAACATTGTCTTGATTTAAGGATATGGCATCTAGACAAGAGCCATCTAAATTAACAGGGAAGCATCTATTCCTAGCCTGGCTCTGTGTAAGAAAGTAGAAGTTGAGAAACACTCTAGTGAGAAAATTCTTTAAAGGTCTACACTCTGGTATAATATTACTGAATGAAAGCTTAGCCTGTGTGAAATAATGTCAACACTGCTGCTGATTTCCATCAGACCAGGGCTGCTTCCAAGATCTTCAACAGAATAAAGAATTTAAGGCTTGGGAGATTTTTTTAAATAAGAAAAATGGATATTTGGAGGTTACTTCTGTATACAGTCATGCCAGCAGGTGAGGAGGAGGTCAGAGCTATTCAGTGAATGGAAAAATTATGCATAGAAAAGAAGAGGCTGTTTCACAGCTCTCAGGGATACACTAGAACTTTCTTGATGAACACACAAGCTATTGAGAACCTTCTTCCTGCATATGGAAAAAGTAGGTGTGCTTTGGAGAGAGAAGCACTGAATAGCACAATCTTCTCACCGACAGAACTGCTGAAATCAGCACCAGTCTTTTCTGGAAAGCAAACAGACTTGTGAGATGGCAGATAGAACAGGGATTGCAACGATACTGATCTGGGCTCCATCCATCCTGCCCGTGTAACTATTAAATAAACCAAAGGAGAAAATCAAAACTATCTGTCTGTAAGAGTGATGGGATTTCCTTTTTGACTAATGTCAGCTAGCGAACCCCATCAAGAATGCAAAAAAAAAAAATTGTTTATAGACCTTAAAACTTTCCATTTTTGATGTTACTCCCATATGAATTTTCTACAAGAAAAAAAGAGAGGGGGGATAAATTATGCAGGCTAAACTAAAAGCAAGAGAGCAAAAGCTCCATCTGTGGTTCTATGGTGAGAAAAAAATGGAAATAGATTTCTGTTTGAGAGTGCTCTGCTGCAGTAATTTCTACAACAAGTCCACAGCCACATTCACAGGACTTTCACAGACCAGCTGTGCTCTGCAGCCCTTGGAGTGAACCTGAAAACACCTCAGAGTGGTAGAGTAGTTCCTGTATCCCACCTTTTTCCCAGGTGCAGTTTGACAAGTTATTAGCCAGCGCCCTTCTGCCTGAAGTTTAAGGATGCTCAGATATTCCATATGATCTGAGACACCAAAGAGTCAGACCTGATTTAGAGATGCCTTAAAACTAGCAACATTTCATGGCATCAGTACAGGGTCTTGGTGCTATCTGCTTACTTTCTGGCTGAACTTTGACCAGCATATTCCCACCACTCACAAGCATAAACGTCCAGTTTACCCTTGAGCAATGACATAATATCACTGATTGCAAATGGGCTTATCTATTGCTGCCTTCAAAGTCCTCACATCTTCCATGAGAAATTCCTTCAGTTCTGTCATATGGTTGACTGGAAATGCATCAAAATCGTAGAGTCGTTGAGGTTGGAAAAGACTACTAAGATTACGTAGTCCAATTATCATCACCACCATGCTCACTAACCATGTCCCTCAGTGCCACATCTACATGGTTCTTGAACACCTCCAGGGACGGTGAATCCACCACCTTCCTGGGCAGCCTGTGCCAATGCCTCACTACTGTTTCAGAGAAGAAATTAGATTAAAAGAGAATCTGAGCCTCCTTCTGACTGTGCCCGAGGATCACTTTACTTCCGCACCAGTGAAGGAATTCTCCACCTACTTTTCACACACTTGAGTTGGTCATAGATCTCTCTCTATTTGGTGAACTTTCCAGAATATAGATGATGTGTCTATCACTGAAATAAACCAATTAGTTCAACAGATAGAGAGCAGTATTCAACAAGAAAGCTTATTAATCTTGTTTCTTCAAGAAACTCAGTTCAGTTGTTTCCTTTTTACTGCATTGAGAAATAAAATGTCCTAAGAAGTGCTTGCATTCTCAGTGCCACCCTGTGCTCACCTGTCTTATCAGCAGGCTGTGGATCACAGCACAAAGCCTGCCTGTGCAGCATACTAGAAGTTGTCCATCCTTCTGCACAGCACACGCCAAGCCTGGCACAAAGTGAGACCTGCAGCCACTGCTGCTGCCCACAGCCAGCTTCTAAAAAGCTCTTACAGTGTCTCAGATTTCTCTTCAATAGCTCTGATTTTACCACCCTGCAGAACAGAGGATGATCAAAGGAATAACATCTCTTTGAAAAGAGATGCGATTAGTCCCTGAGAGAGGAAAAAGTCTCTCAGCAGGACTTGTGCTGTGTGGAGGAGAAGGCTGGGCTGCACGCCAGAGTGCTGTTAATTCTACCTGGAAACAGATTAAATTCTGGGTCATCACTCAGGACATGGAAGCCTTTTGCTCCTTCCACATTTTTAGCAGGGCTCTGGAGTTTTTGGCAGTGTTTTGCGCATTGTGCTCTATAAAGTAGTGTTAAATACTGCACAGTTATAGTCAGGAAACACCTCTAAGTCCCCTAATGTCAATTAGCTACTTCCTCTGCAAAGTCATAAGCAGATGCAGGAGAGCCGGTCTCCAGGAATATATTTGCTAACAGGTGCATTATTAGGAAGGAAAGAAGTTGTTTACATTAACAGAAAGTTCCTTTCAAAATTGCTCATCCAGTGCTTTCTGCCTGCTGCTGGCCCTGCTGCTGCCTCTCACTTTTCACCCACACATGTTGGATAATTAGGGGTTCAAACGATGCATGAAGGGGCTCTGCTTCCAGTGACTCATATCTTCAGGGATTATCCAAGATTACCAGAAGGCTTATGATTCCCTCTGGCCCAGAGGAGAAGCTGTCTGTAACACATTGGTCTTCATAGACGCCATAAGATTAAAATTACAAGGACTGCTGACAGTGATGATAAATTACAGCAAGCCAGACCTTCAGCTGGTATAAACAGGGGCAGCTTCTCTAGCTTAGCTATGTTATACCAAATGGATGATCTGGCCCACTGCAAACAACTGCTGCACAATGGCCTTTTTTCCTTTCCAGTATAGCCCAGTTTCTTTCTCACCATGCATTCTCTCCAGGTGCAAAGGGCCAAGAGCATTTTTTTGGTCCAGGTTGAGATCACCAGACATATGGATTTACATAAACACAAATCAGAATCCCAGGCTATGCTGACCTGGATCTGATTTTCCTGGATCTGAGTGAACTCTCTTTTAGCATGGGACTTACAACCACACATTTGTTTTCAACTTTTGCATTATAATAACCCTCATGCTCAAGCTGTACACCAAATCTATCTAGATCCTGGATGATGTTCTGATACTAAGAAATCATCCCTATTTCTAGCTCCACAGTCAATGGGTAATAAAGCATTCAAACTGGAAGAGGTTAGCTGTACAAACTACATTAGAAAACAGGAACTCTGATGCAAAATCAGTATTTGCAAGAATGTGTGTTACAGAACTTGGAATAAATTAGTGTGAAATAAGGTAGCTTGACATGAGAAATGCACTGTGCTGTACTCTTCTATGGCAGAACTGGACATTATGTCTTCATCTGTTTTCACAAATGTAGTGGATTAAGACAAACTAAATGCTTGTACTGACCTCAGGTTACAAGCTGGAGATCTCTACATGTGCATGCAAGCAATTTGAGGATGAGTAAATCTGCTGGCTCAGTTGGACCTAAAGCCTTCCAGAGGTAGCAGTGGGTAAACAGAACAAGGGCACAGGCACAGATGCATCTGTTACCAGTTCTGTGCAACATCTAACATCCTTCAGATCAACATGGATGTAATTCTGTTGGATAATTCTTCCCTTTCCCATTAGGGACAGCCAACACATGGATATATCTCGCCCCATTTGAATTATCCTAGCACACTGTATGCTCAGTGAATAGAGTCATGGTGTGTTGGATCTATGCCATATATATCTATATCTATCTATATCTATATCTATATCTATCTATATCTATACCTATATCTATATCTAATCTATATCTATACCTATATCTATATCTAATCTATATCTATACCTATATCTATTCCTTTAGGGGAAAGCATCTGGCCCTCATGTTTTCCTTGGACACTTTGTAAATTTCCATGTAACTGGAAAGCCTGCATCCCATTTAAAAATGACTCACATCAGAACTATGCCACACAAGGAATATCTCAGTGCAGAGATGACAAAGCTCACACTACAGCACAGAAAGGTGTATGAATACCAGGGAAGATCTCAAACACTGAGGCCAGGTCAACAAGACACAGCCAAGTTGAACTCAACTCTGAGCTGGGGTTCAGTGTGGACAGGATGCCTGATCCCACCATTTCTGAGACTGCATGGTATTTACTGAGCCAGTTGTCCCCTCATTCTCCTCAGTGACCTAATACAAGTGCTATCCTTAGGATTCAGCATTTCAGGGGAAGGATCTAGAGTCATGTTAGTGCTTTGGCAAATTTTGCTCTTAACCAGGCACGCTTTCTTACTGCCTCAGCAACAGATACAGGGACTGAGTAAAGGAAAGATTATGGAATTTGGCTCAGAGCCCTTTAAAATGCACTTCTATGGGTAATTTAATAGCTGCATTATAAAATGTTAATGTTAGTATAAAAATCCGGGGAATTTCAAGCCCAAACCAGGTTAACTTTTTCCTTTTACCCCCTTTTCTCTTGAGAAGCTTGTTTTCTTTTTATTGCATTCCAATAACGAGAGACCATTTCACACAGGTACATCTGCAATATGTTACAGGCAGCACGGAATATTAAAACAACCTGTGCTACTGCTAGTGAAACTAATAAGGGAGGTAAAACTTTTCTCAGGCTGAAAGGAAAAAGGTGGATCTAGCAGGAGCTCCATTACTGAACTCCATTTCTGAAGATACAGCACTGAGCTCTGCAGTCATTCCCAGTTTGTGGTCTTGTTTCAAGTAGCAGCTCTGCCACCTGAAGAGGGGAACTGGGCAAAGCTGTGGTGGTGGCAGTGCTGATGGTGGTGGGCAGGCGGTTCACATGAGGTTATGTTTAGATACGGATCAGGGTTTTAAAACAAAACAGTAAGTTAAGATAATAAAAATGAGCAGAATGTAAAGCAGAGGGAGAGGAAGTTTATACATTAATCTTGCTGCACAGAGAGGGGCAAACCTGTCTATCCTAATCCTCTGTCCTCTGAATCAACGTGAGTGTGAAAGTTCACCTCCAGTGTTAAGAAGTTCGTGCTCGGCGAAGGATCAGCTGTCAAATAGATTGCAAAGCCAGGAGTGAGAAAACAATTCAGCTGAGAAATGAAGAGGTGAAAGGGGGAAAATGAGCAGAAGGAACAAAAAGGGGGAGCGGGAAGGTTAGCTGAGTGAGAGAAGCCAGAGGAATAGAGAGAAACAGCCAAATGGAAAAACAAACAAATAGTTTCTTTTTTGGTTAAGGCTGCAGGAATTCCTCCTCCATAGAAAATTGACCATTTCCAGATTTATTTATTTTTTATTTCAATTTGGAAGAAAAAGTCAGAAAGACAAAAGAAATTTATAATGGAATTTTGTTAAAAAAAAAACAAAAAACAAACGCTTTTTGTGGTTCTGGCCACCCACCTGCTTACGAGACTGGCTCCCAGCACAATTTCTAACAGAATCATCAATTCCACCAAAATGTCACTGTCCAGTGGAAACTGGCTCACTGGAAATACTCTGTCCAGCTGTATATCCTTGTGAAAGCCGCTGCTTTCAGCTATATAGGTACCCAAGGGGAGCTTGGCTTCAAGAATAAGAGCACAGTATGATCTGCTTGTGCACATAATTCTTCAGTTTAGATTTCAAAAGGGAAGTTACTAATGTGCAGTCCAGCTTTCCAAAAGCAAAGAAGCAAAACTGTTTTATTGCTGTACCTATACTGGTGGAGGAAGAGGGGGAAAATACAGGAGGAAAAGGACAAGACAGACACGTGTTCATTTAAATAATGTACCTCTGTGTGTGAGAGGAAATTCATAGAACTGAATTTATTTTGCAGCCCCTGAAGGACTCATAGCTCCACATTTGGTTCTCTCTACTCCAAGTATCCTAGTCTGTTACTCTTATTGTAATTTTGGTGAACAACTACTTGCTCCTTGCTAGTGAGTTGATCAAGACTCAAGTACTAAACATCCTTCTAATTGACTCCTACTTTGTACTCTTCCTCCATGAAACAGATACCTTCATACTGGGAGATTTACACTGTGGTATCTTCCCAGTCTGCAATCTCAGGTAAAGCTTTCTCTCTTACTTAGGCTTTGCCCTCCCAGTGCAGCTCTAGAAGGCTTTTCACAGCTGCAACCTCTATTCATATTCTTAAAACCTTGCAGTTTCTCCAGGGCCAGTCAGAGCAGGGAACTGACATAGTTGGGATGGAAGAGCAGGAATGGATGTGGGGATAGAAAGAGACTGGGATGATGGATGGGATGGCAGTAGTGGCATCCTGAAAACAGGCAGAACTTTAGCTGGGAGACAGGTCTATGGACAGTAAGTGATGGCACAAGGAATGCTGGCAGTATGGATTGCAGTGTTTGGAGAAGTTAGTAATGGAGAGGTTGGAGCGAGAAGCAGCTTGGAGACCTGCATCTAAAAAGTGCAGGAAGACTTGGTTTGAGAGGCAAACAGAAAAGCTCAGAGCGAGAAGGAGATGTTGGATGAAGAGTTTACATGGCACAGTTCACCACTGCCCAGCAACTCATCACATGAGGCTCTTCATTCCTTTTACTGTGCTTAATTTCCCTGTATTTGCACACAAAATGATCGGACCCAACATGGCCTAGAGCAGGGGAAGAGTTGTGGCTCAGCACTGAAACATAAACCTTATATTCAGAAAGTGCACTCTGAGGCTGGCATTGTGTCCCCACCATGTTCTTGTCAAAGCAGATGTGCATTGTCACATAACTCCATGCAGCTGTGGCTGGTCCTTGGGAAATGCACACTAATGTATATACAACTAGAAAAAAAAAGTACCCAGCTATGAAGAGTCACATTACTCTGACTTGAGAGCTTAGATGTCTATATCCCTCCCTCTGAAAGCAATCCAGACTTTCATGTATAGATATTTGGCAGATGGATCATAGAAAAATATTTGACTATACTATACATCATTGATAGGTTAGTTTATCTGAGGTAAGGGACACAACTCTAGCCAAGACCTTTTTTCTGCTGTATCAGTTCTTTGAAACTGATTTGGAAGTAGATCAGGTTTTCATTCAGATTCAGTGTTCATTTCCAATAAATTTATTTTCAGTACTCCTTATATTTATGCTTTTTTTCAGCCTGTTTTCCTTCCATTTGGCAATCAGTATGTGCAACTCTAGCTGTTAGCTTTTGGACTTCGTTGCTGCAATGGGAAATGGCTGAAGTCTTAAATTATGTTTGAGAGCTTGATCCCACTTGAATAAAATCAAAGAGAGCTTTCCAGTAACTAATGTGAACAGCACAAAAATTAGAAATGAGGAATATTTTACTACTTCAAAATATCCTGGAAGTTCCATAGCCTTCAACTTCGGTAGATGTATACTACCAGGGCACAAAGGTGGCACATAAGGCTGATTTATCACAATTCAGGTTTTAAATTTAAATTAGCAGGAATACTTGCCATGAGAGGGATTAATTGTACTCTTACACACATATACCTCCTTACAAGTCCTCCATACTCATTGCCCTGTATACTCCTATTCTCACTGTGCTCTAAGAATGAACTCAAATTATAGTTTCTTATTGTTTGTCTTCTAATAACCTGCTTAATCATAGCTCCAGAGCTTCTCAGGTTGCACCTCCAGAAGTGCTTTCATGCAGATGATGCAGACACTGTAGGAAAACAGCCACTTTGTACTAATAGAACAAGTCTGGGACATCCTAAGAGACAGGGTACCACAATGCTGTTTGTAGCATGCTGCTGATTTGCACCAAAAAAAACCCCTTTGTTGATTGCCTTGGGTTTTTGACCTTAAGCTGTGAACTCCTTGGAGGCAGAGACCATCTCCTTTTAATTGTGTGGAAACTTCTTAGACCCAGAGGCATGCTAACAGAAGCAAAACTGCACGTTAGGTATTGGATCTTCTTCCCATAGTGATGTGTTCTTTCTCATACAAAATGTCCCCTCAAAATCTGTCTGGACTTCTGCTGAGAATAAATGCTTACCACTGCAAAGAGAAGCTGTGACTGAAACCTTAAAGCTTTACTCTTAGCCAGCCAGACAATAATTCGTTTGTATTTGATTTTTCATTAACTCCTTTTCTGCTGTTTAAGGGAATCTTCCCAGGGCTTTTTCTCGTATTAACCTTAAGATCTTTATCTTGCATGTGCTTTTCTTCTATATGAAGGGAAAAAGTGAAACCACATGAAGCCGGGCAACGCACCAGAAAACATTTATGAAATTTCTGGTGAAGTGTTTTGGCATAACTACATAACAATAACATACTATTTTCATTAACTTGAACAAACAAACCCAATAGATTATTAAAAAACAAATCAAAGAAGAAAGTACAGATGCGGTGTAACTTTACACTTTGACAATGCAGAGGACAGATTTACCAGCTTGTTTACTGCTTCTCTTGATGAAGGAGAACAGGCTAACCCAACAGCTATAGGCAGAAACTATAGCAAAGAATGTGGGGGGAAATCTCAATCTATCTATGCACTGATGCCAGTAATTCAACAAGATCCATGGCACTGCTAAGGATACAGCATTTGCTATGCTTTAACAAATGTCCAGTTAAACTTGATGGTGGTGTAGACAATGGATGCTCAGTGGAGAACCTGACATCATCCTGAAGTGGCAGGAATGCGTTGTTCATTTACCCTCCTGAAAGAATGGTTTAATAATTCATCTAGAAGTATTTTCCCTCAGAAAACAATTCACTGGTGAATAATGAGGGAATGGTTTCAGTATTATTCAAGAGCATGTGCTCTTTGCAGTTGTTAAAGGGAGAAAATTGCTTGAGCGAGGGCTCAGCCCAAGTGTTCTACACCATTACGCTTGACGGTGCCACTCAAAGCAGTGCCATACAGTTTGCCTTGACCATGAGCAACAAGAAGCCATAAAGCCCCATTCACTTGGCAGGCAAGGGAGATTATTGTAAATCTGAGGATAATTTTTTTTTCAGGATAAACTGAAGGCTGATTTATTTCACAAAGATATCCGTGCTACACTGCCTGTGCTTGTTTGCGTGCAGCTTGTTCATGTCCTGTGCTGGACCACACTGGGGACATAGGTACATCCTAAAGACACGTATAAGAACAGTCCCTTCCAGGAAGGAAGGAAGGACAACAGGAGGTGTGAGAAAGAAGCTCCACACAGCTCTGGTCCAAAGTCACAAAAGGAGAGGAACCAGGAAGAAAGGGAAGAGCCAGGATCTCAAAACTATTCAGTCACAGGTTGATATGCTAAGTAAACAAAAATTAGAGTTCAGAGATGAATTCTGCGAGGTTGTGTATATGGGAGGACGGAACAGCTCAGGGTCACAGCTTCTCTGCTGTTACATAAGTGGGAATGTACCTCCCAGTAAATCCATCGCAGAGCTTTTAAAGGCTTTTATTTATGCTTGGACGGAATACTAGGTCTCATGAGACAATTAAAAAAGACTGATGGTGCATTTATAAAAGTCCAGCAGCTATTTCAAATATGAAAGAACAAAGAGTAGGCTGGGAGTCAGGGATCTCACAGTAAGAAAGCATTTGCCGGGAAGGAAGCGCAAGTCGGCTGTGTATCCTACATTAAAGCAGATTCATTGTGAAAAAGTGATGGGTTTTGTGCGTTTTTTTTCTTCTCATGTCAGATTGTACATCTGTTAGACATTTGTGAACTAGTTTGTAACTAGTGGAGCTATTTAAGCTGGTAAGACATGCAAATACCCCAAAGACAACAAGTATGTTAACATGTACAGCTGTTATGAAACTGGCATTTTCTGTGCTAGGCCAAAAACCATCATTGTGGAGTTTCCTTTAATTCAGAATGAATATAAATGTTGAAAATATTATTTGATTTCTCAGAAAATGAAGATCAGATCTGTAAAGTTTCTTTTTTCCCTCTTTTAAATAGAGGTGTTAAGCTTTCCACTGCGCTTTCTTCCAGCAGTGCTTCCTGAGCCGAGTCTCACATTTTGTGGAGTATCCTGATTCGATCTAACTGCAAGGAACGGTTTCCCACTTTTATACATGGAGGTATTTTGGAAAAGGGTTTTGTTTTTGTTTTAAATGCAACCCTGCTGTTCCAGCTCACATTTTGTTTTCCCTAAGAGAAAAGAAAAACAACTGGAAAATGGGTAAGAACTGCATTGTTCCGATCCTACTTTCTGCCGTTTCAGTTAATTACTGTATTGCAGAAGCTGGTGACACTTTTCAAGAAACTGAAGTGAGCTGACCATTGTGAAGGAAGAGAGGCTGACAGCAGAAGGGAGAGGCAAAGGGATAACGTCTGAGAGGTAGAAAAAAGCCATGAGCAAATTGTGTTACCACAGCCCATCCCAGTGAGTCTTCTGCCCTCTCTTGTCTACCTCACTTTGCTCATTTAACTTAAAAAAAGACTTGTAGTATTGTAAAAGAGTAAAATCTATCCCTTACCTGTACTGATGTGTGTGGTTGTTCCTCCACAGGCGTTGGACACTTCACTTGTCCTTGTTGAATCTCATTAGGTTCCTCTCCACCCATCAGGACAGCCTTTGGGCCTTGAATTCCAGCTATGCAGGCAGGACCTCCATGCGGGAGCAAGGTAGATGTGGTACCCACTCAACCTGCAGGACATGGACTGCAGCCATCAATGCCCTTATGGCCCTACCTTGGCTTTATGAATTCCTCTTCAAGTCATCCTCTAGCGGCCACAGCAGTGCTGAGCATCATGATACTAAGCCAATTGGAATACGTGTCTTGAATCACATGGAAATATAAAGCCTCTTCTCACAGGTGAAATTCAGAGGCAAACACACGAAGACCTGCCTGGTGCTTACAAGCTTCATTATGACTTGTGCTGGCCATGATGGTCTCCCACTCCAAAGGAAGAGCCTGTCTGCTGCCTATAGAGCTGTGCAAAGCTCATCCCATCCTGCTGAGGATTTTAATGTCTTGGATTTTGCTTTGTCACCAAATATCACATCCAAAAGAAATCTGCCCAGCTGTCCTCAGAGCCTGTGCCTGTCCAGGCTGCTCTCCTCATTGATGGGAAAAGATGCTTCTGCTGAGGGATCTGTCTCACTGGACTTAGAGATGGATGTGGATCAAGCTGCTGTCAAGGTTCCCAGAGCCCTAGTTTTCCTCTAGCTTCTGCGCCTGGCAGCTGGGAGGGAACAGGAAGCAGTGACCCCAGAACACTGACTAATTTGCCTCTCATGAACAAATTGGAAGGAAGCTAGGCATTTTGTGATGGAAATTTTTCAGCTTCCCATACATTCCTCAGCAAAGTCATGCCATCCATGTGCAAAGTTTTGATTGTGACTTGTCAATGAAGAAACATGGCATTGAGTAATTGCTGCCCTGGCTTTATTTGCAGTTGTCCTGCTTTTTGGACATTAATGAGAATGCAGTCTTATGAATCAGAAGCAGCATGGGAGAGGACTTCACTGAGCTTACCTTTACTTCTTGTACTTGCAACTCAGATATCACAGAATCGCAGAATTGCCAGGGTTGGAAGGGACCTCAAGGATCACGAATTTCCAACCCCCCTGCCACATGCAGGGTTACCAACCTTCCCACCTAATACTAGACCAGGCTGCCCAGGGCCCCATCAATCTGGCCTTGAACACCTCCAGGGACGGGGCATCCACAACCTCTCTGCCTGTTCCAGTACCTCACCACTCTCTCTGTAAATAAAAGATAAGATACCATGACCTCTTTCTCTTAACTTCTGTCTGCTTAGACCATTCCCCATCTCCAGCTGTGGACTAGCAGACAGCTAGAAATGGGCTGATGCTCATCTTAACCAAAACAGAGGTGTCAGGAGAAAAGAAAAAAAAAAAAAAAAGCATTGGTGGTGAGGAGGTTTGCTTTTTAAAAGATACTTGTGCTTGTCACAGTGGAATTAAGAAATTTTATTCCCCTCACTTGATATATGACACGTTCCCACTCCTGTATAGCTGTCTGGATACGTACAAAAGTAGAACACTTTCAAAGTGTCCTAGAGAGTGGATCATCTTTTGTGCATGAGTTACAGGATGATAAAGTCTCTGTAATAATCATTTATTGTTTCCAATTTCCATCTGTATCCGGGTGTAATGTTCACAGATTCAAAAAGTTGGAACAGGCAGGTATGGACTAAGTAGCCCACCTGGCTCCACTTATCCCCCTTTCAAATTAGAGGCAATGTAACCCAAAACCTCTATCTTCTGCTTTTTAACATTTCACACAAACTCATTTGGGAAATTTATTGTGGCTTTAAAAGGATCTGACTTTTTTATTTGGTGCGTCACACTGCAAGAACAGTACAGTACCTGTTAGCCAGATGGTACAGGAATAACAAGCCAAAAGGTACCAGATTTCTTATTTAGAGTCTGCTGTGAAACATACGTATCAGATTCAGGTGATATTAATGAAAAAATAATGCTGGAAAAGTTACAAGCCATTATTCCATGCAGAAATGGCATTTTTCCCCTTTTACAAGCACTCTCCAGTTAAATAAGCTTTGAACTTTCAGCTCTTTCTATTTGCGGGGGTTTGCTTGTAACAGTCATGTAGCCAATATGACGACAAGTTTGGAAGAGGCCCAGGTATTTTTAATCAGTGAGACCATGCGGCAAAGTATGAAACAGATTGAAACTGCTTTTGCCTTTACATGACCAAAATTTTCTATAACAATATAAAATCAGTGTAACTAACAGACCAAATTCCAGCAAAATTTACTGCTCCTTAGCAGGTTAGGCTGCATGGCAGTCTTAATTGTCAGCCCTAATAGGATCTTGCGAAGGTTTTATGAAAGTCAATTTAGTTTTAGAGGTCGTAAATGGTGTGGCAGCTCGGTCAGTGTGAGTCCTATCAAACAGCTGTACTGTCATATCAAAATTAATATCCAGTTTTCTTTCTTATTGCTATTAAGCCAGACCAGATGTTTGCTTTGACTTTGTAAACCCCTCGTAACAGGGACAAACAGGATGAAAGTCACCAGGGAAAACCAGCCCAGTGTCAATACACAGAGCCAGCCGGTCCCACCCCACGCTGCCCCACTGCACACGGAGCAGCCACCCCTCCCACGGGTGCTACAGTCACTCCATCTCTCCTTTGTTTGTTTGGAGGGAATGAGGTTAGGGTAGCTCATCCTCACATGAAAAGCACATACTAATCAAGCAGGACTTGGTCTGGAAATAATGCATCAGTGTCCTGGCCATTTCGAAAGCTGTATCTGCACTGAAGTTTGGCTGCTGGAGTTGTGCTTCAATTAGGAGTTTCTAGACTGGACTCAGTCAGTCTAGTGGAGGCCTAGCACAGCAGGGTGTGCTATGAAATATCTTCCTTTGGTCACTTTATGTATGTACCTCCTCTGGGGAATGCTGATTGCCTTTCTCCTCACAGAAGCCTCCAGTTCTTCCAGATATGCTGTCCTGTACTTGCCAGATCAGCCAGCACCACGGCTCATTGTGCCCTCACCTGCTGGGACTTATCCTGTCTTCACATTCATGGTGGCCATCTCAACGGAGGTAATGGGACACACAGGGACAGGTCTTCTGATCACAGGGCCATGCTGAATCCAAGCTACGAGAAGGTTTCCTGACATGACTGGTGACTGTGGTACCATCTCACTGTGGGAAGGAGAGGGAGAGGGAGAGGGAGAGGGAGAGGGAGAGGGAGAGAGAGAGGGAGAGGGAGAGGGAGAGGGAGAGAGAGAGGGAGAGGGAGAGGGAGAGGGAGAGGGAGAGGGAGAGGGAGAGGGAGAGGGAGAGGGAGAGGGAGAGGGAGAGGGAGAGGGAGAGGGAGAGGGAGAGGGAGAGGGAGAGGGAGAGGGAGAGGGAGAGGGAGAGGGAGAGGGAGAGGGAGAGGGGGAGGGGGAGAGGGGGAGAGGGAGAGGAGAGGAGGGGGAGAGGAGAGGAGGGGGAGAGGAGAGGAGGGAGGAGAGGAGAGGAGAGGAGAGGAGAGGAGAGGAGAGGAGAGGAGAGGAGAGGAGAGGAGAGGAGAGGAGAGGAGAGGAGAGGAGAGGAGAGGAGAGGAGAGGAGAGGAGAGGAGAGGAGAGGAGAGGAGAGGAGAGGAGAGGAGAGGAGAGGAGAGGATGCTACAGAGAAATCTGAAGGTAAGAGGAAACTCTGAGTAGATCTGTTCCAAGATATTTGATTGTTCCTCATGTTCCCCTCTCTCAAATACGCCAGCACTCCACTCCATGAGCTGTTGGTATCTCTAAACTACAGTCACGATTATTTCATATTAATTCTTTCCTCGGAAGACTTGTGATGTTCAGGCACTGTCCCAGCTCAGTATTAGCAGTAAGAACTAGGGAACTGACTCAACCCCTCAAAGGCTATTATTGTGGCTGCCTTCAGCCCACCTCAGCTCAGCTCAGCTCAGGTAGGCCCACGTCAACACAGGTCCAGATCCTTTTAGACCCTTTCTTTCTCCAAGGGTTTCTAATAAGCTCACTGAAGATCTTGCTTCTTGGTTTTAGAATTCACCAGCTAGAGAGCAGCCAGTTGGAGGATACCCACACACATGAAATGCTGCAAGATTTTTAGGACTATCAAACATAAAATGTGATGAATGTAGAAATCTATGTAATGTTTCATTTAATAGAATAGTTAATGTTAGTGATGGCAAAGGTATGCAAAAATAACTTCAAGACCTAAACATGTGTGGAAGAAGTATAGAAAATTATTTTTCTCAGCTATTAGTAATATCTGTGTAGAATGTTCTCACTGTGCAACACAGAAAATTGCAATTCCTATAATTTTCCTGCATTCCTGTAGTTTACAGGTTTGTTATATAGTGGCTACATGACTTACTGTGACCTTAGAAATGGAGCTTTCCATGGTTTCCATGTTTTGATGGAAATTAGACAGATTCCACTTACTCATGAATGTGCAAAGTCAGGAGAACCAGACAAATGTGCTTACAATGAAGTAATATCAGAAACTGCTAGTTTCAATAGAGACAGAGTTGTATCTTTAACTGAACTTAAAAGGTTTTCTAAATTTATGAAAGGCCACTTTAAGTGTGACTATTACAAGGAAAAAGAAAAGGTGAAAAAATCTGAGCCTTTCTAACCTTACATTGACATAATTTTCTTGGATTTTCAATGCTATTTTGAAAAGACCTTCAAAGTAAAGGTGTGTAAACTGTTTTTAATAGGGTGTAAAATCATTCAGATGTTACCTTTCTTTACGTTTCTTTTCTGAATTAAAAAAAAAAAAGAGAGAGAGAGAAATAGAAAGCATTTCTGCAAAATAAATTTAATCCTAAGTGCATTATCTTTTTTTTTTTTTTTTTTTTTTTTTTAAGCAAAAAGGGACATTGGAAAATAAACCTGTGAACATTTTTTGATTTTCCATGGTTTTGATGAAAATTAGGCATATTCTGTTAAACTCGTATGGTGAATGTGCAAAATCATGTGAATCAGAAAGGAAAAACATATCTGATCAGGCTTTTAGCAACAGGATTTAAACTGCACAAGGCTGCAGTCAAAAGACTAAGACTTGGACAGCGGCTTAATTTCTTTGAGCTGAGACAGAAGGCCAAAGCCCTCAGCAGAAGTAAATTGGTATTGCTCCACTGAACACAGTGGAGCTGTGCTAATGGCAAAGGAATCATACTGATTGACATCATATGAGGGTTTGGCCCCATTTCGTCTCCTGGGTGAGTGAGATTTTCTGTGTTAAAGAGAACATCATTATTCCACAAATGGCACAGAACTGTTGCACTTTTTTTACTGTTGATTTCAAAGGATACTTTAATCTAAATCAAAAGTTTTCCATTTTCTCAGGCCGGGATGTGGCGCTATTTGTTGCTGCTCTGAGCTTGCATGGATTCACTGCATCTGTAGAACAGACTCCTGCCCGTGAATGTTGGCTGATACACTTCATTTTGGTTAGAAAAATCAATATATTTCTGAGAAACTGACAACTAGAAGTTCAAGTTTTAGAAGTTCAAGTTGTTGCAATGAACACCGTCCTCTGCACAGTTCTGCGTCTTCAGAAAAGAGGAACAGAATTGTTCAGAAATCTGCCAAATGGTATTGCTGTCTTACGTATTTCACTTTTGTTTTGCAAATCCGTCTTGCCTGCTGCCACCTCACCCACCAACAGAGTCCTGAGCTCTTAGTTATGCTCTCTAACATTTGCCAAAGAAAAGTCAAAATAGTAAATCATAAGGTGAATGTGGGAGCTTATTTACCAAGCGCAGTTAATCCATAATCCAGTGAGGTGGGCATTTCTTGGCCACCATTTTTTCATTAACAAAAAGACCTCTAAGACCATCTAGTCTAACCATCTACCTACCACCAATTTTGCCCAGTAAACCATGTTCTTTCGTACGACATCTGTATGATCTTGAACACCTCCAGGATGGTGACTGCACCACTTCCCTGGGCAGCTCATATCAGTGCCTGACTGCTCTTTCTGAGAAGAATTTTTTCAAATATCCAACATGAACCTCCCCTGGTGCAACTTGAAGCCATTCCCTCTCATCCTGTCACCGTTACCTGGAAGAAGAGGCCAAACTCTACCTTGCCACAATTTCCTTTCAGGTAGCTGTAGAAGGAAATAATGTCTCACCTGAGCCTCCTCTTCTCCTAACTACACATGTGCTCAACAGCAAGCTGTTGGCATGGGAGCCACCATAACACACATCTCTGGTGACAACTTGCACATTTTTTGGTGTATCTGAGCTGCAGGTTTTGTATATTCTTGCTACAGTTTTTCACACTGTAGACTATAAAATAATCTCCTGAGGTCTGCAAGGTGTGTACCAAGACTATTGCATTCATTAAGGTAATGAGACATAGAATGTACAAAGTATATGCAAGGCATACAGTCTGGAAAACAAATGGAAAATAAAAGTTTGGGTCTTAAATTTTCTTTGGGTCTCATGGCTCTAATACTGGAGAGGATTGTCCTGGGCACGTGGATAAGGCTTAGGATAACCCATGAACATTAACTTAGGCACCCTGTACTGCCTTGCTTTCTTCTATGACCCAGGTTTCAGATTGCCCATTATTTCTAATACCAACATAATTTTGCTTCCAGATGCAAGACAACATCCTAGAATAGAACATGTGGTTAACTGCATACTGCAGCCTTAAAATATTTTAGTTATGCTTTTATTCACAGTGTTCTGTCGCTTCCTGTTTCTTACCAAATAAATTTAGTCGCAGTGCCTGTGGTTTTGCTGATACCTCTTTGTGTCTTCAAGTGAGGAAGCCACTATGTGCATAAGCTCTACAAGAACATCTATGTCTGTTTCTCCGTCTCGTAACTGGGTCAGCTGTTACAGAATATAGACCATATACTGTATTCTAATTTCCATTATAGTGTGAAGCTGCTGTAGCCCTATGAGCATTTCTGGCAGTACACTGTGTAGATATCTTGCTCATAGCAGAGTTTTGTCACAATCATTTTGTTACTGGCATAAACCAACATTTTTTAGACTTTTAATTTTTCTGAGCAGACCATTGCAATAACCTGGGTGACTGTAGACAACAAACCTAAACTCTTGTTCTAGGGACCAATGGAGTGAATCACAGGCCTAGAAGTAAGTTGTCTCATTTTAACTCTGCTAAGGTGAGGAAGAAACCTGTGCAGGACCTGCACAGGAATCCAGTGGACATGTGATCTCACCAGGCAGCAGTGGGAGCCCAAGAAGAGCGCCTTGGTGGTGTAAAAAATACTAAATGATACATGAGGTGACTGAATCCCACTTAATTTATCCAATCTTAATTTGATAAATAGGTGCACCAAGGTCCAGAGCAGACAAGAGAACCACTATATTTTCTGTATTTGAGATGCATATACTTATATGTTACACTTATACATGTATGATTCACAATATGCAGTATTGCATAAAATGTGAAATATTCTCTATTTAGGTTTGTGGCTTACATTTCTTGAATAAGCATCAATAATCATTTCTAGTTTCATATCTTTGCACATATTTTTAGTTTCTGACTACATGGTTCCAGGCTCTCTAATAAATTTCTGTTCCAATATAACTTACAGTGACAGCCATTTGACAATGTGCATAAATTCAAGCCATGGATTTGCAAGCACAGAAAGTTTATACCACTTATTCCACCTATAGTTGCAAACCTTAGAAATGGTGGCCATGTGATAAGAAATAAAGCAAATGTCCCTCTTGAATGATATAAAACCCACTCCATCTGCTCACAAAATTCTCCTCCTCAGCATGAAATCCATGACAGTTGTTCCTTTTGTATAACATCATTGTAGTTATCGCAGTCAGAACCATGCATTATTAAAATCAAATGACATTATTGACCTGAACGTATGATTGCTGTCATTCAAAAAAAATTGCTCATTTGAGAATATTTGAAGCAGAGCCAATTTCAGCTCTGAAAAACTGCACTTGAAGCCTTTCGTCCACAACTTTTTGCATTTGTAGCACATCATTTTCTTTCTATTCCTGGATGGTTTGTGTGTTTCATTGTCTATATATTTTAAAAATTATGTTTGAACAACTTGGATGCACTATATTCTGGAGTGGGTCTCTTTGTTTTATTAATTCAAAACATTTTTCCACTGACTGGAAGACTGAAAGATGGTAATATAATGAAAAGTAATATCAGAAAGTCCTCCAGGTAAACATAAGAGTCCATGCATACAAAGAGAGCAGAATCTTAAATCACGAGGAGAAGGTGATTCACTGTAATTATTCATGCCAAGGTATTAAGCATGTCAGAGATAGCACATCTGGATCCTTTGTACCACGTTCACAGTACCCAGAACCATATCTGACAGACAATTTCCTGTACTTAATGTGACAAACTATTTGAGAATCTGGAATGTCTCAGAGTTGAGGACATTTTTGAAATCCAACAACTATAAAACATGCCCCCGTTTCCTTCCCCATTCAGCACCCTCTATTGTAATCGGTAATCTGTAATTTCTCACTTGTACTGACAAACAGTCCAGTCTTGATTAGTTTGCCAGAGGCTCCAGGGATCCATCACACTTTCCATCAGGTTGGGTTGTAACATCTGTCTTGTGGCTCTGATTGCACCCCAGTTTCTCTAACTCTTATTCTGGCTCCCTACATTCCTCTCCCAAATGCAACTGGTTATGTCATTCTCTTTTTTTAAATTTTATTCCTTTTTCCTGATATTCTGACCCTTGTTACCACACCCCATATGTCTGCTTGTCTACAGACATACAACGCAAACATAATGGAACTACAATAGTCTCAGTTTCAAGATCAGCTGCTCCCAACTTCTTGTTGTAATTCACTTCCTACGCTGAAACTGACTGCCAATACATTTCTTTGGTAAATTCATTTCTATCCTTATTCACATAATTACTATATTCATCCTTCTAATTAATCAAGTTCCTCTGCCATTGTTTTTCTTAATTCTATGCCAGAGAACATCAGTAGTTTTGACAGCAGTAGACATTTCTGCAAGCAGGGCTGAGAAATAAATAATGGATGTCCTGATGAGCAGCCAATGTTCATTTCAATTACTCCACTTCCTAGTATTTGTTACTCTTAATGTGCTACTTATCAACGATACAGATACTAAGACTTAGTCAAAGAAGACACACATTTTTTG
This sequence comes from Phasianus colchicus, assembly GCF_987193195.1. Lineage (NCBI taxonomy): Eukaryota > Metazoa > Chordata > Aves > Galliformes > Phasianidae > Phasianus > Phasianus colchicus. Next base: position 36,878,490 of record NC_143436.1, read on the forward strand.
AATAAAGTCCAATACATTCTAAAAGTTGTTTTGTTCTTTTTTCTTTTAATTGAGACAGTGGTATATTTGCTCGATCCCTTTCTCATTCCAAGTAGATCAAATCTACAGAAGACCTTTCCCAGTTTGAATTAACTGCAATAATAAAGAAATTAATTTCAGGTAATGATACATTTAATGATTCAGAATGTGGCTGCCTCTGTAATTCATAAGCATAATGAAATGGAGTTTAGGAAAGATTTGCATTTCACTGTATATGTGTAGCAGAACCTTTATTGAGATTCACAATATAGTAACAAAATAGTTAGCATTCATATATTAACTTGGAGTTGGCAGATCCAACAAATCTTTTAGATATCAGGTACCACAAAAGCACAGTTTGGAACAGCTTAGAAACACGTTACATTCATTTAATACCAGACATGAAACTACTGACACTTTGGGCCTTTTAACACAGTCCCTGGAACACACTCCACTAATTAACCTCCTTACATTAGAAAGATCACAGACTTTCGGTAAGAAAAGCTGGTGTGCTGAACAGCCATGAGACTGCTTTTGGAAGCTGTCTCAGAGACCGTTGGAGTCTGTCCATATTCAGTGCCAGATTTTCTTACCAGTTTCAGCCATTTGCACAGCATAGTTCAGTTTTCTTGAAAAAAAAAATAAATAGGCCAAGCAGTCTCTTCCAATATTGCACAGGTTATTGTAGATGAAGAAGTTGGAGACTCTGTGATGAATTATACTAGCTGAATTTAAGCTCCTTGCAGATTAGGAGGGAAGAATATTGTACATCTATTACACCTCTTGCTGCCCAAGGATCTCTCTTGCCTTTTATTTCTTTATGCCTTTTCCACTTTCCTAGTTCCTGTCTCTTAAAGAATTCTTGACTGCTCAAGCAAATTTTATAAAATCTAATGGTAAGGAGATACTGCTGCAGAGATTTGTTATTCTCTACAAGCAAAAAGAATTTTTAAGTGGATTTGAGAAGAAAGAGTGAAGTCTGATTTTCCCATTCCTCTCCAGTGTTCGAGTTCAATTAGATAAAGGATTCAGTCCTATCCAGTGGTGAATGACATCACCTCTCTCACTCCACAAGGAACCCAAGTAGGCTCAGCATTTTGCAAAATACACCAAGGGTCAGCTTTCAGTTCAAAAAATAAAGACTTGAATAAAAAGCAGTTTAATCCAAACCACTGCACAAAGAGTCCTTCAGTGAAAGGATGAGAATATTGCTATCAACAGGGGCAGGGAGAAAACCTGCCAGTTTTCTTGAGATATAATTATGAAGAATAATCAAATTGCCATGAATGAAGGCAGAAAAGCTCCAACCTTCCTTTTAGTCCCTGAAAGTGGTCCTAATCTAGCAGTGCCCCAGGTCAACCCTGCTCTGTTCCCTCCTGGGGGAGCAGCGCTCAGATGGCTTCCACAGCCTGAACATTTGAAGGAATAGATATTGATTCTGGCCCAAGAGAAAGATTAAATATTTGTTTTATAACTGGCAAACCAAAGAGCCCAAAGTAAAATGTCTCCTAAGCTGGGAAGGGTTGAATTCAGACTAAATCAGCCTAGATAGGCTGTTTTCTCCCATGCCAAAGAACCTCTGGCTAAGCAGTTAGAGCAGGTCTTACAGCACCAGCAAGGAATTAGCTTTTTATTTTGTGATTTCAATCCTATTTCTAAATTTAAACTGACAGTTTTCCTCTCTAAATTTATTTATTTATTTGTTTGTTTTAAATTGGTGCCTCATTTAATCATATCTTTAAACATTTTGGGGCCAGATTTCCAGTGCCCTGGTGTTTTTTCCACAGGGGAAGCCAGTGGTTCTTGCTCCTTGGGCTAACTCTCCAGGCATCCCTAGGGGCCAGGCAGCTGGAAGAGCTGTCTCTCGCATCACCCTTTGGCTATCTGCTCTGCTCTGGTGACAGCAGCTTCTTAGGGTCATGACAATCAGCCAAATTTGGAGAAGATTTAACATGGTGTGAAGAAGAGGTTGAACTGGCTTTCAACATGATGGTCAGGACACAAAGGTGGATCAGGGCCAAATTCCCCTGACGCTGAGCTAAGCGCAAGAAACTGTTGGATCTTGATAAGCACAGTTTCCTTCTTCCTTCTTTCAAACAAATTTGCCCTATGTTTCTTCATTATTTCATTTTTCAAAATCAGATTTCTTTTTGTTTATTTGCCTGTCATTTTCTTCATTGTTTTTTATTTCCAACAATGGACTTACTAACACTCCCTTCATTGTTCATGTCATTCCTGACATTGCTTTACTGACTCATTTTTTAGTATAAACTATAAATTTTTCTTTTTTTTTTTTTCTATTAATGCAGTCCTTCATTTTCCTCCAAGTGCACTTCCTTCTGAGAACAACATGTTCCCCTAAAATCCCTTAGATGATGTAACAAATTATTATTTGGAGATAGTTTGACGCAGGTGCGATGTCTTATCTGTTGCCATTAAATAGTTGTTTGGCCTTTATATGTTGAGTCACCATTTTGTGTTAAATAGACATGGTTTTAATTTGGGATTTAGCTCCCTCAGCATCTTCTTCCTGCTTACCATTCTTTTCTTATACTATTGAGGATTATAATACGATTTTTTTACCCTTTACTATTCTGAAGTGCTAAGATCTTCAGCATGTGTCTTTCCTCTGTATGCTTGATTTTATTGGGTAACATTGAAAGGAACAAAACCTTGGATAAGGTTGTTGTGAAAAAGAAAAAAGAAAAAAGAAAAAAGAAAGAAACCAACATTCCCTAACCTTCCCCAGCACTCCACAAATGAAAAACCTCATGGTTTTATTGTTCCGTTGAGATTTTATTGTCAAATTCCATTTTAGTAATTCCAGACGTCATGATTAAAAAGTGGACATGGGCTCAGAAGAACATCCCATTTTACTTTTACTTGACTGCTAACACAAAAATCCTCTGATAAGAAAACCAAGTGGACTCCATGAATGAGTGCTGCTAGGATCTCTGCTGTAGAATTTTGGCTCTGAATGGGACATTACTGCACTGCAGATGAATCTCATCTTACTAGCCCAAAGAATAAGCACGGCTCATTTCCTAAAGGTTGGAGTAGGGACTATGACTGAGTAAACAGGTCAGTGAATCAGTGGATAGTCCTCGCACCTTCATGGAATGCTATACTGATGTTCTTTCCTGACTGACCATTGATTCTACAGATTTTAACAAATTCAGTCTTATAGGGTGGAATTCATTCACTTCAACACTACATATCTCATCTAACCTCTTTGGACATCTATTTGAGAATGAGATGCCTCAAATCCTGGATGCGTGATTAAAAGGGGAGATTGAACACATAGTTCAAACACAATTTTCTACTCTGTTATGTTTTGCATATGCCTGGATAAATTTTATCCTGAAAGATTTCTCTTTGTTTAACATTTAATGTTATCCTGTTTCCAGTGAAAAATGGAAGAGGATACTTCAAGGTGATACAGAAGTACAAGTAAAGAAGTTTTGTAATATCAAAGGTAATGGACATATTTTAGAAGCAAACCCGCTTCATTGGCAAGTTGGTAATATTCCAAATGACTCCAGTTATTCAGTCCCATTTAAACAGCCATGGTAGCATATAATCATGGTACTTCAATTTTATTCCCTGGGATATTAGGAAATAAAGGCAAATTGCCTAAATGTACAGAGGAACTATTAACTTTAGCTCTAGATGAAACTCTTGCGTCAAAATTCCTGACTGAAGACAAAGAACTTTTTGCTGCTGATTTTAATGGCACCATAGTTTCAGCCAAAAAGATTCTAATGTATCATACATCATTATTTTGATGAAAGTGAACAATATTTTAGGAACCATATCCCAAAAGGACTGTATAAAACAAAAACTTTACAACTTACTTTTATACATGTCTACTCCAGAGTAAAATGCAGGATAAGATTGGTGTTCAGGCCAGCACACACTGTGCCAACTGTCAGTTGATGTCTATCACAAATCCTTAGCAGTAATGCTCAGTTTATAGAAGACTGGAGCTTGCTACTTCTGGGAGCATGCATGAGCTTTAATTTTCCCTTCATGTCCATCTGTGGATCGATTATGGACTCATACATTTTCTCTGGTCCAACAAATTTCAAATTCTTCTGGCACAGTTTCCAAGGTTCTTCAGACGAATCTAGAGTTGTCTGGTAGCTAGTTGGCTTCTTGGGGAACACACATGTCTGAAAGCAGCTCCCACAGCTTGCTCTGAGTGCTAGAGAGAGTGTGAGTGTGACAGAACAGACACTTTTCCCCTGGACATCATTTAAAAGACAATTATTGCTGCAGCTGAATTATACCTGAATCTAGTTCTGCCAGTTTGAAGCAATGGCAAAGGTCTCCACCCAAGGAAATCCTTTAGAATATTTATAAGCAATATCAGAGTGGCTTTGTCAAGATGGGAGCAGTCTGGTGCTTCAGAGACCCAGTTGTGACCACTTCAGAAATCTGAAGTTGAAGAGCCGGGTACACGTTTTTCTCATGACCAGATGTTTGAACATATTTAAAGCTACGTCTGAAGGTGAAGACAGGGCTTACTGGAACTGGTGGGAACAGCCAGTGCCTCAGACTCAGAGGTTAGGTCATCAGTGTACTTTAGAAATCTGCAGCATGTCTCTATGGGTATCATTAGGCATCTTAAAGGCCCTTTCCATCTCAAACCATCCTATGATTCTATGATCTCCATAACTTTAAAGCAGTCTGCTCCCTGGTGCTGTTTACTTTCTGTCAGGGTGCCTCCTGGGCCAGCAGCTCTTTGGGAGTCAGGATCGTGGGGCATCCCTACTTGGGACAGCCAGGAAATGTCCTGGCAGCCCAGTGCCTGTCACAGCTGCAACCAAAAGCAAGGTAGCTGGCACAGTGAGGGAGACCCAATGCTGAGCACCAGGCACTTCCTGAGGTTTGGGCCTGTGAATGAGCCCAGATTTGTGTTTGTGATGATTCTGCTATGACTAGTGTGATAGCTATGTGGACATATCACATGGCGAGCTCAAATCTCAACATGACTTAAATGTTATCTTCAGACAAAATAAACTCATCAGAAACACAAAGACATTTATTGCAAATAAAAATTCACATTCACATCATTAAATCTTACAAAGTGTAAGGAGGTCATTTTGCAAACTGTGTACAGTGGGTGCCATTTTTATCAGAACAGCTGCCTGGGACATGCATATATTTATCAGAAGGTGCCAAGGCAAATATCTCTCTATCTACAAAGGTTTCAAATTGGCTGATGACATTGTTCTGACACTTCCACATTTTCATTTTCTCTGAATCTGGCAGTAGAGGCACATAGAAAACACCAAACCAAGAACCTGGAAAAGAAAAACATTTCTGGTATTACTTGGCAGTCCTAAAAATCCCAAGATACAACTGATACACAGAGGGAACATTTTGTTTGCAAATGTCTTGGATTCACATGCAGGCTAAATCTGCTGTGCAGAAGATCTTTTCCAACATAATTCTTTAAGAACATGACTGTAGCATATTGCCATTTAAGTAAAATTGTTATGTACCACAGGTAAGACTGCAGATAAAATGGAAAATTTTCATTTGTTTGAAAGATGGATTGACTTTCTGAATGGGAAGTGCTAGTAACTCTGGAATTTTGAAATGTTCAAGAAACTCAGAAAAAAAAAAATCCTTTCTTTTCTAAAAAATTCAGAGGAACTTTCTGATTCCACTGAGTATTCTAAGGGTAATTTCCCTTTGAAATTTCTCTTTTCTTCTACCACTCTCTTATCTTTAATCTCTACATATGCTCACAAGTGTGTACGTACACAGGTATGTATCTGTACACATGTACTTAGCCCATCTTTATTGACTGGCAAATGATCATGCAACAATTATTTTATATTCATCACTAATAGAATTGGGGTAGAAATTCCGAGTCCACTAAAGAAGGTAAAAAAATATTGGTAGGATCACATTCTGTGGTGGGATTTACTGGGTGAAATTCTACAACTTGTGACAGACAACTTGTGAGATGAAATAAAAAATCTTCCTTCTGTGATTTAAAATTAAACAACCTGTAAATGTGTTATTCAAAATAGGAAAGTATCCAAATGATATTTATGAAGCAGCGAATCCCAGAGTGCTTCGTTTATTAGAGGAGGACACAGTGTAGAGCATACAGAATATGAGTACAAACAAGACAAGGGTTTGCACTTACAGCTGGAAGAAGCCAACATAGCTTCCATGGTATACCATGTCCACATTTGCACTTGTACCCAAGTGAAAATGGGCCATTTTTTCTCAGAATTATTTCCTCTAACAGAATGACCCACAAGGGGTATGATGGAGCAGGCAGAGGGGGAAGGCTAGGGAAGAGCACTTTCCCTTGTCTTTTTCTTTTTATTTGATGTTTTCAAGAGGGCAGGGATGGCTAAGCATTTGGCTGTTACTTGAGATATTTAATTTAATATCTTGGGAAAGGCTATATCTTCAGTGAATGTGAATTGCCAGCTGACAATTTGTGCCAGCTGACAAGGCTGTTCTCCTATTATTTACTCTTTCTGTTTTCTAATCTTTTCATGATTGAAGAGGCAATCACCACAGCAAAATGATAACTAGAGAAAAGGGAAGAATGACGGTCAGTGAACCAAAGGCTCTAACAAATATGACTGCAGTAACTAGAGCAAAGTAACTTATGACTTTCTGGATAGATATATAATTTTATATTTAGATTACATTTTTAAAGACCTTCCTTTAATTCTTGTTATATTTATTTCATCTAGTTCCCCCCAAACTCTACATATGGGCAGGAGACCTGATCCCTCACGTACAGCAACTTAAATAACATGAAGTCTGTGTGGAGCAACAGTCTTCTGTCCTCCTGTCATCTCTCAGTGCTGCAGCTGCGTAACTGTTCCCTGCTTACAATTATTTTCCTGGAAGTGTATATCAGAGCTGGGGCTCTAGCCCACTTCTCATAACATGAGTAACAGCTCTCTGCCAATGATGTTAAGAAGTTTTCGCTCAGAATAACAAACTGATCTCTGCACAGCAATCTTCGTCATTCTGCTTTTCCCTCAAACATCCATCTGCAGGAGGGGATAGGGGAGGAGGGAAACCACACAGGAATAGTGAAAAGAATGAAAATGACCGAAGAAAGCAACATGATGAAATCCCATGCTTCTTTGCCATTTTATCCTAATCAAAGATTATCATTCATCAAGTAGCTGACTGTATCGCCTCATTGTTTTTCCTCCTCTTTCTGGAGGAAATTTTGCATGTCAGTCTTCAATGAATGATGAAGAAATTAAAGTGCTCATGTTCTGCATTTTTTACACACTTGAATATATGGAGCAGGTGTGCACTCAGGCACATTCACATATCATCTTGAAGGTTAAATTATGCCCTCAGAATAATAATTTCATATCGTAATTCTCCATAATAAGAGTATGTATTTTACAGACTACGATGGCTTTTTCCTCCAGTGAAGAAGGGAAAGAGAAGAACAGCTACTTTGCCACTTGTGTGTCTGAGGCTCAGACTCTGCACACCCCTCTGTACACTGGGCTCACTCCCAAGCCACTGCCTGGCTCCAGGCCTGTCTGATTTTTGCAGAAAAAAAGTGTGGAGATTTGCTTATACAGACAACAGGGTGGTCTGGTCGCACCTGAGTTGCTCAGCTCAGCAGCCATATGCAGTTTATAGGAAATAACAGTAAGATTGTAGCTAAGATTAGAAACGGTCCCTTGTCTACTAATTGAGCAAACCAAGTGCTCTAATCCTACTCCCAGTGTATGTCTAAGTAGAACATATTGCTTGCCAACCATTAAATACTTTAATATCATATACTGGTACCTCAATAACTGCCATTCCAAATGCGATCCCCATAATTATGTCCATATTTTTCCGAAGGAAATCGAGAAGTACTGTTTTACACGGCTGAAAAATAAATTAAAACAATTAATTATAGGTAAACAGGATTATCCTGATGTTGTTAGGAGCACATTCTCTAAAATATCTTCTCTATTCTCTCTGTGTAGAAGAAAAACTATTTGAATTTACTCTAGTTTGTTGTTAACAATAACACACCTGTATGTACCTTGTGTTATGAGACACATATCTAGCCCTTGCCTTCCCAAATATAAAGATGAATTTGACTTTATTTTCCCACTAATCTGGTCTTTTAATTTGAGACCTCAAAGCCTGTTAGTAAGATCAGCCTCAACTAATTATATCTGGATATAAAACCAAGCTTAAATATTAATTTTGATGGATGATTGATGGACTGACTGAAAAGAAGAGAATGATCATACCTGACGTGTATATATATGTGTGTGTATATATATATATATATAAACTTACTGTTCTTATTTATAAATGCATACTTCTGTTCTTATAAGGCCTTCAGATGACTTCAGTTCACAATATGTTCAATTGACAATATTCCTTTTGCAAACTGTGAAGCCGAGTGCAGCTTAAATCTATCACAACTACAGTACTGTTCCAATACTACATATATTACCACAAAATATATTGCATATTTATATGCCTTCACCATATTTCCTCCACAATAAATACATAGGTATTTTCCTTTTAGTCCTTCTAAAAACCTCTTATTTAGGCTGACTCAGAACTGCACTTTTTTCCTGGATGACAAGAGTTGAATGTCTTTACTAGAATCTAACACCACCATGAAATCTGTGCATTCATGACAGCAATATCTTGCACCTGCAACAATTTCACTGATGGTTTCTTATGTGTTCTTTGAGGGTTTGCCTGAGGCCCAAAAGACATAAAAATGTGGCCCAAACACCCTCTTTTCATACATTATTTCCAGATTGAATTTTGGCATTCTCTACTTAACCAGAGTTTTCCCATGCTTTAAAACAATATTTGCTTCTGTGAGACTACATAGTGAAGAAATCCATTTTCAGGCAAGACATTTAGAATAGTGTACAATTAGCTTTGGACATTTGCTAAAATGTGCTTTGCACTGGATGCAGATCAGTGAGCTTCATGTCACCAGCATTTTAAAATTGCAGCTATTTGGCCTAGTATTTCACTATTTTTCCCTGCTTTTCTTTGCATACATAGAGTTACATTTCCATGTAAAGAGACAGATAAATTGTGAAATAAATTGAGATTTCTGCTGCTCACCCACCAATTTTTGAGTATATCTTTTTGTTACACATCACCAGGCATTTTTTCCTTATTACTGTATTAACTGCCACAAGCCTTCCAAAAGACCATAATTGTTGCAAATTATGCTTTGAGTGCACTGCCAGGAAGCCTACAACGTATAAAGTGTCCTTCCTGTTGATTCTGCAAAATGAGCACGTTTTTTAGTAAAGGGCAAAAAAACCCTCAAGGATCTGTATTTAATGTCCTCGCTTTTCAATATCCCTTAACCTCTGAGTCAACGTCTCTAGCACCAAAATGAGCTCCGGGGGGAGCATCACCTTCCAAGGGAGAAGTGAGATCCAAAGAGTAGCTGATATGTTGCTCTGATACAGAGGTATACACTGACCCTGAAGCCATAGTAGCAGTTTTCACCCATATAATAACACAGAATTCTGGAGTCCTATAGGCAGTGGAGTGCACAGCTGAAACAGAGACATCTCAGGAAGAGGAAGAGGCCACATGTTTCAGGCATGCAAAGTAATTAAACAACATGTGATACAGAGGTAATGCTGGCTAAGAAAGAGAAGGCTAAACTTTGTCTTTTTGGGAAGAGAGAGAACTGTTGTCTACACCAGTCTCTTAAAGCCTCTTTTTGGAAGGAAGAGTGGAATGTTGTACTTTTCTTACCTGTTTAAAAACATATCTGTCTCCAAAAGGGATGCAGAGATTTTCTTCTTGATACTTTTGTTCACACTCACAGACTTTTTTGCCACCAATAACAAGATTAATATTGTTTCCCCAGTCACTAGTCCCATCAACCAAACCACAGCACTGACTCTGAAAGAAAAGAGGAAATGGGAAGATAAGGAAAAACGTGGTGGTTTGCCATGAGGGGAGAGGAGGAGGGGGGAGTTGAGGGGAACAACAATTTCCTTTCATCTTTTTTCATCCATATGGACCTTTTCCAGATTGATATCTGTGTTAAACATCCCTTACATTTCCAAACCAGTTATGAGAATGTGCGAGTACAAGTAAAAAAAAAAAAAAAAAAAAAAAAACAAGAAAAAGAAAAAGAAAAAGGAAAAGGAAAAGAAAAAGGAAAAGAAAAAAAAAAAAAAAAGAAAAAAGAGTGAAAACACCAGGCTGTCAATATTGGCCTGGAGCATCACCCTTATGAGGAAAAGCTGAGTAACCTGGTCTGTTCAGCATGGGGAAAAGAAGACTGAGAAGGGTCTGATAAATATTTATAAATATCTAAATGGAGTGAGAGGCAAATGGATGAGGCCAGGCTCTTCTTGGTGGTGTGTAATGGGACAAGGAGTAATAGCTTGTAAGTTGAACATAGGAAGTTTTGTACAAACATTCAGAACTTTTTTATGGCAGTGGTGGAGGAGCACTGGAACAGGCTGTCCAGAGAGGTTGTGGAGTCTCCTATAGAGATATTCAAGACCTGACTGGATGTCTACCAGTGTGACCTATTATAGGGTACCTGCTTTAGCAGGGGGGTTGGACTCGATGATATCTTGAGGTCCCTTCCAACCCCTACAGTTCTGTGATTCTATGTGTAATATACAGTGATCAAAAGCCATTAAGATACTGTAAAGCCAGTATTTATGAATGCTAAATACAGCATGGATGAATGCTGGGTATTTTATGTTTTCGGAATCAAGCCTTCTCTCTTAGCATGTGGTAAGTAACATTTGCAGTAAAACACATATTGAAAAGCTAGGCTGAAAAAAGTAATATTCAGGCACAAAAAACCCGTGTGATATCTAGAAAAACAACTATTTTTAATGATGATTAGCCCTTTAAATTAGAAATGGACTGAGGAAGCCAGGGCTTCATGTGGGGTTTGTGAAACTTAAACCAGGTGCAGTTTCACTTCATGTTCCACTTTATTCGAGCCACTGAAGCTCAGGGGTGCAGACTTGCATTTGTGTCCTTCCTCTGTTAAAAACCAGCTGGAAATGCTCATATTATTTTGTATTAAAACAAAGGCTGTTGGACATAATAAAGGAAACCTATTCTATTTAAACATTAATACAGTAACTGTGAGATTTTTCATCTTGTTCGTCTTTCAGCCATCCCTCTAGGAAGGTGCTTATTATATCAGGAGAAATAAATTGGCTCAAAAGCAGAGAAAAGAGCTGGAGATGAAAAGAAGCAAACGTAATATAAGCTACCTAAATATTGCTTCTCAGTTCCTTTCATACCAGCAGCAAATACAGGAATGTTTTAAGCATACACATCGAAATAATCTCCCATTAGGGAGTAAGAAAAAAGCTATAGACATTTTTCAGTGTATAGAAACAGGTGACAGTAGGAGCACGGTGGGGACACACACCATAAATGATAATTGTGAAATTCAGGGGTATTCTCTGTGTGATGCCCAGCACCAGGATGGTACAAAGTGTCTATCTTCCAGCATCCTGCAGGTGGGAGAAATCCAAACATATATAAACTCAGAGAAAACAAGTCAAAACAAAACTTCCACTCAAAATGCACTGTTGAAGTTTTCCTCATCTAATTTTCTTGCCTAAAGAGTGTTGGATAGTTCTTAGCTGGGATATACAGTGAAGGAACAGCTTCCCTTCAAAAGGGAAATCTGTAACAAAGGAGAAAGAAGCCTTCTCATTAAGATGCTTATCTATGTGTCAGTCTCATTTCTTGGGGAAAACTGTTAAGGAAAAGCAGGCCTTTCAGCACCACAGTGATGAGACAGGCTCCATGTGTGCCCCATGTGCAGAGGTGGCCTTGCCCTGGAGAGAACAAAACCCTCCCCTAGAGCAGGAGCCATCCAGCTCTGAGATAACACCTCAGAAAGGGCATGTGGAAGGATTGATTTCCAGCTAGGAGAGAAAGTGATAGTGGGGTTTAGCAGAGTATGCTAAAATCTTATCACTGTTTGCTTAGAAATGGCATCATCAAAGTCCCTGTAAAAAAGAAGGCTAATTTCTTTAGGTACTAAGTAGCTTCATCTTCCATATCCTACTGAAAGAAACAGAAACATGGTAGCTTGAGCAGGAAAGGAAGATCTTCTGAGGTCAAGAAATGCTGCTGAGACCACCTTGCTTCAAACAGATGATTCAAATAGTAACTTGTAGGTAACCATGGCTAGAACAGAAACTATACTTTATAAAATGCTTAACTTTCACTGTCATAATCAAAACTGTGGAAGAATGACAATACTAGTGTCAAAAAACAGTCTTGTCTCGTGTCAGTAGATTTATAACCAAGATGCAAATCTGATTTCTTGGATCCTAATTGCTATTTGAATTTATGAATTTTATCTATTGCACTCTATGGAGAATTACAAATCTTTAAAGTATATTTCCTCTAACAAGTGAACAAAATTTATCTAGTAACCCACATCCAGTCTACTAGAATGACAAAATATGCAAAAAAAACCTCACCAACACACCACAAAGAGCAAATGCAAAGACATGCCAAGTTTTAAACTTCCATTATCGATGATGGGGCTCCCAAATCCAATAAGCATGCTCTACACACCGTCTGATTCTGCAGTATTACCACCAGTGTAATGAGCACATGACTTAGAAGAAGGAACTGATAACCTCTTACAGTCATGTCACAGAATATGGGGGACATTTTTTTTTTGGCTGTGTTGATTCGTGTAAGAAATCTGTAATTTCTGTGAGCACACTGATGGGCTTATAATCACTGGTGTGAATTTATGAGGTTTGAGACTTAGAGATATTTAGCTACCAATTTATTTCCTCCAGACTTTTGGAAAATTCCAATTAGGTCACTGAGGATATCTTCCTCTGTGAGTAATAGAGAAATGGGCTTTTAAAATCCTTATCAGCAGATCTGCCTTTGTGTTATGCATCCTGGCTCCAACCCTCTTATAAACATTTTTGCCCAAAAACATGATGGAAAGCCCATTCCATATTGACGGAGAAGAAACCTCATGTGCAATGTTTGAATTTTTGTTTAAGTCAGAACCTTTCCTATCCCCATGGAATGAAATTCAAATTTATGGCAGAGTAGCCATAAGTTGAAGCTTAAAGACAGAACAGATAGCAAGAAACCTTACTTTTTATTCCATTTTACTTACCTGTAGCTGAAACTTCTGCCATGACTCTTGAACTTGTTTTGCATTTTCTGTATTATCTTTCAATAAATTAACAGCCTCCGTAAGTGTCAGGTTAAGGCCCGCCTCAAGCTGCAAGTTCAAATAGCATATTAGTCTTCTATGGAAAAACAAAACTTTGGGAAGACTTCAATGAAGGTGCAGAATAATACATTACCTGAGGTTTGTACACTGCTCCTAAAACACCCCCTGCGACCTGAAGGATGAGGATCAGTAGCAGTCCAATAAAAAACTAGGAAGAAAACAAAAGGGAGAAAAAACTATAATACTTTTGACTGAATTGCTCTCATTTCTTTTAGGTGAAAATTAATCTTTCATGTGCCTCAACAAACATTTTGGTAGAAGGAATGGAAGTTTCAGTCAGCTCCTTCTTTGGATATGAGAAATTCTTGATATGAGAGATTCTTGAGACAAGGTATTTGTCTCACCATCAGCTGGTCATCAAAACAAGGCACACTGTGGAGCAGTGACATGATGGGCAGCTTGTAGCTGGGAGATGTTGAGTAGGACAAGGAAAATGTTCTGGGAGGAGTAGTGGCAGATTAACTGAGAAGAAATGCGATAGATATTGGGGGTTGGTGGAAAGAACTTCATTTGTATGGGGAAAAAAAATTAGTGACATGATCAGGCCTCTCTGGATTCTGTCTTCTATTTCATGAGAATACCCACAGTTTCTTCTTCAATTGAATTCAGAAAGGGCTCAAGCACAGGGTATGCAGTGAAAACACATGTACAAAAGTAAGTGATTAAATAAAAATGGCCCCATTCTCCTTTGGTACTACCAATGACCTTTTTATCAAATATAACTGTGGCCTGTTTAAGGTAGCTAAATGTTTTCCTTTCATACCAAGAGCAGCATGCACCGGCTTTCCTTTATGGCACCACAGCACCCCAGAAATCCTAGGATCATAATGATGGAGCCCACAGCTATCAGCACGTCAACCCCAGCAAACATACTGCTGTCACTTATGCCCAAAGCCTGAAAAGAGAGGGAAAAAATCTTTCATTGGCAAGAAATTCCTCCTAAAAATATCTGTATCACTAAAAACAAGACAATTACTTAATAATTAATAAATATATCAATGCGCAACCACAGAGGAGTTCAGTTCTTTGAATAAGCAGATCTATAATTTTCCTTCTTAAACTTTCTGTTGGAGATCTTGGTGGAACCTGACTCTTCACAGTCTTTGTCTCTGCACAAGGTGAAAGTAAACCTCACAGAGTAAACAAAACTTTCATTTTCAAAGTATCTTTTAGTTTGATTTCAACTGATGAATCTTTGCTTTTTTCTGCAAGTAGAAAAGACTGATTATCTTGAAATCTCTCCTGCATTAGCCAAAAGTTAAATAAACAAAATCTCTGTCATTAGAAGGAATACACTCTGTGGCTTTTCCTGAGAGAACATTTCTAAGAGTAATACTGGATATACCAGGGAAAGAAATACATTTTCCAAAGCAGTTTTCTCTTTTTTTTCTTTTACTTTTATTACTTTTTCCCTTTCTTTTTCCTTTTTCTGACTTCTCCTTTTCCTTTTTCCTCTTCCTCTTTTTTTTCTTTATCTTTTTCTTTTCCTTCTTTTTTCTTTTATTTTTTTAGGCATGATCTTTAATAATACCCTCAAAAATGAGGACTGTATTTTGATGTCTGAGACATTCAACTAAACAATTCATATACCTCCAGAATATTAAATATCAAATTATTCAGTTCCCACAGGACTGACTAAGTCCAAAGGCCAAAACAGAGAAATGTTCAAAGAATATTTTCCAGTGTGGCTAGTGCCAAGATTAGAAAAAATATCTGGAAGTTTTTACATACATCTTCTGATGGAAATTGCAAACATATATAGACAAATATAATTTTAAGAATGTCTTATTCTTCCCTCCTCCAAGTTGGACAGTACCTCCTGTTATTTATTCCTAGAAAGCTCTGTTCATCCACAGCCAAATCCTTATGGTCTCTCCAATTATTACTCAGGCAAAACTGAACACTAGTTTTGAATGGGATCTTTGCCTGCATAGAGGCAAAAATGTAAGAAAATACTTTCAATTTCAGTGCCTATTGTTAATTCACAGCTTTTGTATTGTAACTATTGTTACTTCAGGAAAACATCTTAGGACACACTTAAGAGAGCTTTTCTGAATAGGAAATTTCTTCAAAAATAAAAATAGTATTGTTGTGGTTTTCCAAGCTCCACTGCATTGTCTGAGCCATCATGCTAGAGATAGTCATTTAGTAAGCATGGAAACTTTAGCTTCTGTAAAATGTCGATTAGGGAAGGAAAACTGTCATTCTGCAGCAAAGAGTGGTTGAGCTTTCCACAATTACCTAATTTACCTAAAGTCACAATGTTGTTGTGAATCAAGTCCTGTTATATCCATCCTCTGCCAAACATGAGACATCTTGGACAGGCTGAAGTCAATAGCATCATCAGCCAAATGGAAGAAATAGATAAAACTCTCTTATCCCCAACATCTTTTGATTTCCAGATATACTGAAACAAAAATTACTTCATAACTGATGCACTATGGTAGAGCAGCAAGGAGTGACTTGCTTATTATATCTTAAAGGCACAACTTGAAATCTGGAAAAAAAAAAATACTTTTTGTAACACCCGATCATTTTTCTCATTACTACAGAGAAGGGATAGAAAACTTGCTGGCAATTAAGATACAAATGCCACTGAGAACATATTTGGCAAAAGGCTGGCAAGGCCCACAAGACTGAAGAGAAGCCTTGGCACCAACTGGAGCAGCTTCTGGTGCATTTCTTCAAGATCAGGGGGCTCCTCAAGGCTATATTTCTATAGCTTTGTAGGAAGGGAAAGTCATAACATTTGAAGTAATTTAATGCCCAAAATAAAATCCAGGAGGGGGAATACGGGATTTTTTTCTCCTATTTGGGAGACCTATTAGTACATTTAAATCCTATGTTATTTTGAAATATTTCCGTATGAATATGAGTGAAAAGGGTAAAATATTTTTAGGGAGCCACAGAAAACAAAAGAGAAAAATACTTGCTCCCTTCCAAAATTACATTTATTGGAGAAATAAGTATTGTGTTATTGAAGATAGTGAGAAAGGTAAAAATATATCCTAAAAACATATAAATGCAACTCTAGGAATATATGGCTATACAGTTCTAATGGAGGACACTGATATGTCTAAGATTTTCACACAGAGGGTGGTGATGCACTGGAACAGTTTGCCTAAGGAGGCTGTGGATGCCCCAACCCTAGAGGCATTCAAGGCCAGGCTGGATGTGGCTCTGGGCAGCCTGGTCTGCTGGTTGGTGACCCTGCACATAGCAGGGAGATTGAAACTAGATGATCATTGTGGTTCCTTTTCAACCCAGGCCATTCTGTGATTCTATGATTCTCATGACTTCTCATTATTTTCTCTAACTCTGAAATCAATAATAAAATCATCATTATTTGTCATTTGAGGAAAAAGAGATCCACATTTCCCAACAGAAATCAATGTGAAACTGCAAGAAGTTAGATCAGCAAGCCTAGAAAGCCCTATTTGTCATTATATCTGTGCTTACATCAACCACTTTTCTGAGTACCTGCACCATTTTTTTTTTCTTAAACTTTATAAAATGATTTATCTTTACCCTCACAAATCACCTCAATGAAAGCACCACACATTTGTAGAAATGCAACTGGGAAATTAGTGTCTATACAGTAGCTTCTATGGTTTACTCAGTCAGGCATGATTGCATACGTTTACCTCTTGAGCATCTTTGCTAACACGTATCCATATAGAGACTCCCAAAATAATGCAACCACACACCTGTGGGAGAAAATAAACAATATTTAGAAGGATCAACAGTTTTAGATTCAAGTCCAGTATCCAAATTGCACCAGGCACTGGCCAAAATTCTGAAATAATTTCTTCAGCAAGGTGAAAGAAACATGAATTGCTAGAGCTTAGAATACTGATTCATATCCAAGAAACTTCATAAGGATAGTTAAAACTTCAGTTATGCACCAAATCCCTGAAGTTTCCACCCCAGAGGAACCATCATTTCCTTGATGATTTATGCATGTGGTTGGGAAGCACACAGAAATTCTGTCGATGAGAGAAGGCTATAAATTGCTATAGTATGTATATAACACGATTTTAAAGAACACTGTTTCTTCTATAATGAAAACAAGAGATTTGATAAGGAATGCTGGTACAAATGCTATTGCTAGAGTTATTCAGGACATATATCTTGAGATGTATGCTCTATGGTAAAACTATTAGGAGCAATTCTAACAGTCTCTCTGCTTTCTATATTGCAAAAATATCCAGCCATCTTCAACTCTTAGACTATTCCTCCCATAAACTGCACATTGTGGTAGTTATTATTTCCATTTTTTAGTTGAAAATAACCTTATTCTGTCTCGTACCTGTGAAAGTTAGACATCTAAGTCTAAACTTTCTAGCTTGTCATGGGCGCATATCCTTGGATGAGTTAAATCACCCACTGATGCTACCAATTGCTTTCCTCTGGCTATAAAAGAAGCCTGGACTGAATTGCTTTAAGATGTCGAAGTCAAGGCAGATGAATCCCAGATCCAGACGTATTCCCTAAACATCAATCATTCTCTAATTTTGTTGATCTTTGAGGTATTGTTCTACCTTGTACCAGCCACAACATTGCTTGCCCTGTCTGTGGTAATTCTCACAATGAATTTCTCTTTATTAGCAAGAGTTGGAGACATGTAATTAAAGATCTAATCATACATGAAGACTGTACAACCTGAGAGGACTAGTAGGAAAGATAAATTGTGGAGGATCAGAGTCTAGCAAGATTCAGAACCTGTATGGATTTGATACTTGAGTGAGAAATGGCTCTGAAATGTGGTTACAAGCTTCCCATGAAAACTGCGACTATTTCTAACCTTTTAAAATTAAAAAAGCTATTTTTATATGTTTAAGATAATTTTTCCTAGAAAATGTTTTCCCTCAGAAAGACTCATAGAATATTCAGCATCAAAAATCATAATGACTTCAGCAGATTATTTAATATGGAACACAGCCAGCCCTCAGGCATGAGTATCACACATTTTCTCGCTCTAAGTAAAGCTCCTGTAAGTATGTTTTAAACATGAAAGAGAAAGTTGTACAATTGATGACAGCTATATCATGTTATCAAATTTAACTAGAACTCCCCAGTGGAATCATCTGAATCCCACTGAATCTGCCTAGAAACTGATGTTATCACATGACTCTGTATTTGGGTCTTGTTCAGCAGCATTATGTGAACCATGTAGCTGTGCATCAAACAACGTGTTCTTTCTAATGTGAAAAATTTCCACTGAAACAGCTATTATTGCAAATCCAAACAAAATTTGGCCCATTGCCTCATTCATTATACAGGACCTCCCATAAAAAGCAGCACAGCAGTAGAAGTAAGTAAAGCTGAATGTACAGGAGCTTACCAATATTTATTTACCCCATTCAAAGACAAATATAAAATTTTTAAATTAAAGTTTTTAATAACGTGCATGTTTTTTTAATTATAAAAAAGACTTACTTTAGACTCATAAGAATGTTAAATTTCAGTTAAATTCTAATGTTTATTTTCATCATTGTACACACGAGGTGTACAAGAACACACAAAGAATAAAACTGAAATTCCAAATCAAATAGTTCTCTTCCCAGAGATCCAAAATAAAACACTTTGTATTTGTTACAACGCTCCCTCCTAATTATTAGGTTTTTCTTAAAACTTCAACTAAAAAAGCTTTCATTTTTAGTGATCCAGTCCTTTCTTATGGAATAAAAAGATTCTCATTTTCCCAGCACTGGAAGGCTGCCACTGATTTGCTATTTTTGCTGATGTAAGATTTAGAGAAGGGGTCACTTTGGCTGCAAGTGTGATCTCAATTGATCGGAAGTTGCTCTGTTGTCAATCAGCCAATCAGGTTGCCTTAAACTAGGGATCTCATTTTGCACATTTGGTACCAAAAATGGAAATTCAACACTTGCGCATGGTGTGGAGTAGCAGAGGCTTTACAAATGAGGGTGGCAGGTGAGGCTGCACAGCCTGCAAATGCTGAAGAAAAGAGAAAGGAAAAATCTGACCTAACTGTCAGGTCTAATGCTCCAAACTGTTAGGACTACACTATGTTCAAGGCCAAGCTGGATGGAGCCCTGGGCAGCGTGATCTGATGGGTGGCAACAAGCCCACAGCAAGGGGCTGGAACTTGATGGTCTTTAAGGTCCTCAGTCATTCTCTGATTCATTCTATGATTCTGTGACTAATAAAAGCTCCAGATACGCACCTGACTTCAAAGCACAGATCCCCAGAACACACACTCAGATTTCTTTCCCCTGACAGGAAAGATGCAAAACTCCTGGGCACACAGTGCACAATCCATGGGGCCAAGGAGAGCTAGACCAAAGCCACTTTGCAGGTCTGACATAACCTTTTCCAGGGCTTTGACACTCCAGAGTACGATGTAAGAACCGCTGAAAAGAAAAGGCACAGGAAGGCTGGAAAGCCCCTTCCTGATCTCCCATGGAGGAGACACTCCCAGAGAGATCACGCAAGGTTTAAAACAAAAGGACACCAGATAAACGTGTGACCGTTGCTGTTATCTAGATATAGCTAAAGTCACCTTCATTTCTCCCTGTCAGTTTAATTTTCCACCTGCTCAACTTCCTTGTGCACCTGGGAGAGCAGCTGTGAGAGCAGTGGAAATTGCTGTTCCCTGTGTTTCACCACAGCAATTTAATGATTTCCAGGGATTAGAAACAGGAGTGTAATTCAAAGAATTCAGTTTCATTGTACTCTAACCGCATTCCTATTTGCACCATGCCTATTCTCCTCTCTCTTGGTAGTGCTAACCCCCTCCCTTTAAAGTAAGTCAATATAGCTGCAGTTTGTGTCCTCCTTGTCCCCATTCAGGCTGCCACAGGCAAAGAAAATTCTCCCAGCATGAGAATTTTTTAATTGTATCACCTTTTTAATTTCATCACCTTTTTAATTGTATCACCTTTATACTCGGGAAATGTTCCTCAAGGCAGCAGCCATACTGTGGCTGATAGTTTCACTTCTGATCTTGGTGACCCTCAGGTGAACTTGAAAAACCGGTGGGAAAGCTAACAGTGAGGTGGAACCAGGACAGAAATGATCTTTTACTCAAAACTTCTCAGAATTCCAGGAGCAGAAAATCTTCAAACTGGCTGAGATGTGGCAAATATGCAAATGTGATTTAATCTACCCTGGGAATAGCCTGCCATCCTGTGCCAGGCATAGGGAGGAACCCCCTTTCCTTGTATGCTGGAGGAAGTCAATCATTTCAGTATGGCTCCCATCCATACTGCCAGCCCATACCATTTCCCAGAAATTTATTGCCCACCATCAGAAACTAATTATGACACTAAGCATAAAGCAAAGAACCACAAAGAAGGATATGAAAACCATTTATCAATTAGGAGGCTAAAAATATAAGTGTGTTTTCCTATCTTCTGTTGCAACTATGCTTTCAGGATTGTGTAGTTTGTTTGCAAAGAGCAGACAGAAAAACAAAACAAACAAAAAAAAACACAAGCAAGCAAACAAGCACAAGAGAACAATGTATGTTAAGATAATGGAGAGTCTGTTATCTTCTGACTCAAATGAGTGATGTCCTTTGAGATGAGGGGCACGTTTCAGATGTGTCTCAGAGAGACAGAACTCTGGCTGTTCTACTTTTCGGTGTAGAGGGAAGGCATTTTTTGTAAGAAAAAGACAAAAGAAGAGCAAAAATCAAGCATTCTTCTCTCTCTGATTTAGAATCATGCTCTGGTTTCACTTATGGTCTATTTTCTTCATAATTTTCCCAGCTACAGACTTTGGATAATGTTGAACACATTTAATGTGTCACTAATAACAATTTAAACACCAACTTACCCAAAATAAGAAGTTGAAGATGAACATGGAGTACTTCAAGCATCTGCTTACACCCGCCATTTTCAAGAAGCTGAGACGAAATTGAGAACCGCTGAAGAAACTTTCCTAGCAGTTTGACCTCAATAGAAAGGCTGTTCCTGTTTCTTCAGGAAATCCCTCAGACCACATCAAATGCACTGTGCTCTGCTTCTAAAGGCAAAAATTGTGACCGAGGCTTCTACAGTTATTTAAACAGTTCTCCACAGCTAAACATTAACCAGAATGCTGGGGAAGCACTACCAGGTGTTATCACCAAACCTAAGACTCTCAATGTGTCATTGTGTGTTGTACTTTTTAATGGTTCTGCTAGTCCTGTCCTACACCCTGTAAGTAAATAGATGGTGCAGCAAAAGCAGAAGTTGCAAGAGAAAGGGAAATTTCAGAGATGTGCTTCCTTTATAACATGGAAATGATCACATTTCTTAATGCTTTTAAGATATGAGCTTTACTATTCTATTGTCCACTGATTTTTACCCAAGTTCACTCACTGAAGTCCCACTTTAGACATTAGACCAGAAATAAAAGGAGGAAGTAGGTGTTATCCCTGCAGAAGATGGGTAAGGAATCTCCCATCTTGCTATTACCATTTTCTCCCTCTTGCTGTCTACATTTCCTCTTCCACATCAAATCAGGACCTTCAGAAACTGAGCTCTGTAGTGCACAAATTCTCCTGCTATGTGGCATTGCGAACCCCAGCACAGAGATCACAGTTCTGATATGAGATTCAGGATGCCTCTAAGCAAAAGGAGCTTGATTTGTTTCAGAAGGTGAGGCAATAAACCTGCTTCATTAGTTTTGATTTATGTCTTGCTAGTGTTCTTCTGTGTTCCTCAAACAGAAATCTTGAGAGGAGTATAAGTGTATAATTGCTCTGTCTTTTCTACCAGCCCATTTTATGGAGGAGTCTGATATACCTGTTCTTAGAAGGACAGGTGTCAGATACAGGTTCATCAAAAAAAAAAAAGCTTTATTTTGCACGTGAGCACAAAAGATTTAAATGAGAGAGATTAAGGACATTCTGGACTGAAGTAATTTATGAAGTCCAAGCCCAGATTTAGTCTTTTGCTGTTAGTTCATGTTCTTCAATTCTGGTGTCTGTATTTGAAAAAATGAAGTGCTAGCGCATAACAAACCTGTAGATGGTGACAAAAAAATGTGACTTAGATCTGGATATTTAGGATCCAAAGAGAGGAATCTAATAAGAAATATTTCCTCTGGCTGCTTTCTAACCCAGTTCTTAATGAAGGTGTGATGTTGAAATCCCTTCAGTTGCTTTTTCTAATTATGTTTTAAAATACATGACCTTTCCCCCTTTTAAGATGTCTCTTCAGCTTCCTGGGCTCTCTCTGGAGTAGTACACTTTAGTCCAACCCTAGGTGATCGACTCTCTGTCTAGTTTATTTCGCAATAACCACATCCACTCTGAATTTGAGAATGTTCCTAAAAATAATTGCACTCATGAAATACAGATTTTGTAAGGATTGGGAGAAACAACTGTGTGGTATGGTTTAGATCGAAAGCACTCAACAAATAAGTAAGTTGAGAAACGCGGGTGTCTTTATGGAGAGATGCCATAGCCACAGATGAATCATGAGAAAATTTTAAAGGGCCATATAAAATTGTACACAAAGAGCTATGAAGGGTAATAAGAGAATCACAGATGATGCAGAATGTGGGCAGATAATCTGCCATGCAATTGTAATAAACCAGCATTTTTACATGAGTTCAGAAAGAGCATTTGAACCCCAAACTATACAGCTATAAATTGTCACACACAGTAGATGTTCTATAAGGCAGGCTTGAGCTGTAGCTCTTTTTTTTTCTGTGAAATGTTCAGCCCAGGAATTCAGAAAGACATCTTGGAGCTAAATCATGCAAGATTTTCAATGCTATAGGAAGTATGCATAAACATTCACAGACCAGCCCTTCATGAAATGTTGGTGTTCTGGTAAGATTGTAGTTCCTCTGAAACCATGAAGAATGCATATATTTTTCACATTTACTTATCTCTTTGGAAAAGGCAAAAATAGACTTTCTTATTACCTGCCTATTACTCTACTGTATAAGATGGAAAATAAGAAATAATGTCAAAGTTGAACATATTTCTTAGTGGGTTCCCAGTGTGGCTGCTGAATAAGAACCCTGTATCTGAAGTTACTGCAACTCCTACGCGTTTCATATTTATATTTTATGGTATTTTAAGTAAAATATGTCATCTAAGATTAAAGGCATACAACCAGCTTCCATTAAGTGACAAGTATTCAAGGTGAATGTTCTGTATGAGTGACTACTACTTATTTCCTGGCTGCAAGGCAATTTTCTATATGTCTTGGAGAAGCAAAGGAGGCAAACTACAGCTTCATCAAGGGAAGAAGCGTTGCCTGTAAACCTTAACCACTACTTTTCAAGCAAAGCTGCCTCTCAACCAACTGTTGAGACAATCAGATATGCCCTGCCAGCAATAAACCCTGTGTGACAACTTGCTCAACTGCAAAGAGTTTGTGAACTCCCAGTGACTTACCTCCCCACCCCAGCGTTGGGCACAACCTGGGTGCAGTTTGGGTGGGAGCCTCTGACGCAGCAGCTGGCACTCCTTATCACCACGTGGGAGCTGTGATGACACACAGACTTTGCCTCTGGTGTGTCATACCAGAAACCAGATAGGGACAGGAATATTTTGACAGGGAAAAAAAAAAAAAGCACAGCATTCTTGTCACTGACCTGGAGTAAAACATCTCATCTTTGACGCTTACCAACAAGCTACGGCTGGTTTTATGCTTTCATCTTCCTTCTCCTCCAAGCTTTTAGCTGCTTTGAGCCATGTTTCCTGGGCCTGGCAATACAAGAGCAGCTTCTCCAGGCCTCACACGCTTCTGGGCTCTCTTCTATACATTCATTTTCATTCAATAGCATCCTTACAACTCCCTGGGTACATGAAAATTCCCATTTTCTTCTAAAAAATATGATCCAAACCATATGCAGATGTGAGTATCCCATTTTCCCATGTGTTTTCCTTCTCTCCAGCCTTAAATATTCTGCCTTCTTCTTTTTTCTTCTTCTTCTTCTTCTTTTTTTTTTTTTTAAAGCCTCCATTCCCCTTGTGAAGGGCTCCTCCACAGTAAGGCCAGGTGACCAATTTCCCTATCAGCTGATTCACTGTGTAGTCAGTTATCCCTTGAGGTCCAGATTTAAAATAACAGTTTGTATTCAATATCACTGAGATTTTCAAACAGTGAATTTGCAAACAGTTTGTTTGCTGCTGGAATTCCTGATCTTATTGATAGGCCAGAACAGAGAGCTTTACTTGGCACACAGCTTGAAGTCTGAAATAGATCAGTTGAACTCTAGTTCTACTATGCAGACAGAGCTCGCTGTATTGTAGCATTCCTTTTTTGGCAGAAGGGAAAGCTTATCTCTAGCAACCTCACCTGCTGCCCTGAGATGCACACTTCCTTTCTGTTCCTTCACAACGAGTTATTCACCCATACCAAGAGAAACAGTGGATATCATGAGCCTTGACAGTCTTTCTAATTGGGGAGCACTGGATAAAGAAGACTTCTTCAGTCCAACAGGTAGGGCAAACACATTTGAAACAATGGAAATGGGAGCTTGTGTTTCGGTTGTGGGAGGCATTTATAGTAGTGGGTCTGCAGTCAGTCTACAGCACCTCATGCCTTGAGTTTAGATATAACAAATATGATATCTTATTGCAATAGCATGACATCCAGTAATACCTCAGTTATTACTGAGGTATATAAAACTGAAGTACAGTCCCACATCTGACTCTTTGTAAAACACTTCAGCATCATAACAGATCACATTTATGGAGAATTACTATATGTTGGAATATATGTGGTACTGACTAAGACGGTGAGTGTATATGCAGCTTCCAGAGTCAAGCAGTTACAGGATTCCTGGCCCTCATTTTAAAGCAGCCCATAGATGAAAGGTAAGGGTGGATAGTTTGACAAAAATATGCCTGAAAACTTGAATGACTGAAGAAAAATCAGAAGAAACAAAATGGTAGTATTGTGTTTAATCGTGTGAATCATACGCTAGTTCTCATGATTTTGGGTAGACTAAGACAGAGAAAACCATATGCAGATGAATTTTTTGCAAATATCTTCATCTCTGATGGGCCAAATAACTTGACTGACTTCAAGGCTGATCCTAGAGTTGACCACATGATAAGGGAAAATGTGTGAGAATATTTTCAACCAGTGCTAGGCACGTATATGGCTGGCTAACTCAGTTGTCTAGAGTGCCTTTACAGCTTCTAAGGAATGATGCAGCTTAACTGAAAATAGGCATGAAAATAAGCTAGCTAAACTATGCTCTTAAATGACCTATTTCTTTCTTCACTGATAAAAAATTTGGGCCCAGAAAACTCCACTGAGCTCAGAAAAGAGCAGCTCCATGATGTGGATCCCACCCAAGAGCCTCCTCAGATGGAGAGCATATCTGTTGTCTGACAGACCCTTTCTGTTGCTAGAGCACTCTAGAGGAAGAATTTTCCTTTAAGGACCTCTTTACTATGATGTAAAAATTCTCTCAGACCTGAGATCTCCTGTAGCTCAGAAGCACACTAACTCCAGCTACCCGAGCTCCAGTTCAGAACAATTGAGAATCCACTTAGAAAGCAGCCTCTGTGGTCCTTTGGTGCTAAATATTGCTACTGCCTTCTCCCAAATCTTCTCCTGCTACTGCACACCCTAAAATACTCTGAGAATGAACAGAATTGTTGCTCGGAGCAAGATTTGAGGCATCTGTTTCTAAGGATCTGTATGAGTGAACTGGGCTCACTGGGTAGTGGCATAGTGGGATCTGGTTTATTATATATATAATATATATATCTGGTTTATCTGGATATTACTCCTTTTCCTTTTAAGTAGTTAGTGTTCAGAGTCACTAATAATGTAACACCTTATTTCATGACTACTGTGTTCCTCAGCACTCCAGCCATTGCAGGGGAGTTGGATTAGATAACCTTCAGAGATCCTTCCCAACTCAGACAATTCTATGAGTTTATGATCCTTTTAAAATGTTTATGTAAAGATACAGCCCAGTACATGAGTGGTGAGAAACACAGCTCAGAAGAGTCAATGACTTTAAAGCAAACCTAGATGTCCAATCCATATCTGTACATGCAGGGGCAAGCAAATCTTGCTCTGATCCCAGCTCTGAGCTGGAAAATGAATAACTGGGTTAACCTGGTGTTCTCCCTTCTGTGTGTGACCTGGTGAACAGCTGTGTGGAGATAAAATATCCCTCACCCATGAAAGGCTCTCTAGACCAGTACTCCTGTGACCCAAGTGAGTGTGTTGGCCATTGCAGTGTTGATCAAGGGTGCATTGCTCTCTTCTGCTGACCAGATTTCTCTTATTAGCACTGGAAATGTTGTTCCCAGCAGGGAGAGAAAGAGTTTAAATGGGGATATGTCTCCACAAACGTTTTCTATTCTGATAAAACAGTTTCATCAGAACATCCCCAGCCAGCTCAATGCTGGACTCCTATCCAGGTGCTCTGCAGCCTGGTGCCAGCATCATTCACATATTTCTGCTTCAGAATGCTCTGGTATCTTGAACACACTCACTTTCCCTAAAGTAGCAACTCTTTGACCAGAAAACAAACCAGCAGGTCTGCCTCTTATTGACTCTCATCCCAAAGGATGCAGCCTCCTCCTCTCTTATGTGCCAGTTTTATTCTAAGCCCTTCACCTGAAAACTCCCTGAAATACATGAAATACATGTTTTTAAGTTTTCATTGATATTTGACTCATATTAAAATAAGATAAAGACCGTAAGTATGAAAAAACTCACATGCCTAATACACACATTTCTCTTTTCACCTTCTCCTCTACCCAGACCTTTTCATTCACTGCTAGCTTTCTTGGCTGTTATATATCCTTTTTGCTCATTTACATTCCTCATGAGCTAAACTGTTCTTTTATGTAAGGCTCATGTCAGGGATTTCCTATTTCCCAGGGCCTGGTCAGAATTAGTTTAAGCTAAACACCGCTGGGTTTTAAACATTTTGTTGCTTTCAAAATGAGTTTGTCATGAATTAACATTCTAATCAGTGTCAGTAAGGGTTTCACTATCTATCCTGTAAGAATATTATTAGATCTAACTTCTATACTGAATATAGTTCTGAAGATTCATATAATATAAGGCAGTGCCCGACATATGAGAGCTGTGGCTGACATATGAAGTGATATCTTCTATCATCAGCACTTTCAGTAGTTCTTGAAATTATCTGTGTGATCAAGTACTGATGATTGGCAAGAAAGATGCCTTAAAAATAGAGAGAACAGCCTTTGTCAAAGATTAAAAAGCTTTCAAATACATCTTTAGAGCATCACCTTATTTTTCAAGAGGGGTGGAGGAGCCTTTCCTGAGTGTTTCTCTTGGAAAAAGACATATATTTTGTATTCAGGTCTAAACACCAGGAACTTGATCTTGATTTTGTTTATGCTCATGTAAATCACAAGTTGTTTATAAGGTAAGTGCCTGCCAGCGCAGATTAGAACTTTTATATCCAACTTTTCTCCATGCCCTAATCTTTAGTAGGGGAAAGGAATAAAACTACCGGAAAAATGTGACACTTTCGCCCTGAACTTTCCCTGCTGCATTCCAGCCATGGATGGGAAGAGTCTCAGACCCAAATGATATGAGGCCCAGACAGGTACACTGCTATTTTGTGATTCAAAAGCCAGATACTTACATGTTTGAAAATGAGAACTAGGTTATTCTCTTGTTGTCTTATGAACATCAGTTATATAACTGTAATGATACTATACATATGCCATAATGATTCTGTACTTTTGTACTTTTAATGACCTTTGTTTTGCCAGTACTTTAACTGTAAAGATGTAAAGATCATCTTGAAGTTTCTTAACTTCTTAGATGAAAACTACATGGGCGAGCAGACCATGTGGTCACCAGTTATGTTTAGAATTAGTACATGGGGAGTGCATTAACATCTGTCATGAAATTTTGCTCCAAAAACAAAAATTTGATATTCTATTTTGACAAGTATATTTCTTCTATCCCAGGATAATGTGACACTCAATCCCCACTCTCACTGAGGCATACCTCTGTTTGGCAAAGTAAGTAAACACATACAAAAATTAAAAAACAAATGTAAGTAAGCAAGTTTTAGCTTTCAACATTATTTATCCCTTAAGTCTCGCTTGGGATAAAACATCCGTGCTGTGAAGGTTGAATGGGAGCTTCTTTATTTTTCTATGGTAGATGGAGCAGTGCTATCAAAATAATGCTACACAACAAGTGAGCTGCAAGCTTCACGTCCCACTGAAACTCAGAGATCCTCTGGGACTGCTCTACCAGATGTGTATAGTCTTTTTACAGTCTAGAGAAGCATTTCCATCAAACCTCATCTGCTCACTGACCTTCACAAACCTGCTGACATTAAACTTTGCTGGTCTGCAGTGCTCTGTGGACACTGGAGTCTCTTCTGATTCAGATAGCTGCATTGCTTTTTTAGCTTAATCCTCAGATACACAAACCTTTCATTTCTGCCCTTGAGTACTGTTTTTTTTACAAAGCATGAATATGAAAATTCTATCATTTGCAGACTACAAGCATTTGCAGAAAAACTCATATTTTCATTCCCACTCATCTTTGTCCCACAAGTGCTATTCATTTATCCCCTATATACATAAAAAGGCTCTTTTCTTTTTTTTCTTTTTTTTCTTTTTTTTTTTCCTGTAGCTGAAAGGACAGGAAAAGAATTGAAGGGTATTACTGAAAACTTTATAGTAACTACCAAATAGCAGAGTTAGTGACTATACCTACTGGCAGTGATCCAGATTTGTAACTTGCACATGTGCAATTCACATTTGTACTAAAAACTAATTTCCTACCGAAGCCATTCAAGAAAGATGCTGCAAAGAGCCCAGTCCTCAGAAAAGCTGAGGAGCCCATACTGAGGGACTGTTGGCCTCTCAAGACTGCAACCAGGGCTGAATGCTGAGCTACTTTCAGAAAAATTTTGGTACCATCCAGAACTAATCTCCAAATGTAAACCACTACCGTAAAAATAGTTCCTTTTTCTTCAGATGGGGTTACCTCCTTCTGAACAGACAAGAACATGCAGATAGAATGTCACAGCAGCAGATAAACCTTGGCTGTTGAATAAAGATGATTCATTTCTTTAACACTACAAGAAGTGTCCAGTGTACGCCTTCACTGAGATAGAAAGAAGAAAGGACAGACCTGGGGCTTTTGTACCTGTAGAAGTTCTGAGAGACCAGCTCAGCCTTTCTGAGACTCTGATGTACTTCCTCACTTGCTCACTGATCCCCTTGACTCATTCTGTGTCAAACAGTGCAATACCAGAAGGGATGAGCTTCTGAGCGACAGTACCTGATTGCCACTACCCCTGAAGGTATGCACATAGTTGTTCTTGGAGCTGACTCTGAAACTTTGTAAATGTTCTCCACAGGGACAGGGAAGAGAGCCTTTATGGAACAATTGTACCTCAGAGCATCCATCCTGCGTGGACAACTAGAATGGCAGAGGTCCCTGCTAGCTTTCTGGTTAAAAACTTGTGCAGAATTCCAGATCAGTTAAGTTAGGAAGTGTATTTTGTTATCAGAATTATTCAGGCAAATACTCATCCCTGAGAAAGTGTTTGATTAAGCCAAAACCAAATCTTGAGCAACCATGTTTATAACCAAGGCATCAACTGCAGAAACTTACAGGAAGTGTGAATCAAAATCAACGTACATGATAAAATTCTGTAATTTAAAATAATCTATGTAATAGGAAACATCTAAATCAGAGGTAGGAATGCCAAGAGGAATAAAAGTGGAAATTTCACAGCTAAAAGTGAAGCAGGATCATTTTCAGATCTTGCCTCCTTTGAGCACAATTGCTGTAGTTCTTAACTGTGAAGATAAAAAAAAGGCAAAAGCTGTAGAGTCTTCATCAGCATATGGTTAGGCTTTCTGTCTTTTCTTTGCTGAACCATTTACCATCTCAAAATGACATATTTCTTCCTTTGTCATGTCTATAGAGGAGATTAGCAAGCACACACACATTATGCACTTCATTAATCCTTGTGATGATTCATGCGCATGAGGATCGTATCCTAATCCAAGTCAGACCACTAAAAATACTTGACCTCCAGATGGCTTTGCCTGTGCTGATTGCTGAAGCTAAGAGTAGTTTGGTCACACCATCTTTCTTTTCATATCTATGTAGTACAAATTAAACATACTCAGGCTGTTTTTATGAAGGGTGTATGTGGCAGTATGCTTCCTATGCATAAAAAGAATCCATTGGGCAAGGATACTGAGTAGTTAAAGATTGAGTTCAAAGTCTAGCATCACTGAAATTTGCTCTTAGAAGAGTCCTTGGACACTCGAAATAAGGCACAACCACACGGTGGCAAGAAATAAACTTTTCAAAAGATGCTAAATATAATGGGAGTGTCCTCCTGGATACGCTTTGTAGATTGCATGGGACTGTGCTTCAGGGCTACCTGAGATCTCTGGAAGGTGTGCCAGTGAAGTACTACAACCAAATAGAAATGTTGCAAGAGAGGAATAACCATGAATCTAATGACTAGCTATCTGTTTGAGTTCATCTTCATACTAGATTTTCATAGTTCATACCTCTTCTTAAGAAGTCAAAGTTACACCCAAGTCTGAATTGCTTCCTCCAATGCTCTTTTCCTTGTCACACGGAAGTCAGACTTATGCTTGTATGAGTACTGCAGTTTAGTTTTATCTGGACTTATCACTACAATGCTCCAAATTTGTTCCATGAGAGAACATAAAATTCTCTATCAAGAAGGTATTTCTTTTCCAGAATTGACATATAGAATTTCAGCCACCTGAAACGTAGGTCTGTAATATTAATGTATTTTCCTAACCGGAAGGGGAGCCATCCCAAGTATATGAAACAGGTGAGGTGGCTTATCACTGGCAAGTTTTTCTCTCTTTTCTGACTATTGAGAGAACTTAAAGGATGAGCTCACATTCTGTGCCAGATTTAGGAAGCTGATGCTAAAGGAAATACATACTATCCTAAGAGTATACCATAAGACAAAGTCTGACGGTTTTACCCAGAGGTAAGATATATAGCTGTTTTCCAGCCTGTTGGATTACTTAGAAAATATTTATTCATCCCAGAAAGTCTGTTAATCATATGCGTAAAGGATCAGATTCCCACCTGGTGAAAATTGAAGTAACTTCACTACTTTCAAAGTTGGACTCAACAGCAGAAAAAACGTACCACAGCCACTAACTCCTCCTGAGGCTATTGAAAAGGAATTCATCAGATCAGAATAAATGTAGGAAGTTTAATATCTTCCACTATGATCTGTCTGATGTATTTCCTCATAAAGCCTGTCAACAATGGCAAAAAAAAAAATCAAAATCTCAAAGGTCAAAGGCTGTTCTCTAAAACCCCATCTGCACTGCAGTTTCAATAGATGTGCTGTTCACTGTGGTGGATTCTACTTTACTTCAAGCTTTTAAATTAAATCTGGATACCTTTCTGAAACGATATGCTATAGATCAAAGAAAAGTTTGGGCCTGAAGCAAAAATGAGTGAGTGGGTTTCCATGGGCTGCATTACATTAGAGTTCAGAATGGATGATCTTAATGCTCTCTCCTCACCTAAACATATGAATCCAGTCTCACTTAGATAGAGAGTAATTCCCTGCCATAGGTATGCTGATTATGTTGAAATATAAAAATACATAAAATACATCTAATTGAAGAGACTCTCTCTTGAGTTCAGTGAGTCCTCCTGAGTCATGGAAACTAGTCCCTGTTTATTGCAGACATCATATTATACCCTTTTCTATCATTTTTAGCAGCTTGGGTTTTTACTTTCTCTGCTTCCACTGCCATATTGGTTAGGAAAATTCTTTGAATTTCCAGTCTGAATTAGTACATGGGTAGTTTACACATTGTTTATTTCTGTCCTTTCTGACAACCCTGTCTTTTAGCTTAAATAGTTGTTTTCATTCTGTAACACCTCTGCCAAATGAAAGACTGCTTTGCTAAGAAGATGCCACACTCTTCTAGTTTCTCCTCAGAAGGTTCAGCTGAACTTCACCATGTTTATCTGCTCCTGTTTGAGTTCAGCTTTCCTGAACACTGGACCCCCAATATTGGCTATGTCACACTGACACTACATGCTTATGCTGGTAAATAATATGCCAAGTTCACAACCTCAGTTTATCTTAACTACTTAATTTCTGGTTTATGGCAGAAGTGTTTTTCTATCCTTGTCCTAGCTAAATACACAATATTTTGTTTTGCAGAAATCTTCCCTTCTCTATTTCTCTACTTTCTATACCTTGGTTACTCATACCTAAATAATGTCTCAAACCTTTGTGTCACCAGTGCTGTCCTGATAGTAACCCTTAATTTTCATGCTGCAATTGAAAATATTAAACAAGCACGATCCCAACTCTGCTCCTTTGGTACTCCTACTTTTCTCCTCTGCTTGATAACATCACTATTTTAAGTATCTCCTTGCCCATCAGGGACCAATTCCATCCATCTTCACTGGTTTAACTGATAACAACTTATGAGTCATCCTGAACTACTCAATTTCCATTGTCTACAGAAGTGGTTGTCTCATCATGCGGATTTCACTTTCTTCAGGACAAGACCAGTGATTTTCTACATTTTAGATACAGTACTTATCAGAGAAGTATAAGTCTCAGTGTCTAAGCAAGTCTCAATCTTGAATGGGAAGAAGAATCCCCACTATCAGGGGATGGGTTTGCTCTAAAGGCAGAGTGTGCAAACATAATCCACTCCTCCCCTTGAAATCAGGACCCTGTAGACATAAGGAGGAAGGATCCAGGTGGCTATTAGGAAAACAAAGCTAGTTCTGTGTCTGTTTACTCTCTAGGACAGTAAACAAACTGTGGATCACTTGCAGGATTGAACTCTCCTCAGTGTCTGTGCACATTGCTTTAAACTGGTGCTTTAAATTATGTGACAGGAACAGAAGATTCCTGAATTTCTACCATTAAGTATTCAACATTGCCCAGCAAACTGACTTCCAACCTGTTCCAGTAATGACTTTACTCTATAGATGTGAGCAGTTACCTGAATCCCACCAAGAGACTATCTGACCTCCCAAGTCCTTCACTCATGTTCCCTTTTCAGACAGACAGCAAACATTTCACTGCTATAGACCTATTCAGGTCTACAAAGACTGGTCTCTTCCAGATGCTGGATTTGAACTTCTCTCTTTGTGCTGCGTATTATCCTGCCTACTCTTTCTTCATGCTCCTCTGTATTCATTTTTCTCTTCTTCCCTAGACAGTGGTTGCCAGATGACTCTATTCTTCTTCCTGTCTTTTTTGAATGTGGCTGTTCTACTCCAAATTCCTCTCTCCCACCTTGTCTCCCTTCCTGTTTTTCATGTCACAGTACAGAAAATTCATGCCTCAATTACTTCTGTCTTCCAGTTGGC
Organism: Phasianus colchicus; assembly: GCF_987193195.1. Taxonomy (NCBI): domain Eukaryota; kingdom Metazoa; phylum Chordata; class Aves; order Galliformes; family Phasianidae; genus Phasianus; species Phasianus colchicus. The sequence continues at coordinate 36,912,084 of NC_143436.1, forward strand.
TCTCTGTTCCTTTACATTTTTTTCTTATATTTCCCAGCGTCAGCTTATCTAGAACAGCACTGACATTTTCATGTGCAGTAGGTAGTTGCAAATTGCTTTCTGTGAAGCCTGTTCTTCTATACCTATCGGTACTCCGGCATCAGCTGATTCTACTCAGCTGATGTCTGCTTATCTCCTTATCTTGGAGCTCTGGAAGGTCACACTTCATGCACATACTGTTCTGATCAGAGGTGCTCTATAAGTTAATGCAATATATGTAGCTTTTCCCCAACTAGTTCTGCTGATTCTGCAGTTACTTGGATTTCTTCTGTTCCACCTATAATTAACATCATTGTCTTGTCCTAGTAGTCTCTGCTTTTGAAGACAGAAATAAATTTTTTTAGACAAAGAAACAACAAGAGCTATATAATGTTAACTTTTCACTACTTTCTATTTTTTCCTGCAATAACTTAATTTTGATTACTGGAATGAAACATCTGGCTGAGATCTCTCAGCATCTAACCAGACTTTTGTATCCAACTATTGTGTTCCCAGGCAATGTGTCTCCCAAATTATGACAACATACCAATACAGACATAAAATGTGTTTATGAGTCTTCAACTGCTGTGGAGGATGTGAGATCATTGGGCTGAATACTTAACCACATTAGACTTGTTTGGGCTCTATTGCAGCTTTCAAGAGAAAGCTTAAAGGTAGTTAAACAGCAAACCATGTGTCCTCTGGGCACAGAGGAATCCTGTCCTTTCACCAAACTGGCACAACTGCTCTGGCATCAGCTCTGCTTATAGACAGCCTTTGGGAACATGGCCAAGCAAGAGCAAGTGGACTGCTGGAGCACTGCAGTGCTCCATGCTGATGTTTGCAGCCCTGACACTGCTCCAAGCCAGATGCTTTGCTCCAGCATCCGGAATAGGGAGCAGAACAGGAAAACAGAAACAAGGCAGAGAATCAGTGATTGAGAAACAACCAGGGAAACCAGGAGAAGGAAGGATAATGTGGGCTACTTAGGGTAAGAGAAATTAGGGAGGACAGGGGCTAAACATGGGCAATTCTATGGCATTTTCTCTTGAAACTCTCAGTCAGTGAGTCATGGAGCAAGGGTTCAGCAGTGGAAATCCTGCTCTGAAACTTCACCCAGCAGTTTCCCTCCCTCTTCTGTTAAAAAGTAATTTTTCTAGATAACAATTACTATGTGGAACTGTGTAATGGTGGAGTTTTCACTCATATTTACATTAAACATTATCTACTAACACACCTGGGGAGTTGATAAGAATGTGAGTATGATGCTGTGAGTCTTATGGTGACTGGTACTGATTAAGCAAAACATAGGGCATGTACTGTAACACACACCTTTGTGGGAGAAATGGGAAGGAAAATGAATACGGTGACAAATAAAACACTCTCCAACAAAACTCTCCTTTTTTTCAGCTCGTGCCCCGCTCTTTAGTAGGGTGCCACTGATATAGGCCATTTCAGCAAGTTTTAGTAAGATAATATTGTCCCAGACGTTGTAAACTAAACAGGTTTATCACAGTGCTCTCCACCTTTGCCAGCTTTTAACTCAGCTCTTGGAGGCTTTCCGTCTGTAGGTTATCCAGATCTCTGTACTCCTTACTCTCGAAAAACACAAATAACGTCTCCCTGCTGTTGGCAGCAGTGTCTGCATTGCTTTGGACTTTGGCCCCTGGACGTGTCTTGCACCTGTGCAGCTCCAGAGCCCTGCTGAACCCCAGTGAAAAGCTCTGTGCCTCTGTTCTGCCTCTGCAGCCCCATGCCTTAACCCCTACTTCTCACCCAGGGCTGCACAGAGACACCTCCAACCCCACAAACCCCACAAATAATTGATGTAGTAGATGTGTTTGTTTTGTTTTTTTTTTTTTTCAGGAGAGAGGAAAGAAACCTTAAAGGTTAAAAGCATCCAAAAAGGTTTGGTGGAGTAAGTTATTTCTTGTTAAAATGAATTACCGCACAACCACCAGAAACAGTCTTCTTCGTGTTTTGAGAACTTATTGCAAGGATTACTTAACTGGTATTTTCTCCACTTTTATGTCAAAATTACTGTGTCAATTTTAATTAGACGTGCTTAATGACACATAAAAGTAACCCTGAGCAGAACTGGGAAAAAATAATGTCAATTTTTTCCTTAACCAAACAACTGTGGTAAGAGGAATTTTATTGAAAACCTCAGCACAGCGAAATCACACACACACAGAGGCAGTACGATACAAAAGGCACAATCATTCATAAAATGTAACACATAAGGTTGTGGGAAGGAGCTAAGAAAAGGCCTTTCTATTCCAAAACAAATTTACAATGTCAGAAATGAAATAAAGATGAGTGGAAGGTAAGAGCAAGAGGAACAGAAAGCATTAATTATGTTGTGCAAGGACAAAAATGTAACAAAAGAAGGGAAATGAGAAGCAGCATTTTGCCAGCAAAGCCATCATACAAGCTTTTAGATCCAGTTGTTCATAGAAATTGGCAAGAAAGGGAATGCTGTGCCTGTATGTCCAACACAGAGGTGGATAGGGTGACCACTGTTTTAGCCTCATACTTCTGGGACAACATTTGTAAATGGAGACAAAAGAGACACATCCAGGGCCAAAATGAGATGAAGAAAATCATATGAGAAACCATAAACTAACTTCTTATGAAAAGCAGAAAATAGCTGAACTCCTTCCACCTTCTCATGTAGTACTGTAGCTTAGACTCAAATAGCAGGAACAAAAATCGGTAGCTGTCACTGTTTTTGTTGTTCAAATGCCAGCAGCAAATGCCTCACAGCATATGTATGTGTATATACAGATTGTAGCTGAAATTTTCTCAAAAAGCTGAAAATGTTATTTACAAACACGAAAATAAACACAGCCAAACACCAATGCAGAACCTGGACTCTCTGAGATGGCTGGCAATGTGATAGAAATAATGTCACGTTTACTTGTTCAAAGCTCTTTTCAAATATCTATATCCAATCCGAAACTGGGACTGATGTACAGTGGGGTGAGGCAGGCATCCAGAAGGCTGCCTCATTGAGGGTGTGGGCAGCAGCAGCAATAGCAGCAACAGGGACCCTTCAGAAGGCACCCAGTGCTCCTGCCATATACAGCTCTGTCCTTCTTAGGGGAAGTCCATGTATAGGCTGACATCTCTTGAGTGAGGGCTACCCTTCACCCTGGGAGCTTGAAATAAAGAGAGGGAAAGGAAGATCCTTCACAATCCTGCATCCCAGCTGATCAGGGCTGTTAACCATTATTCTGTGCAGTTCTCCTACAGTTCTTATCTAAAACGCAGGCATAAGGCAATTTTCAGTATTGTTGTTAATCGGTCAGAGCAAATTAACATGACGAGTGAAGCCAGGCCTGTCAGACAACCAATGTTGTCTTGAGATACAGAACCATTAATGTTGCAAAAGACCTCTAAAAGCAAGTCCAACTGTTAACTCATTATCACTATGCCCACTGTATCCATCAGTGCCACATCTACATGGTTTCGAACACCTTTAGGTAGAGTGGACTCCACCAAACTCCCTGAGCAGCCTGTTCCAGTGCCTCACCACTCCTTCTGAGAAGAAATTCTTCCTAATACCAACCTGAACCTCTCCCTGGTGTAACTTAAGGCTATTCCTTCTCATCCTATCACTGTTACCCAGGAGAAGAGGCTGACCCCCAGCTTGCTACATCCTCCTTTCAGGTTGTTGTAGAGAGCAGTGAGGGCTTGCATGGTACAAAGTTAACTGGTAGATGAGTACATTCTGTTTGGAGGAAGCAAAGCTCCTTAGCATCTGTGGGAGTGAACACCCACTCAATCTGACTGAGAAGTAGATGTTGTCTTGCTTCCTTCTATGCCTGCTTTCTCAGTTGTCTCAAAGGATGCGCAGCGCAGAGCTCTGGGCAGGGCTGCTGGGTCTGATGGCTGCCTCAGGTCTGTGCGGTAGGCAAGGCTCCTGCAGAGCCCCAGCCTGAGTGGTGTGCAGCAGGCTTGAGGGAGAGAAGTCCTCAGGGAGAAAATAGTCTCTGACTTTTGTCAGCTGTTCCCTGTCTTCATGTGTGTGCTCTGAGAGCAGATGTTTGGGCAGGCTTGCCTGTGTAAGCACTTTAATGCATAATTTAAATAAATATTAATTACTATTGTAAACAATTATTTTCAGTTATTCCCCAGTGAATGACTTGGATCAGGTCTGCTTTTGGGCAAAAGCCAAGATCCTGCAGTGACCAAAGATCTGCATGAAGGCTGGGGCCTTGCTGCCAGGCAGCAGTGCTGCAGGTACAGGAGGTGGCAGAAGGAAGCCCTGCGATGGTACCATCCCACCCTCACAAGGTGGGGGCCTGCGAGAACATGTCTGAAAAGAGGAGAAAGTCTCTATGCCTCAGTGTGAGGCTGTCTTTTTACCTGGGCATTTTACAATGTCTGCTTGGTCCTGGTTCATTATATTTCTCAGACCAATGTAGAACTGGAGAATAGCTGAGCACTGTCTGAGGACACCAAACATTTAATCCAGTAATGGACTGGGTATGGATTTCTCTTTTCACCCTTTTAGTTCATACTGCTTTCGTTGCCATGGCTATTGCTGAGTTTGGATTCTGGTCTTCTGTGGCAACCTTTGAAGAGTCACATTCCAAAAGGAATCCTGTGAACTCTCAAAACAGATGAAACACCAGATTTTTTTATATGACAAGGCTTTTGTATGACTTATTTTGCATGCTTTATCCTGGTGCTTTCTTTAGTATGGCCTTTCTTTGCTTTCTGCTTGCCAGAGTTCATTTGCAAGTTGGTCCCACAGCATCAGCGAGAGGAAACAACAGCACAGTGCCAAGTGGTAGTCCTGCTCTTCTATTCAGTGTAAGTCAACCTTCCAAAGGCTCCTTCCTTTTGAGTGAAACTGATGAAGTCACAAAATCCTTTCATCCACATGATACTTCAGGGAAGAGTTGTTTGATTTTGACAATGCCTGCAAGACAGAAGTAGGATTTGATCCTTGAACATCTACTGCTTTCCCTCTGTCCTCGCTTGATCAAGTCTTTAAAAACAAGAGTCAGAACTAATCTGTTCTCCAACAGGTCCTAAAGGCAGTTGTTGAGTGAGTAGATAATACAGTTAAATCTCCTAAGGTAGCAGGAGCCCCCACAGCAAAACTACTGCACAGTGGATTGGATAAGAACCTCCTCCCCAGCTCTCTGCTTTTTATTTTCTCCCCAGTTCTGTCTGTATGAGAAGCTGCTCAGTTCTCAGAATGGCTCTCCAGCATCATCGCTTTTCTGGTAATCTCCTCTTTGCACTCTTCTTTACCCTACATAGCAGGGAGCAGGGTTTCCCTGGGTGTCTCCAGCACCCAGCAGAGTTCCTCTGCACCACTGCAAGCAGACCTTTGCTCACAACAGTCCTGGGTGACCACAAAGAGGAGCTGGTTTGCCTTGGTGTTCCCCCAGAGCCCACTCTGAGCTCCCACACCATGCCACCCTGACGTACATTGTCTGTCAACACACTCACCCTTGCTAGCACGGGCCTGGTAATGCCAGATACAAATGAAAGTTGTTTGGACTGCTAATTAAGACCAGCTGTGTTAATTTTATCTCCACTCAAAACAAAGCAAAGCAAACATGCAGAGAAAGCGTTTGACAAGGGAAAAGAGAAGAAGGAAATCAATATGGAAATAAATAATGTTTTTAAAGCTTCTATGAAGGGTACTAAAATAATGCAGATTAAAGAGCAAACAAAAGCTCTGAACCAAGCTGATGGTGTCCTTTTAAATGAACATGTGTACATTTATACATTCACATATGCCCTACAGGTGCACTTGCCAGCTATCCAACCAGACTTTATAAAGAACACGCATGATTTTCTCTCCTTTCTCTCCACCCCACCAGACATTTTTGCTGTGAAAGAATCGAAACACGTTTGGCCTCTTCCTAATAAAAACTGTTGATAATTATTCCAAGTATATGAAGACTTGCTGCTTTTCTTTTTCTCAATAAGATGTTCTGTTTCTTACTCTCAGTGCTACAGCCATCACCCTGACTTTTGGCATAGTATGTATATTCAGTAGGAAAACTGAATTACTAATATTTCTTCAGATAATTTCCTTGGCTTTTGGACACTGCTTCTCAGCACAAATGTGTGAGAATGCTGTTGATACTGCTTGACAGACTTAAAACATGTTGGGAGATGAGTCTTGGAGAAAATTTGAAGTCTTCAGATTTTCACCACAGAGGACAAATCTTACATTCTGGGAGAGAGAATGAGAAGCTGATCAGAAATGCTTACTGACTCTCTCTTCTCCAGGCTACAGGGAGGTTGTCATGACCATCAACCTGATTTGACTAGAGACAGGCTGGGAACTTTAGAAAAGCTGAACAATGGCCTGCTGTTGGGATTTAAGCCAACCTGGCTAGAAAGTCATTGGTTTTGATAACAATTATGTGTCCATCCATCTGTCCAAAGCACGGGATCACATCACTGTGAGCATTATGGAAGCCACAGAAAACTGCTTTAAGAATACCCAGAACTTTGTCATGTTCGTATTACTTTTATATCAAACCCACAGAAGACTGTTCTCATAGTACATCAGGTAGATCATCATATTTTGACATGACTCTCTCATCACTGCACTGAAACTCTCATCTCATTTTGCAAAACTCACAAGCTCCATTGTGTCTGGTATTGACAGTATCAGTATCCTGGGCATCTAGAGCCACAGCCATTGGATCTGCCCTCTGCACAACCTCTTGCAGCAGCATGAAAAACATAAAATTAAGAAAATAAATCTTTTACTAAGTAAAGCAAGAAGAATTGCTACAAATGGTGCCTATGTTTTTTTCAGCTACCTGGACATCAGGAGGAAAGGGGCAAAGAGGCAGAAAAAGTTATTTAAAGATTTTCTAGCTCTCTTCCATTAGTAGGTGCCCTCCTTCTAAAAACAAATCTTTGGAAATGCTCCCAAATTTCTCTTTCTACCTTTTCCATGTAATTCTTATTCTACCATTTCACTTCCACATCTCTGATAATCAATACTGGCTAAAATGGGTCTTTCTGTCCACTTTCCCTGGCTTTTCCACTGCACTTTACCTCACACTTCCTCCAGTTCATGATTAGCAAACATTTTAGACCCAACTCCCTCTTTCAATCACTGCACGATCCAAGTCTAGCTGCTTCCTCCTACATAATAGCTCACAAATCCAGTCTTTCCCTCAGCAGCCTGCTAAGGTTCATAGCAGGATCCTATTGTTTTGCACTTGTCTGTAATAATCTGGTCTCCAGTCATGTTCCAGCCTTACTGATGCCTTTACATCCATTCAAAACAGAACCATGTTCCTGGCCTGTTGCTTTGGATGCATCACTACACTCCTTCTGTCCTTCCACTGCCTTCACATTTCCAAACAAAAGCGTCTTTGCCTTGTCAGTTCCTCTCCATGATCTGGCAAAGTTGACAGCCTTACTCAGTGTATTTGCTTCTTTCTCAGAGGAAAAGGAAGTTACCTCTATGCTTTCATCTGCCTGTTGCCTACGCATAAGGAAAAATACTATGGAAAATTTTTACTTTAACATCTCTCAGTTCCCCTGCAGGCTTCTCTGTCTGTGGACAGACAAATTCTATAATTCCTCTCCTGCACTGGCCCAGCAAATGCAAAGCTGAGATTTTAACACAACTGCTATGCTCCATTCATCTGATACTTCCTCATCTTTTCATCTGACTCCCGCTGTGCTCACCCACCATGACTGACATAGATAGGAATTGTATCCTCTGCTACTTGCCTCTCACTTGAACAGCACATGGGATCTCTTTCTGCTCATAGAAATGGTATTAGAATCTGCAAGGAGTCTTCCTCTGGAACCGTTAGTAGAGAATCCCAAATCACTTTATTTTTATAGGAGTAGGAAGCTGGTCCAAAAAAGTGCTTGGGTACCTAACTTTTATTTAGATGCCTAACCTCCCTTAGAAGTCAATAGCAATTTAGGTACCTTATAGAAACATGACAACTTCTTCCTCCACAGCTCTGCAGGTTTCTCTTTAAGGCCTCAAACCTAGTAATGGGGGCAGAAGAGGCTGTGGGTTGTCAATGCTGCCTCTGCCCAACTGTGAAGCAAGTTATACTGCATTTCTTCGTACCAAAGGAAGCTCAGTAAATGGGCAGTGCTATATTAATCCCAAATTATCTTGCCTCTTCATCTATTTTTTCTGCCTCGTGCGAAGTAATCCATTTTTTCTCATCATTTCTTCTGCCATTCAGAAAATGGCACTCAGGGATAGTAGTAGCATCCCATAGCCATAGTGTTATTCCTACTTACACAAGCGAAATGGTGGCCAATTCCAGCTCAGCTTGTACCTCATAAAGTCTTGTTCATTTGACCTAGTAACAAGTTATAAAAAAGTGTTTTGCCCTACACATAGGGGCTTTCCCATTATGGTTGCTCAGCTGTCACAGCCAAGACCTGCCTTTAAGTTAATGACCTGGTCACAGACTTTAGAATGGCAATGATTAATTTTACTGAACAAAGGTGTTTATTCCCAGCTATCATTATTATTCTGCCTGCCTAGGTCTTGGGAACCTTTTTAGGTTGTTGGCTTGTTGCACTCTGGGAAGGGTTATGATGCTGGATTGCTCAGGACTTTGAGATAGCTAATGGTTATTAATGACAAGACTCATTGTTACATAATTGCAGAATATGGGGAGGCTGTTATACTCAAGTAGCTTTGGCCAGCTCTCCTTCTTTCATAGCGGCCAAATTCTTGTACCTGAATTGTTTTGCTTAATAAAGCTGTGGTCTTTCTGACCATTCTTCATTTGCTTCTTCTACTACTATGAATTCTTGGCAATGAAACTTAGCGTAACAAGAGTTATGATATGGAGTTAAATGACAGAGTATGGAAGAGGTTTTAACTTTATTAACTCCTAGCCACCAAAGTGGAATGGTATTATATTTGAATTTTTTATTCTTTTGATGTTTCTAGAAATCCTGCTGAAACACTGCTGACTAAAGTTCAGTCACTCATAAGGCTTAATAGATCATTAAAAGTTCTGTTTGTTCTAACTCTGATGGAGATGTAGATTACACTGTTTTACATGTTGCTAACTTTTATTCCTAAAGGACCAACAAAACTCAGACTTGAATTAAATCCCAGGAGTTTAGTTTAGAGGTTAGTTTTTGCAGAGAACAGCCTAGAAAATTAAATTTTACCACAAAGAAATCACAACCATTTATGTTTAATTTTATTTCCTGTGTGTAGAAGATGGACCAAAAGTCAGATATAACTGAATCCTTGTGGCTTTCTTAAGTTCTTTCCCCACCTCTCAGAGGAGGTGAGAGTATTATAAAACACTTGTAGTTACACTGCCAATTTAGCATTACACATTTCACTGAGCTTGTACCCTGACAGCTCACATTTATTCCAGCCTCATTCTGGATGAAAAAAAGTCCCTGAAATATAAAACCTTTGAAATTTCAGACTAGCAAGTATTACATAAATATATGTGTAAATTATGTTGTAATTTTGGGGGAAAAAAAAACAAAAAACAAAAAAACACCTCTCTGTGGGTGCGTTAGACAACCTTACAAGGCATGCCCACAGGGAGGCAAATCTGCCTTAGACAAAGGGATCCATCCTAAGACAGTGAATGTAATTGTAATGACTTCTCTTCCACTATGCTGTGGCTATTTGCTTTTTCACTCCTCATCCATAGTCATAAAAGTGTTTGTTTTTTCCTGTTTCCCAGTACTGCTCCTGTACACTGGCTTCCATAGCCACACAGACCTGCCCCAGGGCAGCTCTTAAATACAACCTTCAGCATGTGAACAGCTTCAGGAAACTTTAACTTGCGCTTAACTCTAATGAGCTTTATGATCAGTGTGTTTAAATATTGAAATGCTGGCAGTTCTTCAGATAGTAGCACCAGATAATTTTCTTTGGACTCTTTCCATCTCAGCAGAAGTTTTGCATAGTTGCCATTTTCAGGTGGTCTCTGTGGATAAGAGTGAAAGCTGTCACTGATTTTCCCAAGCTAAATTATCTTCATCATCAGTGTGCTTCTTTGCTGCTTCAGGTTTCAGTAGTGACTAAAATCACAGAGAAATCTTCAGCTGTTCTGAGGTCCAAAATATGATCACTGGATTCACTCTAACATTCAGCATGCCCTGCTGATGCTGCTGTTCTCTATAGAAACTTATTTTAAAAGCCTCATGCTGTAAATTCACAATTCACTTGCAATCTATAACTCACCAGTTTCAAAGGATCTGCTTTCTGCCCAAGAGCTGCATAAATATACTGTGTGTTTCTTTTTTAAAAAAAATTTTTATAGGGTTACTTTAGAACAAACACTTTGTGTTATGATCGGTAATTAAATCAATAAATCTCTAAAACAATTCACAGCTTTCTGATTTATTAGAGTGGTCAGTGCAACATTTTGTGTCCACATTGTGCTCTTTGAAAATTATATATAGCTATGTTGACAAGTTAATTTTTTCCATGCCATCTCTTTGTCACTTCCTAAGGAGCCTGAAGACTTTGTCTAGCTCAAATACTTTTCATAATGTACTTTCTGGAGTACTTAGCACTTATGTTATGTATCAGCTAATACTCCCAGCAATTAATCAGCACTTCAGACCAGAAAGTCCTCTGAGAAGAGCCTATGCGTACACATATTTTCCCAAGATGCACAAGTAATGCATGCAAATAAGCCTACAACATACATGCGTTCATCAAGGGGTGGAAGAGGGGAATATCAGCACATTTGGATCTTCAGTTAAGGCAAGCATGCAAAGAGTTGGATGTTTATTCAAAGTCTATCCAAACGTATCCGAATCTCTTGGCTCTAGAAAACAATCGGAAATTTTGCAAGGTCAAACTTTCTCATGAGATTACCTCTAATACCTCCTCAGCCTCAGTCAGGCCAGTAAAAATACCACAAACTACTCTCCTGTCCACTTCTGCTTCCCAACTGAAAATGGAAAAGACGAGGAATGTGAAAATTAAACAATTAATCAAATTTTTTCCGACCCTCAGGAAAGGGCTTGGTTCAGTTCAAGTTTTTTTTCAAAAGGTTTCAGGTTTGCTCTTGTTTTATGCACACTTGTTCACTTAACTCAAATCTGTATGTGAATTGCACTCATTCTCGTGGTCAGAACTATCTCAGTTAGCTTTAATGGTCTTAATAACAGGTCCATAGACTTTCAGTCTCTGAGTACAATGTTTACTAGGGTTCCTACCCTTACATGCAACCACATTCCAACTTTATTCCCACTTCCTGCTATTATGGGGTCCTTTTTCCGACAACTCTCCTGACAAGTAAAGAAAACATTGCTGTATAAATCTACTTTAGCTGTGCACAGGCCTACTCAAGCCTATGCATTAGACAAATTACACTGGACTAAGTGGGATTTAATGTGAGGCAGAGATATTTTGCAGGAATTTTGAGTATCGACGTATTATGCATGGTTTTTCCCAACAGATGATGATTCCTTGAAACGCTATATTCTGTTAAGAAGGAACCCTAGCAACAATTTTGCCCTGGTCTCTATTCTGTAAAGATATTTTTCAGAACAAATGACCTACTGACCTTCTCATTTCCCAGAGCCTAATTCTCCCGAAGTTTAGGAACAGTTTTAGATTATTTATCAAACCATATTTAAAAAAAAACAACAGTGCAAACTCTTACCTCAGCCTTAAATGAAAGCAAACCACTTCCTTTGCAATAAATAAAACAAAATAAAAAAATATAAAAATAAAATATCTATTAGTATGCAAACACTGTTCACTGCCTGTATCGGAAGGAGGTTTTGAATAGCTTCTGATTGCAACAGAATACACAGTAACTTCAAATGGAAAGATTCAGAGTGGAAATTCTCCTTTGTCTTTCTTCATTCTCTTTTGCACTGCTAAGTCAAATCAAGAAAACTATTCCAAAATTAGGATTTTGCCAAAAAGCTCTGTAACCAAAATAGAATAAACATAGCATTTTAGAAGAAAGAAAATTAGAGCATGAAATTGCACAGATTATATTATTTGGTTGTTTTTTTCTTTGTAGAGAAGATCTTGATACAAGAGAAAAGAAGGTCTGAAATAAAGGAAAAGATCATACAGATGCATACATATTTGAACTTTCTCTTTGCTTCAACAGACATGAGAATGCCAAATTTTCATTGCTAAAGCTGTTTATATAGCAGTTTGCAAAACAGAATTAGTTCTGATTTTAATGCCATCTCTGTATATTTACCCACTTTTACCAGGAATTATAGAGTCTTATAGACTGATAAATATATAATCAGTCACTGTGCTTTGTTCAGTACAGTATATTATGTCTGTAGTTGGATAATTCAGTTCTTTATAGTCCCCTATGTCTCACTGAAAAAAAAAACAATCATACATTCTAGCAAGAAAAGAAACGAAAATGACTTATCTCAACAACAAGCCTTCACTTTTCTAAAAGGTCAATAAAACAGAAGGTGTTTTGGACACTCATGATGAAATTGAAATGACTCATTGTATTGAAGTCATTGGTTGGCATGAGGCAAGTAACTAGATTGGGACTAGTCTCAGTTGCATTTTGTTTCAGATCCCAGATTTCAGCTGCCCTGAATTATTCATGGTTAGACAACAGAATAAGGTTGTGGAAAAGAAAATGGAGGGATAAAGTTATTTCAGCAATGAAGAGAGATGTCCATCATTAATTTAGAAAGTTACTTATCTATGTTTGTTTAACATTTTTAAAGACCTTAACTTTCTGCTTAATGGTATGCTTACTTTTCTTCAGCATTTTTTCTCTGCTCCCAAATTACCATTAAATAAGAATATTCTTTTCATTCTCTGAAGCAGACAATATTCAGTAAGATTTCAAGTTAGAAAGACCACTCAGAAATCATTGCACACTCAAATGCACGTTTCCCATGCAAAACAATTTCCCTTCCCTTCCCTTCCCTTCCCTTCCCTTCCCTTCCCTTCCCTTCCCTTCCCTTCCCTTCCCTTCCCTTCCCTTCCCTTCCCTTCCCTTCCCTTCCCTTCCCTTCCCTTCCCTTCCCTTCCCTTCCCTTCCCTTCCCTTCCCTTCCCTTCCCTTCCCTTCCCTTCCCTTCCCTTCCCTCCCCTCCCCTCCCCTCCCCTCCCCTCCCCTCCCCTCCCCTCCCCTCCCCTCCCCTCCCCTCCCCTCCCCTCCCCTCCCCTCCCCTCCCCTCCCCTCCCCTCCCCTCCCCTCCCCTCCCCTCCCCTCCCCTCCCCTCCCCTCCCCTCCCCTCCCCTCCCCTCCTCTTCTCTTCCCTTCATCTCCCTTCCCTTATTTACAATGATTGCTATTGGTCCTAGTGAAGGATGCTACCAAAAGGCATCCTGTCTTTTTTCCCTGGAACTTCCCTTCCTACTATTTCAACAAATCTGCATCATAGAAGTAGGAGACAACTCTATTAACCCCAACAATCTCAGCGTTTAACAGCTACCGAGAATTTAAACATTTGCCAAAATGGACAACCACCATTCTGTATTTCACACTCTTCTCCTCAAACCCCAGCCTCAGAAGGTCAGGCTTCCTGGGTGAGGAACGAGGGTCAGATTGGAGACTTAGAACAAAACTTCAGAGCTGGGACTTTGATCTCTGCACCTGCAGTACAGCATGCCTGATAAACTGGATTCTATATTGGCAGCTTCATGGAATTGCATCAGGAGCAATGAAGTTTCTGTGATGGGAACAAAGTACACAAACAGGAACTGGACTGAAACCAGCTACATATTTCACTGGGTAACGTCAATGATAAATTACTAAATTTGGTAACTAGATTTTACAGAAGTATGAATCTTGTATGTGCTGAGAAGAGAAGATTTAAAGTGAAATGAGATACGATGTGGTAGGAAAGAATTTCACATGGCTGCCACTAGTAAAAATATAGTTTGATTCTGTTGTCTAAGAACAAACATGAAGTTTTCCAGGGTATAAATAGAGTTGGTGGAGTTCTATGTTTACAAAAGGGGAAAAAAATGTTCTAAGGTAAGTTAATATAATGTCCATAAGCTCACTGTCAATCAAATAAGCTTCTTCTGACTGTGTATCAAACGTATGCAGACTGCTCTGGTTTCAGGGTTATTGGTTTGGGATTTTCCAGTGCTCTGTGCTGCTTGATCAGGAACACATGAGACCATAGAAGTGTCAAAGGATATCACTGGCAATAACCCAGTAGCAAATCTTTCCTCTTTTCTTGCACGGTCCATTTAATTGAACACTCGTATCAGTGGCAGATTCATTGCAAAACACATTTTTCATTTTTATGTCCTTTTTATGAAAGCTGTAAAGTTATATGCTTAAAAGACTTTGGCTGGAAAAACAATGTGAAAATAAATAACATTTATTTTTTCTATGCTTGGGGTGGAGTAAACGATTAGCATTGTGGATATTCCGGAATCTGATGCATTTTTATTAACAATTCTATTTACAAGCTATTACCAGATGTCCGATATAAAATGCATTTTTGAAAGATTAAATTCAAAATACCTGCTATGTTTATGAAATTGGGAGAGTCCAACTATTCTTATAGGACACATTGGAGAATATTGAAGAAAAAGCTGGCCGGTGAATTGTTTTTCCTCATTTTTCTCTTTTTATGCCAACCTGAGTATTTTGTAAGTACAGTAAAGAACCGGGAGCTTTCTGTCCGTTAATAGATTCTTAGAACACCAGCACTATTTGAAGTGGTCCAAGCTGATAAAAAGAATCAGGGCCAAACCTGAGTCCCCATTTTTTATGGGATAAAAATTCCCACTGACGTCAATGAGAGTTTTGCCTGACAACAAAATAAACGAATTGGCCCCACATAATATCTCCAAAGGGGGCTTCACTTGCAGCACACAGCTGGCTCTCATGATCCAGATCTCCAGAATTACATTTTTTTTCCCCCACCCGATGAACTTACTGAGAGAGCCAAATCAAGAATAATACCTCTGCTCCAGGAAGTGAGGTTAAATTGTGTGCCGCACATTCTGAACGTGCATGCACAGATCACAATCATGTCATTGTTCTCAGAAGAAAAGGCCACCATGCTCACTACAGTAAAAATAAGGAAATTCACAACAGGGTCGTCAAAGAAATATAGAGGCACAAAAGTCAATGAAAGGACCTATTGGTAGATCCAAAAAGACTTAGCCCCTTGTTCAGTTCAGTTCTCTTTATCCAGCAACTTCTTGATACAATAAACAGAAACATTTCTCAGAATGTAAAGGACAAGGGTTCAGGAAATTGCCTGCATCTCCCTCTTTCTCTCTAGTCCAATGGGTCTTGGCTCCCTTTTTCGTATTTCTTCGGTCAAAATGGACTCAGCTCACTTCTCCTTGCTCTCCCACAGCCAAGGATTAAGGCACTCTAATGAGAGATCTGAACCTGCCCAAATGTAGATTCTTCACACGTACAGTCTACATGAGCATCCAGTTAGCTTATTTTTTGGAAGAGGATGGGGAGAGCATCTGTGCTCTAAATTTATAATAAAAGTGGCTGACACAGAAGAGCTTTTTGAGGAGTTCCTTTGTCAGTAAATTTTGAGCAGGTCCTGATCTCTAGATTAAGCTGTTCGGTGTACTTCAGTGAGGAGGTGTCAAAGTATTGTATCCTAGCTGAGTTTATGAGCAGAGTTTGCCCTAGGCCACAGAATTCATAAAGGGGTTCTTATTCATCAGCAAAGTTGTGAAAACTCATTTTTTTCTTCCTTTTATACACAGCTTATATACAGCTTGGATGGGAAGAAAACAAGGTGAATGAGCCTATATATATCATCTCTTTATAATAATATCCTCTCCCCAAATGTAATGTGCCAAGCCATTTTTGTTAATACTAAGCCCTACAGGATGCTGCAACCCTTGCCAATGAGAGTAACTTCACTTTTTTGTCATTTATGTTTTCTTCTAGAGTTTCTTTAATTTGGATGGGTTTTCATCAGGTCTTCCCTGAGCAATCAATGCAGTGTGACTTTTTTTCCCAGCACCCCAACACAAATCCTAGAATGAAATACAACTTTGGGTCTGTGCAATCTTCTTGGTGTTTTAGGGAGCAAAATGCAGAGTGTACACTGTACCGAATGCAGCCTGCTTTTCTTAATGAGACTGCTGAGTAATGACACATTTTCTCTCTGATCTTCTTCTGACATCAGCTAGAATATTATTAGAGTATCTATGGAAGTGTACAGATCAAAACTGTGAAAGGAAAGGGGAAGTGAGAACTCTTTTTAAAAGTCACTGAGAACCCACCTTGAAGTTTGGATGACTTAAATATCAGAATGTGCATCAGAAATAGCTTATCACTGTGAGTCAGAAATGCTGCTAGGAACAGAACCCTTGTGATTCAGCCTTGTGTCAATGAGCTACAGAGGAGCTGCCACTTTCAGAGCCCCTGACTCTTCGTGTTAGTGCTCAGGCTATGTCATTGTGGATTAAAGCAAGGCACTTCATTTATTTCAGGAATTGAATGGACTGCTATCACAGTGACACTAATATCTTCCAGGTCAGGAGGTGGGTCATATAGGCACAGTCCAAAGAGGAAACACAACATATCCCACACAGCTGTGTTCAGCATCACTGTGAGGTCATTCTTGTAGAGAAGTCCAAAAAGCTTCTCTGGTGTATCAGTCACTCCTCCCAGTTTTGTGTCTCCCTTCATCAAAATGGATGAGTATGTGCTCTGCCCCATCATTCAGATCATTAATGAAGAGGCCAAACTCTTCTTTCTACAGAGTTTATGGAGAGGTGCAACTCTTCTCTCCATAACCCTGGAAATGCTTGCTGTTTTCCAAACTACAACATGACTTTCAGGATCTACTGAAATTCTGAAATTGTTGAGAATTGATGAATTCTCAACAAGCGAACAGGTTTAAAATTAGTTCCTAGTTAAGATTAGGTATCTGCCAGGGAGAAAAAACAATTAGTATACAGAGTTAGATTTTGAAAACAAATGCAGAAATTTCCCTGACACTGAATTGGTTGTCAGAAGAGCTGACACCTAATGTGATCATGTTATTCTCCTAAAGCTGAAGCAACAGTACATGCTTAAACTTCATGAGGCTTCCTTCACAGTGTACTCCTTACAGGAAAAAAAAAAAACAACTCTTGTTAGCCTTCTGGAGTTGGTGAGCCTATACTGCAGTAGAGTTGGGTGGCAGCCAGAAAATGATTGTCTTCAGAGGATTGTGGGTAATGCCTTGCTAATTAACTATAATGGTAACCTGGTAATGGTTAACAGTGGGTTCGGCATTGCTTTCCCATCTGTCAGATGTTATCCGTTCAAGGAGAAAAATATTTGTAAGGTGATTTCACTTACGGTTTCAACATATTCTAAATGAACATTCTTTGTTCTCCCACAAATGGTACTGTGTTGGATAACACAATTGACGAGGTTTCATAAATCCTTTTCCACGTTCAACTTAATTGCTGTTCAATATTCTTTTGTTTCTATTAACCCAGATAAATAAATAGAGTGAACAGGTAATTTTGAACTGTGATCTATGGCATGGTCCCCTATGTACACATGGAATTCTTGCAGATCACAAATCTGTGGGAAACATGCCTGTGTCTTCCAACAAAATGTCATCAAACCTCTGAAGGAATCCGTGTTTATACTTTCCATGGTGCAGTACGGATACACGTTAGGAGCAGGCAGAATCTAAAGCAGCAGCCTTGCAACAGAGGGAATGGAAAGATTCCTCTGAGTCCTCCTCTTTCCAAGTACAAGCATTGCAATATATTTAAACTAATATATTGTATGATTAAAATGATTCTCTTCCCCCCCCCCCCCCTCCCTTTTTTCTCTTTTCCAGAGAAGCACTATATTTGTTATTTATTATAAAATGATCACCCATTCTTTCTGGTTTACTACCTATTACCCCATATCCCTGCTAATGAAATGCAAACTTCATAATTCACTTTCTCTCCCTGTGATGAAAATCCCTTTTAGTTTTTAACTGGCAAAGTATCACCACAAAAAAAAAAAAAAAAGAAAAGAAAAAGAAAAGAAAAAAAAAAGAAAGAAAAAGAAAAAGAAAAAGAAAAAGAAAAAGAAAAAGAAAAAGAAAAAGAAAAAGAAAAAGAAAAAGAAAAAGAAAAAGAAAAAGAAAAAGAAAAAGAAAAAGAAAAAGAAAAAGAAAAAGAAAAAGAAAAAGAAAAAGAAAAAGAAAAAAAGAAAAAAAAACAGATTTTGGTAAGATTCTCAAAGAAGCAGAAAAAAAAAAATCAAAGCTGTTATATGATAGAAAAAGGCTACAATGTCACTTTTTATAGAACGTTATCTATGTTGTCCTATGCTGGGCTGTATTCTGATCTGTCCACTCAACACGTTTATAAAGGAGCTGGATGAACAAGAAGGCAGCAATGTTTGCAGATCATATAAAATAAAACAAAGTAGCCATAATAAAGATGAGTTCAAAGAATTACAGAATAATTTCAGATTATTCTAGGGCTAAGAGAGGAAATATAGTTTGAAGTTTAGTACTGACAAGTGCAAAACAATTCACATACGAGAAAGTACCTTATTGTTCATTCGTTGATTAATTCTCAGTGTTAAGGAAATCAGTTCTGGAGTGACAATGAGTAGCTACCTACAAAAACAGTGTAATGCTCAGTAATGGTCAAAAGGACACTATGCTAGAATGCTAGGTATTATTAGAAAGGGAAAAAAAAAAAAGGGTGAAATATATCAATATATGTTCAATGCAACATGTGGTTCTGGTTCCTGAAAGGTACCATAAGAAATAGAGAAATTAGAGAGAAAAGTATAAGAATGGCTAGATAGCAACAGTTCCCATGCATGGACAGATCAGGAACAGTAGGGTATTCTTAATCCACAGCAAGAGTCCCAAAGCTTCAGAGGAAAGTACTATGGGGAGGTTTCTTGGAGTACATTGAGTTACTGGCCCAGACAAAAGTACATCATCAATAACTACAATAAGCAATGATCCATAAAGAGACCTCTCTCTCATGGAGACTGTAATCTACTGAATGTCAGACCGGGAGAGTATCATGGGGAAAGATAACAATACTTGCCTTGTTCTTGCATTTTTCAAGTATGTTGTCTCAGGCATCAGTCGTTGGTGATGGTCCGGACTAAAGTGGTAGTTTAGTTTATCTACTCTCAGGATCTCCTAAAAAGAAAATCTATTCATCTCTCTTTGGATGAGAGTTTCTACAGTGCAGTAAACTATATCTGAAGTTGTCACCAGAGGCTCTCATTATGTAGAGAATTAGGCATTTTTACAACATGATTCACCCAAACTAGTTTAGACACCTACTTTGGAATGAGGTGAGTCACACTGCACAAATGTTTGTTTCTCTCCATTGATTACAAAGGGAGTCAAGAGTGATTATTTTTATTGTAGATGTTTTCATTTAGTCAGAGGAATTTCATCTACTGTCTTCATTATTTTTCTCTACTACAAGTGACATAAAAATGGTTGGGATACAGCAGAACAGCAGCAAGGCCAATTAGAAATGCAGACATACATTCACACTGAGTACCCAAAATGTATTCTGTAGTATGATTTCCAGGGATTCAGAAGTGAAGCAGATGGTCTCCTGTGGCAGATCAAATTGAATATGGAAAAATTCCAAAAGATAATCTGTAACTACTGCCACTGCTATGCAATGGTGATTTTTTTGCTGCCCCCTGGTCAGAAGATCTGTGGTACAATGAAACAGTTCCCAGGTATCATGAAAAGCATGAAAGCAATTCATTTTGGCAGAGGTCACTAGATAGAACCTATTACAAGTTTCACTGGGTTTTATTTGCACGTTAAAACTAAAATGCAGTGATGTTGGAAGGGTGTCTTGCTATCAGTATATGCAGTATATCTCCCAGGATTTCTTTTCTCCACAATAAGTAGAGATAACATTACCTGCAGGTACATTGCCAACACACAGGCTGTAGCTAAATTTTACAATGCAAATAAGCAAAGCATCCCAGATGGAAGCCTGACCTCTGTTTTAACCAAAGCTTTCTACTAAAAATCACTGGGGCTCTGCTTAAAACTGTAACAATAAGATCAGGTTCACAGAATTTCCACTTTCATTGGTGGTTCATATTTCCCTCATGCCTGAGTTAAAGGCAAAAAAGGGCATCACTCTCTTTTAGTTTAAAAGAGAGTAGGTATAGATTAGATACTGCAAAGAAATTCTTTACTATGGGGGTTGTAAGGCACTGGAACAGGCTGCCCAGAGAAGCTGTGAATGCCCCATCCCTGGAAGTTTTCAAGGTTGGGCCGGATGGGGCTCTGGTAGTCTGTCTAGAGGGAGGTGTCCTTACCGATCAGAAGGCAGTGGAACTAGATGATCTTTCAGATCCCTTCCAACTCAAGCCATTCTATAATCACATGTCCTATTTCTTCTGGATTGCCTTAAAAAGTTGAAAGCTAAGCAAGGTTTTTGGCCTTATGGAATCACACTCTGGAATTTTCCACCCTTTTGTTCAGGTGGGTGACCCAAGTGGAACTAGCTAGCACAGCCTTTGGATCCCTGAAGCTTTGGCAATCTGTTTAGGCTAAGCAGATTAACAGGGTGGAGATAGCCCCTAAAGCTTCAGATTGTTCTTCAAAGTTAAAATATCACCAGCTATTTCTATCAACATGTATCAACAAAATCTCATCTGCCAATGTCCAAAAAGGTCAGTGACACTGAAATGGAGAGATGTGGGGAAAGATTTTGTCTGTTGCTGCCGCAGAACAAACCTTCAAAGAAGGAATTAGTAATGATAAGGAGAGCGTGCTGGACTATTGTGTTGGCTCCTCCACTAATGGCAGAGAGTCTGAGGCAAATGCAGAAGAGGTGTGGCTGAGCCTTGTAGACATGTATGATGTGACTCCAATGTTTATGGAAAAAGTATCACAGCCAGACATTTGGAATTCGGTGAGCATACTCAGCTGCAAATAGCAGTTCTTTCAACAGGAAAATAGGTTTCATACTAGACATTCTGGACCTTAACTTTCTCCCCAGGCTTCTCTGTGCCCCATCTTTCTAATTCAGACTCTTCTTCCACTACTTACACTTTGTAAAACATGCCTCAAATGCTTTCAATATATGAAATCTAAGAAATTACCAGATGCAGTAGGAAGCACACCAGATAACTGATTTCATTCTCCATCTACAATATGATTCTTAAGTTAATCTTATTTGTAAAATATATTTTTATGCAAATTGCAATCCCAGTACTTACATAATACAAGGTAATGATAACTCACTTGGGGATAAACTGCATCAGAGTATTATTGGTCATTAACCCCAAATGCCTTCTCATTTCTTTTGAAGCTTTAATGAATAAAATGAGGACTGTAAGGTAATTCTCCAAGTTTATTCTAACCTAATCATGTTATGTCAGAGATATCACAAAAATTCTTTGCACATAAGCCCATAATCTTTGTTCATCAAGCATCGGATGTGGCTACATGGTGTTCAATTTTCATTTAGTTACTTAAAAACTACAACATTCATATATTAAAGTAGCAAATATCTTTTATTAACAAGGCAGACAGATCACAGATGCCTGTTTAAATATGAAGTATTTGTTTGAGAACGCATATTCACAGTTTAAAGGGAGTCTTATGGAAGGGTTATTTTGTTTAAAAATGGGACAAGGTGGGATATTAATAGGGATTATAGAAAGACCACAGTGACTACAGAAAAGAGACATTCCTGCTATTTTTATATACTCATCCAACATAGCCGTTTCCTTTTTTATTTTAAAGTCCCTGGTGCTTTCTGCCTAGAATAATGCTGAGCTTATAGAATATGAGAATAACTTTGTTCATCCAAGTTGGTTCTTTCATGATTTCAGCAGTGAAACATAAAATATATATTTTTTTAGTTGTATTGGCTGCACATGTCTATATAAATGTATTTACTTTTTGAACCTAGCAGTATGAGCTTCCATATCCCCAAATTATGTGAGAATTTCTGTCATATAAATAGCTATCTGAGTATATTCATCTGAAAGACCCAATGCAGTGTGCAGACTGGTTAACCTAGCAATACACAGGCACATACCAATTCTGTGTACCAATTACATTCACACTAAATGCTAGATTTTCCACTCTACCTGGTCTTTGATATATTGGAGAGAAAGGCTGAAGAAAACCCTAACACGCCAACAAAGCCAAACAATCAAACCACTGATTTCACCTCCTTAATCCCAGGGAAGCAGTATTTGGGAACAGATCTTTTTTTTTCCAACTGAATGAAGAGGCTCAGCAAAGATATACCACTGTCAGGTCGCTCCATTGACCCCTGTCCCATTCACTGTCCACACATGATAAATGAGTTTAGTTTATTTCAAGGACGGAAATGTCACCAATGCACAAGACACTTCCATACCTTCTTTCAGCAGGCATGCAGGTAATAAACTTGCTGCGAGAAAATCTGTTGGTGATTTTAAATTCACTGGTTATTTACATTCACAGTTTATGACTAGTTATAGATGTAAGTTCTTTGGTTATTTTAAATTTATTTTATATCAAATAGCAGTCAGAAGGATCTTACTCAAACTAGTTCTAGGTAAGGCATGCCATACATTTGAAGAAGATGCCCTGGATATATATTGCAATACAAAGCCCTCTCTTTTCTTTCTTACGGTTTTATTCAGTCTTATCTCTATTGCAGTTCTGTATTTAAAGGCTTGGTCCTTTTAATACTCCTATTATTTACACTCCTACTTATAAATGTTGGTTTTCGGAGGTTTAAAGACCAGCTGGAAGAATTCTCCAAGTCTGGCACTTGTCTGGCATAATGAATGTTAGGAAGAGAATATTTTTTATTAACTTCCAAGTTGATAATATTTGCAAGTAACTAAGCCATAACAGGATTTTTAAAATTGAAGTTGTATGAACTCAGAGTTGATATAGTCAAAAAGGGCTACATCTTAGAAACAAAACGTAGCAGTTGGTTAATCCAAATATGTACTACAATAATAGGCCACAACTCTTAAAAAAATGTCAATTGGATATTTGCCTGACTGATGGCTGAAATAAATAACATTTTGAAAAGCAGAGCAAAGTCAGGTTGGAAGTTATGAGGAAAGACAGAACCAGATGCTGAAGTGAAAAAGACCATTCCAAAAGCTACGCTCATTAAAATTACCAGATGATCTGAGATTTCTTCTATTAAAAAATTATTAAGCATAACTTTGTCAATCTTTGCACAGTTTCTTGTGATTAGATTTTTTTTTTAAGTGCAGTCCAGAGGATGTGCCTGGCATCAGCAGTCGTGAACAGACACAGCTCTTGCTTTTAACCACACACAAGGCAGAGATGATATGTCATGTTGCTCAGCAGGAGAGGTGCCTGCTGCCAGCCATAGGATCTGACACAGGATTTCAGACAGTGTGCCTGTTTCACAGTCTTCCACTACAACACTGGAAAAGAGTTAATTTCCAGAGTTGAAGAGAAAGGGAAAAACATTGCCCTGGTGAAAATACTAAACAAATGAGTATTTAAAAGATTTACAAACAAATACAGAGGCTAAGTTCTTTAGTTGGGAGCATCCAGATCAATTTGGCTATTAGAGCAATGACCAATTGCTCCAAAGTTCTTAAAAGATGTTTACAGTTTTTTACCCGGTGAAACTATTGCTGACCTTCCATTTAGGTATTGTCATCAAAAATGAGCATATGTTAAACATGACGTTACTGACAGCTTATGTATCATTTAAGATACTTGGCATAGCGTCAGCCTGTTTCAGTTACTGAGGTCCTTGAGAAAGACCATGAAGTCTCTGAGGAAATTACAGACAACCAATGCATTACGGACAACAAAATACTTAGCAGTTATCATTTTTATTACAATATCAATACTATCATACGTTCTTTAGCAGTTTTAAGATTACACAATAATTATGGTTTTTTCTTGCTATAGGAAGGTGCGCCCAAAAATAGGAAGAAAATTGTCAGGGAGCAGCTGGAGTGGGACTGCCCCTTTGGAACACACCAAGAGCTGCAGGCAGTCCCTGCTCAAGCCAAGCAGTGGCTTACTGGCAGGCACAGTTATGCAGCTGCCCAGCAGGGCCATGGCACCGACAGTAACAGAGCTGTCAACTTCCTAGCCATCTTTTGGAGATAGTAAGGGAAGGCAGTATGGTTTGTCCAGGCAGACCCAATGAACACAGTGACACAGTGGGCTGAGAGTTGCATGGTCATTGTGAGGCCTAGCGTACAGTCTGAGCCTGCCCTGTGCTCCTGGGCATGCAGGTAGGATGACGTCCTGGCCAAGGTGCTTGGGGCACGCACCGCTATTTGATCTGAACACACGGTGGTCTGAACCACCACATTTCCTTTCAATCTTCTAGAGAATTTATTTTTAAATATCTCACAACATTGTCTCTGATCCTGCATGAAACTAACTGTTCTCTTCTGTATCACTGCAATATACATCTCCAAATACAGGAGAATGTGACAGTTCAGTGAGCAGCAAGGACAGCCTCCCTGTCTCAGAAATAATAGCTCACCCGATCCAACATTCCATCACCTGTGTCTTCTTAAACTTCTGCATTTTCATATAATCCTAGAATTATAGAATGGTTTGGATTGGAAGGGACCCCTAAGATCAGTTAGTTCCAACCCCTGCTATAGGCAGGGACACCTCCCTCTAGACCAGGTTGCTCACAGCCCCATCCAGCCTGGCCTTGAATGCTTCCAGGGAAGGGGCGCCCACTCACATTGAGGGTCTAAACCTACCCACTTCCAGTTTAAAAACCATTTCCTCTTGTCCTGTCACTACCTGCCCTTCTAAAAAGTCCCTCCTCAGTTTTCCTGTAGGTCCCCTTCAGGTACTGGAAGGCCACTATCAGATCTCTTCAGAGCCTTCTCCTCTCAAGGCTGAAAAGACCCAGTTCTCTCAGCCTGTCCATGTAGGGGAGGTGCTCCGGTCCTCTGATCATTTTCATGGCCCTCCTCTGAACCTTCTCCAAGTTCTTGTGTTGAGAGCTCCAGAACTAGACACAGTACACCAGGTGTGGTCTTACAAGAGCAGAGCAGAATCATCTCCCTCGACCTGCTGCTCACACTGCTCTTGATGAAAATTAGGATACAATTGGCCTTATTAATATATGGTGGTCCTGTGATCAGGCAGTCTTTCTGCATCTGCTCAGCCATAGCTTGGCACATATGCATCTTTCAATGACTCTGTTGTCTCCAGCTACTGAATTCTTAGTTTATAAAATTCACCCATTTCCATCTAGCAGAATAATTCCAAAGTAATCCTATACATCTTGTATAATATTCCAGTCCTGCTGGTTATTGGCAATACCTTTCAACTGTGAATCATTGTGATCAGCTTCCAGATCTTTGTACCAATTTCAAGTACTAAATAAAATCTGTTCCTAAGCAGTGTTCTCAGCATTATGTATTGCTGCGGACTGCCTGCCACACTTACAAATACTTTAGAAATATCAATGACATTTGCTCTGTGAATGCATCATGGCAATTCATATCTAGTAAAATATACGTGAGGGATCACACTCAACATGTAAATCTGATAATCAAAATCTTTTCACAGAATAATGTCTCTGTAATTTCTTCCCCAGCTTGAATATTTTTACTTAAATCTCCTCTCTTCTAGTTATACTACTTTTTGGTATTGTTTTACAGCATTTTGAATCTAAATAGTCATTTATCTTTCTTTCCCCTTCAACATGTATTTCTCAGTGCATTTGGCTCCTTGATTATGCCTCTTTTTTTTCCCTGTAATAAATAAAATTGTGTAATGCACCATTTGTTCATATTCCTTCATTTTCTTTTTGAGGTTCTTTACCTTAAATATTTCAATTTTTACCCATTTTGTTTCTTCTCGACTTCATTCAATTCAAGAATTATGTGTAATCCTTTTAACTTTTTAACTGCATCACCCACTTGACTGTGAGTCTATTCAATATTAATACTTTCTCTTTTTTAAAAATATTCTTTTTTTTTTTTAATAACTTTCTACACTTTAACTGCAGTTTTGCTACTTGTTACCAAACTTCACTGTTGCTGTGAAACTAAAACCAAAATCAGAGATCAGTGTCTCTCAATCTTCTCTCTACATATATTTGTTTAAAAGTCTCTGTGAATTAACAATTTAGTTCCATAAACTGGAACCCATAGACCTTCAGAGCAGCCCAATACTTTGTGTTATCATAAACTCTTCTTATTTCACTAGAAAAGACAGTAATTCTACTGATGTCCTTTGCTTTGCTTCTCTAAGCTACGATAGAAGTATAGCTGGGATAGCGACAGCATAGCAATGCTGTTTTTGTTTTTCCTACTATCAAGTCTTTTTACCAATTTATCTCTACTTCTCTCTGTCTCAGATCTTAAGAAACAGCATGTCTTCTAGACCTCTGGGCCTGTTCTGGTGACAAGTCTATTGATTCTTCTTAGTGAAGAATGCTAGTCATTTAAAACAGTTTATTTTCCGTGAAGGTGGTTATTCATTTTTGTTTTGAAACTCATTTTGTCTCCTCCATGTTTCTTTTTCAAGTCATGACTATTGTCTGTTGCCTCCTTCTAGCTCTAAATTACTTCTATTCTTCATACCCACCCCTTATTTTCTTATACCAGCACTGTTTTCCTCTCTTCCTCCTCCTTCTTCCTTCTATCTGTTTTCTTTCGAGCCTACACTTATTCAATTCAAATCTCTAGAGGATAATACTCATCCCATAAATTCTGCAATCAGTAATCTTTGCCTCCTCCTTGGCAATCTTCAGTTCCCAATCCCCAGCATTAACAAAAGATCTGGGCAAAATGCAAGCTAAAACACGCAATACTGTTCTGCATCTTCCTCAATTCCTTTTACATATAGATCTATTCTATTAACTAGCAGAGAGAGGACAAAGAGTGATCTGCATAAGTGTGTAAATAATGGTTTTCAAAAACTGTTTTCAATTTTTTTCTTATCCTAATGAAGTAAAAGTTGTAATTACCTGGGGAGAAATCATGACTGTGATGTGTTAGTTTTTGTTGGCATCACACCCAAGTAGCACATTTTTTTCTCACCTGTTCTGTAGAATAGCTAGCATCACAGAATCATAGAATTTTAGAGTTGGAAGGGACCTCTGGAGATCCCTCGGTCCAACTCCCTGCTAAAGCAGGTTCCCTACAGTAGGTTACACAGGAATATGTCCACGTGGGTTTACCTTCAGAGAAGAAAACTCTGCAACCTCTCTGTCACATTAAAAGATGTTTTTCCTCATGTTCATATGGAAATTTCCATGTTCCATTTGGTGTACTTTGTTCTGTCATCAGATACCACTGAAAAGAGCCTGGCCCCATCCACTTGACTGCTGACTTTCAGATATTTCCAAGCGTTGATAAGATGCCCCCTCAGTCTTCCTCTCTCCAGGCTGAGCAGACCCAGGTTTCTCACCCTTTCCTCATAAGAGAGATGCTTCAGGCCCCTAACCATCTTTGTCACGCTCCACTGGACTGCCTCTAGAAGTTCCTGTCTCTCTTGAATTGAGGAGCCCAGAACTGAACACAGCACTCCAGGTGCAGCCTCACCAGGGTAGAGAGGGAGGATCACCTCCCTCAACCTGCTGGCCACGCTCTTTTTAATGCACCCCAGGATACCATTGGCTTTCTTGGCCACGAGGGCACACTGCTGTTATGTACCAAGACACTTAGGTCTTTCTTAATGGTCTGCTAATTAATAATAATCTACTAAGAAATAGATACTAGGACAATATTTAGAGAAGTCTGGGACACTTTACTGCTAACACAGGGATGAGCACCTATGCAGAACCAAGAGAAATCAAAAAAGGTCTCTACTAGTGTAAGAATCAATCTTCTTTGTCTTTTCTCATCCCCAGCTCAGGGAAGTTATTATTTGACTCCTGCCTTCTACCATGAGCAGAAAACTCCAATCTAAAGTTTATATTCTAGTAGAATGAGCCACAGACACTTAAAATAAAATTCTCTCAGAACATGGCAAAAAATTAGTATAAAATGTCTTCGTCTCTTTGCTTACAAGCCTTTATGCCTTTTTCTCTTAATGCACCCAGAATCTCCTCCTTTCAAATTTGGAGAAATTAGTAAACAACGCTACTTAACAAGGAAGGAGTGAAGATTTTTTCTTCTCTCAAAAGGAGCTTGTTTTGAATATAGCAAAATAATATTTATGTGTCCATCAACCTGCTGTGTGACTAAAATAACTGCATCCTTACTTCCAACTCCCATCATAGGAACTGACATTGGAATTGAGCAGAGAGCTTTCTAAAAAGAGTAATAGAAAGAATCTGCCTTGTTCGTTAGAGTAATTGCTGCTATTTAAATCCTTGTATTGAACATTTACTGAAAAACTGCTTTGGACAGTATTGATCATGGAAAATGAATTCACTGCAAAATAGAATATGTAGGTCTATTAAAAATAAATGAGATTTATCATAACAAGGAGCATATGTAAATCAGAAACCAGTTGCTCACATATTAACACTCTCTTACCATCTAAACATGTAAATAGCAACATTAATTACCAGGAAGTAGGGATCCAGACCCAGAATTTAAATAGAGGAACAGTGGGTGGTTATGTGTAATCTAAAATGTTTTAATATTTTCTGTCATTTAATGAATTCAGAGAATGACAGAATTGGGGAAAGTATCAGTCTATTTTGTATAAGAAGACAATTGCATCAAGAAGACACTCTTGGAGCCCCCTGCTGAGTAATAAACCACCCATACAGTTTCCATTTTTGACTGCTTGCTTTTAGGGAATGTGTGAAATAAGCTGCAGATGACAGCGAAATACACAGACTTTGGTAGCTTCTTTCCAATGAATACATTTTCCTGGACACTTGCTGCTCTGAATTCTTACAGTGTGAAAATAAAAATAAAAATAAAAGGAAACAGTTGTGAAGTTTAACTGAGGTTTTCATTTGAAAGAATTGCATGATGGATTCATTACTGAGACGGCAAGTACAGCTCAACATAGTCAATATGGAATTTTCTTTTTCCATTCTCTAGATATAACAGGATACAACAGGCAGAGAAATAGGCACTTAGTCACTGTTCTTTTACAAATCTTTTTAATTCTCTTATTGCCCAATCTTGCAGTTGTAAGCATGCCAAAATTTCTGTTGCCATAATTCCTGTAAGAGCAGGCATGTGAAATATAGTGAAACACAGAACTTGTGAAATATAATGAAAATGACCTTTAGCTGCCTTCTGTGGATTGCAATCCATGAAACTAGAAGCCAAGAAAAATAGTAACAAAAATAATGTGAAATTTGTTTAAAGACACTATCTAGAGGCTAACTCCATGTGTTAATGATAGGTCTGATTCACAACACCATTGCATCATTTTATTTTCCAAAACAGTTACCACAGGACAGAAATTGTCACTAACAGAATAGGCCTTTCTATATACAACATTTGCTTTAAGGAACTAAATTCCAAGTACTTTTCTGAATGGTTCTCAGTGTTCAAGTCTAAGCTCCCAATAAAACATAGAATGTGATATGAAGCAAGAGGCTTACCTCTGGATTAACCTTGGAGTTATCTCTTGAATGATGGCAAATTTCCTCTGTACAGTCTGGTCCATGCATCTGTGCCCTAAGAGTGTATAACTGCCTCATCTTTCCCCTGTTGTGAAGGAATGCCATATTGTTCTCCATGGATTGTTTCTTTATGTTGCTCTATGAGACGTTCATGGACATTCAGCTGCTCTCCATAAGACTTATGCTCCAGACCCCTCACCAGGTTTGCTGCCCTTCTCTGAACATGCTCCAGAATCTCAATGTCTTTCCTGTAGTAAGGTGACCAAAATCGAACACAGCACTCAGGGTGTAACCTCACCAGAGCTGAGTACAGGATGATCACCTCCCTGCTCCTACTGTCTACTCTATTTCTGCCAGGATGCCATTGGTCTTCTTGGCTACCTGGGCAAACTACTGGCTCGTGTTCAACTGACTGCCGACTTGCACTCGCAGATCATTTTGTCTGTGCAGCTTTCCAGTCACTCTCCCCCAGGTTTGTAGCATTTAATGGGGTTGTTATGACCAAAGTTCAGGATGTAGGACTTGGTCTTGTTGAACATCGTAAAATTGGCCTTATTCCTCCAGATATAGGGTAAAGAAGACTCACACACACAAAAAAAGCTTTTCTCTGGTTCTCTTTGATGGTCTCCCTGTCTTTGGTGTCCTGGAAACTGTCCTTGTGAACTGTCTTTATGTTACTGCATTTCATAGACAATTAAAATCTGAACATTAAAAACTGTATAAACATCATTTTTAGTATTTATTTCCTTCACATCAATGATAATGACCGTGTAATCTTGAAAGACTTGCAAGGCTTTCATCAGACTTGCAGAAGTATTGATCCATTCTCTAAATCAAAGGCTCTCTTCACCTTTTCCTAAACTTTTCAGAGCATTCTTTCTCATGGTGGTAAGTTGTCATATGTTTGATTTTAAAGACCCATAACCTATGCAAGTGTTCAGGTATGTTTTGCACACTCCAAATACATTCTGAAAAAACTTGGCTGCAGCCTCTTTTCTCAATCTCTTGCCTTCATACATTTTTTACTAGTGTTGTAATCTAAGTATAAAATGAGTATACCATTCACCTAGGCTAATCAGATCTGACTACATCTAAATGATATTTGGGATTTTGCCCTGCATGAGGACACTGACTGCCTCCCTGAGGACATAATTTTTCTGTTGAGGTTTATGATCAGGAAGACTACTCAGTCTTGTGATGCACTCTTCAGTATTTCATTATTACGAGATTAATTTTTTTTTCCAACTGTTGAAAGAAACTGGTGTTTTATAAGCTTAGTGTTTTATAAACATGTGATGGATAATTTCAAGTATTTGCTTTTCCTTGTTTTACTTTAGGGACCAAAACTGTGTCCTAAGCAAAAACAGAAGAAAAATAAAAGTTATTTTATGAAGTGTATAGACTGTTTAATTGATGGTGTGACACCAATGAGGGGAGAGCACAAGCCCACAGTAATTTGTGATGGTAGCACAGAAAAAAATCTTTAGCAATACATGAAATGTTATGGTCACTTGCCTCACTCCTTCCTCAGGTGACCTGCATTGAGAAATATCTGAGGAATCAAATTCTTTTCAAGATCCCTGAAGTACAGAGAGTTCAACCACACAGCTCTCCCAGACAGTTTCTGAAAGAGAAAGAAAACTGTCTATATTTTGTTTTCATGTTCTGTAGACTGTAGAAAAAGAAAAGAGAATTATACAGTGATTTGATCTTATTTTTCTTTGTTACCCAAAGGTCAGTGTTGTCTTCATCCATCTTGACCAATGAAAAATATACCTACACAGAAACTATTGCACAAGATCCTGTGAGTAAAGGGCCTGAATTAACAGCACACTTTCACATCCTAGGATTTTTATATATTTTAAGAACAGAAAGTGCTCAGGGCAGATAATCCTTAAGTTCATCCTTAATTTTAACCAAAGATCTGTTATCACTGCTTAGCACAGTACATAACTATGCTCTGAAGCCTCATATTGGACTGGTTCCTAACAGTGATATGGTTTAAATGTTTGAAGTTGAGTCTGTTTATGCACTTCACAGAATCTCAGTTACTTATCTTTTGGGAAAATAAAATATTATTTCAGTACACCACCTGAAGCATCACTGGCAAAGAAAAATAAGAAATATAGACTATGTGAAAAGAGCAGTATTTGCTGAGGGAATGGTGTATATAGAAAGGCTGAAAGATTGCTATTAATTCACTCACATTTTCTTTGCAAGTCATTCCTCACCATGGGACATGGCTGTGGACCACAGAGCAGAAAGACAGTCTCTCATCCAAAAAACTTACTCCAAAAGAATGATAAAAAATTAGAAATGACAAAAATCTAGACAGTATTTCAGAGCTGATAAAAGTGAAACCTCGGTCAGCTCAGCAGTTATGGCTTCAGCACACAAGCATCCTGTCCACTTTTTGCAGACATCAGCAAGTGCAAGTTGTGAAGAAAGAGGTGAAAGATAAAAAATAGACTGCTTTTTCAAATTTTACAAGGGAGCTCTTCCCAATCGTATGGGGCAACTTCACTTGACAAGCGTTCATTAAAAGCACTAACAACCATAAAAGCAATTTGCAGTCAAATTATGTTGGATGACCACTAAAGATTGCAGCTCCCTTCCTTGGTTAATGTTAAATGTTGATAGCTAGTGCTACACAAGACTTTAATAAATTCTTTGCTGTCATTTGGGAGACCATCAGAGAGGAAGACGTAATTGATAATATCCACTTATTAAATAGTTTTTCTTGTCCATCATATTTCAATAACTTCCTTAATATTTTCATCATTTGATCATATTTATGTAAATTTCTTTTGCTCTATTGTCTCAAGTGAAAAATCCAAAATTCTACTTTACTGATAATCACTTAAGTAAAATAGCATCACTTTTGTTTTCAGTATTTTTAAGTGTAAGTAGGATCAGGTTTCTTGTGTTTGAATTTACAAAAGTTGTATATCAAACCTGTGTTCTACACTAGTCAAATAATTTAGTGGAAAAAGTTTTTGCTCCTGGGCCTGCTCATACAATTTGAAGTCAGTGGTGGAAACCAAACAGATGATTTCTTCAAGATTTCAGATTTGCAGTAAAAAAAAATTGCACATTGTTAGTTCCAGGAATAATAAGAACAGGTTTTTTTTTTTGTTTTTTTGTTTTTTTTCAGACACGTTTGACAAACTCCATATATTTAAAAACTGCAGACATGTTTCTTTAAATTATGTCTGTAGTCATATTATTGACAGCTTAACAGTTATTCTTTGATACATATAATTTGCAAACAGTGCCCATCAGCTCGATGTTCCATGTTGTTGTTTTTATTTTATTTTCTTGCTTTACAGGCTGTACTTTAAAAGTTGTGCCCGTAGAAATGACTTTTGCCAAAGGAATTAACCCTCTCATGTCTTAGTGTAAAAGTCATGTGAAGACAAAACTGCTCCGTGGTTCTTTTAGCCTTCTCCCTCACATATTTGTAAAGGCATTGAATCAGCGCAAGTTCTTCTAATGAAAAATGTTGTTGCATAAAATTTGTTGATAGAATTGCAGTCCAGCATGTCTCCAGGTCTGCCCTCAGTCAGATGTGAGCAGTTTGCGGTGTCGTGTCCAGCTGCTCTATTTGATACACTGTGATTTGTGAGTATTTAAACATGAAGTTTGAAACTGCCAGAGATTATTCTGAAATGCTCAGTTGGATTTGGCTTCAATTAGAAAGACGGAAAAAAAAATCAGGAATATCAAGGGCTGGCACAAGAAGAAGTGCATTTGCAAAATTACAAGTATAATTTAAAAGACAGATTTAAGCTCTTTAAAGCAGCAAAGCAGTTTAATCTGTTAGTCTTGATCACATAATGGCAACTAACTCAAAATACTCTCTTACTCCTAAGGATTATAATAGAGGAAGTGATTCCTGGCCCAGAGATCTCAGAGTGGGTGAGATTTTATCACCATTAGTGCACATTATCCTCAGTAAGAACAGCAGAATTTAGCCAAATACAAAGAATCAGTCTAGAAGAATCTATCCTGTGTTTTTTTTTAGCAAAATGTGGTATTTCTTAAAGAAAAAAATAAATAAACAAAAAGGAAGCTCTATATACCCAGACGGTTTTGGTGATACTGATCCCTGTCCCAACCTCAACTTTTAAAGTGCATGGAAAGATGGAACGCAGCAGCTGACAGAAAAGACTTACAAGCTCAAACAGGAAGCTGAGAGAAGCGGTGCAAGAAAAGCAAGGCAATTTCCTCTGACTGATCACCACAGTCTTATTAAAGCAACAGCACTGTGTCCACTTTCCTCGCCTTGCAGCCACTGAGCCATCATGACATAAAAGAAATCATCAAGAGAGTAGGAAAGGAATGTACAGTGGAAAGTTCCATGAAGCATTCTTAATGCAGATGCTTTACAAGGATGTTCAGAAGTGAACATGTATTTTGCCATAAGTATATCCCTCAGGAGATTTACATTAGACTCAAGGATGTCTGTGTTGAATGACTGACAGTAAAAAATTGCTTAGCAATTTTATGTTTAATCATGGCAAATAATTTCCTAAGTACCTTTTGGGCACCGATGTACATTTTGTAGTGCCTGATTAACGTGTAACCCTCACAGTGTATAATGTCAGCAAACCTGTTGTTGTGGAGTAAAGTCTTTGTTGTGTCTTACTTTAATTGCTCAGAAAGTTTGTATTGTTTTTCCACAATTGCTTGGAATCAGAAAATTTCCAAGGGAGGGCCAAAAAAAGGACTGAAGGGATAGAACACTTTCCCTGTGAGGTGAGGCCGAGAGAGCTGGGGCTCTTCAGCCTGGAGAAGAGAAGGCTCCAGAGAGACCTCACGGTTGCCTTTTGGTATCTAAAGGGGTGCAGTTAGAAGGAAGGAAACAAACTCTTTAGCAGGATCTGTTGTGATAGTACAAGGGGAAATAGTTTCCAACTAATAGAGGAGAGATTTAGACTGGATATAAGGAAAAGGCTTTCTACAGTAAGGTTGGGAGGACACTAGAACAGGTTGCCCAGAGAGATATATGGTGGGTGACCCATCCCAGGAGACATCCAAGGCCAGACTAGATAAGATTCTGAGCAACAGGACAGCTGTAGATGTTCCTGCTCATTACAGAGGAGTTGGATTAGATGACTAGGTAATCAAATTCCTCAATCATGAATCACATTCCTACAAGTGAAGAGATTAACTCATGCCTTATAGCCCCAGCTTGTGTCCATAGGAAGCAATGTATTTACAGAGAAATGCATTGATGCTAAACCACAAAGACAATACAGTCGCACTTGGCTGGCAGTGAGCTGGTGGATTAGTAACCCCTTCTTGTCCAGTGTGGAATGTAAGCCCTGTCTGATTTCTAATTGACAGTCTTCTCCAGATGACCTTGGTTATTTTCCCTCTTTTTGTGTAAACCATCATGATTTTTTTTTTTTTTTTTTTCAGTTAATGCTACTTGTCTCGAAAAAGCATTGATTTTAGGCACAAATAAAGCCGACTGCTGTTTTCCATCACTTGCAGGGAGTGGTAGAATAGCCCCAACTTCATGTTTTATATTCTCTTTATAAGGAGTTGGGGTAGTGGCAAACATCTGGGCAGAGATGTTTCTTTGTTTCTTTAATCAGCAGGGAGACCCTTACACTCTCCATTATTGCAGCTCATCAAACATAGTATTAGGCATTTAATAATAAGCAAGATCAAATTCTCTTATTCGTCATTCATTATTTCGGGATAACTATAAGAAGATTTACACAGTTCAATACCATTTTTTTAACTATGTATGCATAAGATATATGAAGACGTAGCCATATATGTCCTATAGAGAGAGAGATACACATACAAGACATTCATAAATATAGATGTATACTTTTAATTGCTACATAAATATGTAAACAATTTCTTATTAAATTGTTACACAAAAAATAAACAAAAAGAAAAACCACACAGGAAGCTTTTTAAAGAGGAATCATCACTTTGTTACTTTTAGGGCTGTTTTCTAACAAACCCGAGAAAAATTCCCCTTCACTTTTATTTATCATATCTACTGTCAGATAACTTTTTACTAATTAAGGGAATAACATGTGGCAGTAAGTTCAAGCCACCTATATAGGCTGATTGCTACTGCTTGGTAAATAATTAAGTTTTTTAATATGACCAAACATGAGGATAGAGATACTTAGAAATCATAGAATCATAGAATGGTATGTGTTGGAAGGGACCTTTAAGATCATCTAGTTCCTCCCCTCCGCTATAGGCAGGGACACCTCCCTCTAGACCAGGTTGCTCACAGCCCCATCCAGCCTGGCCTTGAATGCTTCCAGGGAGGGGGCATCCACAGCCTCATCAGGCAACCTGTTCACTGTTTCACCAACCTCATAGTAAATAATTCCTTCTTGATATCTAGTCTAAATCTACCCTCTTTCAGTTTAAAGCCACTTCCCCTTGTCCTGTCCCTACGTGCCCTTCTAAAAAGTCCCTCCCCAGCTTTCCTGTAGACACCTTCAGGTACTGGGAGGCCGCTATAAGGTCACCCCCGAGCCTTCTCTTCTCTAGGCTGAAGATCCCCAGCTCTCTCAGCCTGTCAAGACCATAAGCCAAATTCAGAAGAAGAATAGTATTCTACAACACAATGTAACTGGAAAACTTTTGAAAATCGTAATTATTAACTAACATCTGCATCCAATATGGCACTAGCAAGAGAACATAATCCTTGAAAAGAGAAATGTGCAACAATGTCAGGAGTGGTAATTACTTAGTAATATGGTATTAATGAGATCATTTCTGAAATTCTCTGCTTTCTGCACTTTTAAAGGGATATGGATAGCAGGAACTCAGAAAGAAGCTACAAAAATAGCTATTGCTCTGGAAATAATTATGTTGTAGTGAAAGAGGGTGACAAATTCTGTTCATTTTGTTAATAAATATAGTGAATGGATTGTATTCTACCAGAAGCCATATGGGAAAAAAGATATTTTAGATAACAAATTGGTATTTAGCATAGAAGAGGAAGACCTAATAAGACCCAAAAGACTTAGTAAATTGAGTTTCCTGATTCCCCTGTATATTGATGGCAGAAATCAGACCTTTCATGATCTCTGTTTCCAGGTAATGAATTCTCAGTTCATGACAAGAATTAACGTTTCTCTATTATACCTTACTGTAATACTTTGCAGTTCATGCTGCTGAATCTCATGTCTAATTCCCCAGTCCTTGAAGCAACTCTTTTAATTTGATATCCTGAGTTTTCTCCATTTCCTGTTTCCCAATACTATCAACAAGTTTGAATCTAAGTTCCTTTAAGTCCTTCAGTGAAAATATTTCTCCTAATACATCTTCTTAAAAATCGGTCTTGAGTACTTTCCCCCAGCCTAATCATTCCTTTTTCAATATTGTCCTAAATTCTTTACCTTAGTCACCTTACAGTTGCACTCTTAAACTCCACTTTCTCCAAGCAAGCGATTTTCTTTTCAGCAGCATAATGACTGCATTGTAGAAAGACAGACAGGATATATCCCCTTCATTTCCTTTCTCTAGAACATGAACTCATGCTATTTAAAGAAGAAGAAAAATTGAGAATCAAGTTAGTTTGGCACATCCTGCTTTGGTAAAACAATATTTCACTTCCCTTTTATCTGCAGCCTTACTGGTCTTTCCATTCAAAACCTGTTTTAAAGCTACATGTACTACTGAGCCAGACTTAAAATCCACAGTTGCCTGCACTCATTTCCTCTCCTAAGGTAAATACATGAAAGATGCTTATGTTCAAATCTAGTACAATCACTAACTCAGTGGGTTTGATTTGAAATAGTTGCTTTTGGACCTATATTTTAGTGCTGATTTTAAAAGAGATTGGTCACTGTTGAGTCTGTTGCACCTTGGCAGAATCAACTCAAATTTTGTTTTTACTTCTCTTATAGTTATTTTCCATTATCTCATTCTAATTTACGCTTCAGTTTTCTCCTAAGTCTTCAACTTACCAAAACGCAGAGCAAACAGTTTTATTTTCTTTTGTGCTAACAGCTACAATTTGTTTAACTTCTTTACCTTTCATCTTTTTATTTTACTTCTTCAGCCTCTGTCTTCATTCTTAGATATCCCTTGTGTTTATTGCATCAACACAGTGATGAATTGCTGTAGAGGAACCATTATCTTAACCAGTAGTTTGTCAGCTGTTCCACTGCGGCTGCCTGCACACATTCTGTGGTTCAACGCAAGGCAGCTGACTGCTTTCAAGTTGATTTGAGCTCCTGTGTTTTTGATAATTCCTGTGCCTCAGCTGCTAGGTGGTCACTTGTAAAGCTGTTACTATTTATCAAATGGCAAGTATCTATATGCCTAAACTAGCAATGTCCAGCATTCTGAAATCCAAAATCCAGCTACAGACCTATGACTGTACATCCTTCTGCTTAATTCTAACTTGTCCTCAGAATTTGTCTCAGAAAATTTTGGTGAAGAAATGAGTGACTTAATTCTATATTCAGAATAGTGTTGCCCGAAATAATTATTCAAAATAAAAATATCATAATGACACATTCACATCAGTATTTCTTTCTCTCATATGAGCAATGGACCAGATGACTTCAATAAGCAATTAAATTTTATTTTCTGTAAGAGTGGGGAAAAAATTCCTTTCACTTTTATTTAAAACTGTGGGAAATATGAAAATAATCCAGGCTGTTGGGGAGATGGTTGATTTTCCTTCAACTGTTAAATCTTTTTTATTCCAGTGGTGTCCAGGAAATATCATATTGCATGAAATAAAGAGGTATGTGTCTAACCCATGCCCCAGCTTAGAAGCTGCCTCCTGTCAGCAATTAGACTCTTTAGCTGCCTTTGCATGCTTATATGTGAGGTCTATGGAATTTAAAACTTAAAGATTTTGGACAAAGATTCTTGTATACAATGTGATCTCTCTCTTCCTTTCATTTGATAGAACCAATTTCAGCCTAAGAGCTGATTTTCCCTTCTCCACTTCTGTTTGAGTGTGGAAAGTGAAACATGTTTGAGGCCATAATGACTAAGCACAACCTTGCTACTGATTTGTAGGCTTTTTCCATAGCTAATGGGTTTAAAAAAAAAAAATAACTTTTTTTTTTTTTTTTTTTTTTTTTTTTAACACTTGACTCCATTATTAACTAATATTCTTCACAGGATTATGGTTTGTTTGTACTTTGACAGAACTACCTACCTGAATGAAACAATGGCCCTTTGGATATCAAAAGTATGATTCAGTTCCATGACTCTCTGGCTTATGTTTTCAACATATATATTTCAACAGTATATAATGTCCTGTGAGTCCCATGTCAACATCACCAGCACTGCACACCATAGGACATTTTTCATTGGCATGAAAATCCTGGTACCTCTCTTCTGTAGTTTTGCTTTTTGGTACACAGGCGTTTAGATTTAAATTTGGGGAGAAAAAGATATTTATACATTTACCTGTATAACATCTACATCACTGTTGCAATACAAATAATGTTAATAAATAACAGTAAGATTATCTTTGTTTTCTGATTTTTTACATTGTTTTTTATGTTAATTCTGACTCAGTATTGATTGTATCTTTCATAAATGATTTTCTATTTTAATAGCATGGGACACTATTATAGCAAAGCAGTTTTTGATCCTCTTTATAATAGGTACATTATTAGTATCAGCAGCCACTCTCATTTAAGTACTTATGCTGCATTTAATATAGAGTGGTGAGTATTACACGTTTAGAATGTATTTTTCTCTGTTATACTTTATAACACTCCAAAAAAAAAATCACCAGAAAATGCATGTTATATTAACAGAATATTTGTTTTGGCCATCATACTGTTTCTATAATGTGAATTTTTCTTGGGGATAACTTATTTCTTTAAACCATTGATAAAAGTGCTCCTTTTAATCAGAATCTGTTCTTCATTTGCTAGGAAAGAGACCCACAGTTACAAAAAATTCCCACTGACTTGGCTTACCAAGATGATGGAATATAAAAACTTGGTGGCGTAGGTTGATTGAAAAAAAACTCAGCATGACCCAGCAAAGTGCAATTGAAGCTCAGAAAGCCAGCCGTATCCTGGATTCTCTTGAAAGAAGTATGGCTGGCAGGGTAAGGGAGGGGATTCTCCCCCTCTGCTCTCAAGAAACTCTACCTGCAGCTCTGGGGCACCCAACAAAAGAAGAACATAGACCTATTGGAGTGAGACTAGAGAAAGGCCACGAGGATGCTCAGAGGGCTGAAGCTCCTCTCCTGGGAAGATAAGCTGAGAGAGTTTGGGTTGTTCAGCCTGGAGAAGAGAAAGCTCTGGGGAAACCACATAGAGGCCTTCCAGTACCTAAAGGAGGCCTATAGGAAAGCTGAAGAGGGACTTTTTAGCAGGGAGTGTGAAGATAGAACAAAGAGTAATGGCTTTATGCTGAAAGAGGTAGTTTTAGACTAGACATAAAGAGGAAATTCTTCACTATGAGCTCAGCGAGGCACTGGAAGTTGCCTAGAGAAGTTTTGGAAGTGTTCAAGGTTGGGCTGGGTGGGGCTCTGGACAACTTGGTAAGTGGAAGTTGTCCCTGGCCCTGGCAGGGTTGTTGGAACTAGATGGTCTTTAAGGTCCCTTACAACCCAATCCATTCTATGGTTCTATGAATATTTTCTTACAGAGAACAAACAAAAATCACATATGGGATTTGAATTGATCTTTTCCATGAGTTGTCAGCTCATATTTTCCTCCTCATGGTGTTTTTGCATACAGCTATATTGCATGATATGCAATTATTAAATGACGGAGAACTGTCATATCTTACATTTGCTTTCATTTGGTAGACAATCCAAACCAATCAAGATCTCCTTGATTAAACACAATGCAATAGTCATACAAAATCCTATTAAATAGAAAAGAAAAAAACTTTGTTTTCAACATTTAAATTTACTATATTAACTTATTAACTTTTCACTCAACTAATCTATATCCTCTTAGATTATTAGCCTTGTATCTACTGACTTTCTTGATAATTTGCTTAAAATTTATCATATATGCCCAACAGAGCCATTACAAAAAAGCAGTTATTACTAGATTTATTCCTACTTGTGCAAAACTGCTGAGTTGATTGCTAATTCTAATAAAAATGATTTCTTCAACCCTACTGAAGAAAACGCAGTTGCACTGAAATCACCAAGAGCATGGTTTACCTTCCACAAACTTTCATAACTGGTGGGAAAATGTAGTCTCAGTTTCATCATTTGCTCCTGAATTCAAATAATGCAGTACAGCATTTTCCACAAGTATTTTCCCTATAAACTGAGCTCTTTCATATTTTTTGATTGTTGAGGCTCAGGTGACCCTTGTGATATCAGATTTATTCCCTTGTCAGATGAAAAGTAAGCTTTAACTATTCTTGAAAATCCCTTCCCAATCCCACGATTCATGAAGCACAAACCATCCCACCATGCAAGCTGCGCCTTCATGTACACCTGACCTACTATAGTTTCCTGCCCTCTCAAAGAGAATGACAAAAGATAAGTTCTGATACAGTCGAGTGGCTACAGAATACTGAAAGCAACATTAAATAAATGAACTATTGTTAGCTATCAGTCTGACTCTCTGCCAAGCAGCTAAATTAATCACTTTGAAAAATTAAACAAAAAGAGTTTAATTTGACATGACTGTTGTTTGACTTTCCACTTTTTTGTTTTAGTGCAGACCCAGTGCTGATTCTATGCAACTCCAGCCAGAGAATAAAGCATCCAATATCTGTCCATTGTCAGCTCATAACCAATGCATTAAACCCTTTTATTTTTCACTTGCACTGTTTACTATTAGAAATGCACGATGCAGATTCATAAGTCTGCAATAAAACCTGTGATATTTCACAGATAAAACCTCTCTATCCTCTTAAAATGTGTAACTGTTTCTGTTTGTTCTTTATGTAGTAAATAAGCTTTGAGGGATACTGAACACAGATAGCTAAACAATTCCAGTTCATTTAGCAGTTCATATGTGCCTTTCAATCTGTTGGAAAAGGCAAAGGGCCAGGTAGGCAGGGCTGCTGCAATAAAATGTTTTATACAGTGAATTTGTCTTGGTTGAATAAAGCATTAGTGTAGGAGTAAATCATCAGTTTGGCAAGTTAGCAAGAATCCTGTTGCCTGGCCATTTACAGTTTGGTGCTTCTCCTCTTCAGTAGGTTTCTTTCCTTTTTAATGCTGTTAATAAGCACTCTGGGATAATTTTTCCACACTGTTACAGCATGCAACCACATCGGCACTAATTTGGTAACACTGGTGTAACCAAGGCAAAAGAATTTGCCCTTCACATTTATAGGCCACCTTTCATCCGAGGATCTCAAGGAACAAATCTGACCAAAATCAGTGTCCAAGGTCTAAAAGCTCCCAAACCTGTGTACAGGACCCGCCTTTGCAGACAGATGCATTTCTGATCCACATTTAAGGCACTTCTGTCTTGAATCAAGAGATACAAATTAGTAACAGCACTCTCTACACAGAGCAGCAACCTGACAGGAACATTGAGAATTATTAAAAACTGTGGTTTGTTTCAAAATCAATTTCTAGTTTAAAGATATAATTGTGACCCAAATCAGTTCCAAATATTTTAGTTTTTCTTAGAGGAAACCTGGTTGCATCAGTAGTTTTTCATGAAAGAAAAAAACAACCAGTCAAGGAACTTGAAAACTGTCTTCTAGTTGAGTACAGTAAGAGTTAAACAAAATAAACTGCTACTGTCATACATTAACGTTTTGTATGTTCTAATCACAACTGCAGAAAACCTCCTCTATTTCTTAAGTCAGTCAATCAGGTTAGTAAATCTGATATATATATTCTGCAGCATTCATAAAACAAAAATAAGAAAATATTCATCACTACAGAAACGAGGAAAAATTTGTTGTTTAAAAAGAGCTCATGGTATTGGTCACCTGCCTAGAGGCCAAGTGGCTTTCATTACATGTCTCTTCAAAGCATGCCCTTACCTGCTTATGGACCCCAGCTCTGCCAAATACCTTAGCTGGGCAGAGCCCCTGCAGTGACACCATAGCCTGGTTCAGCTTGTGATGATGGAAATAACAGATTCTACTCTTCTGATCTCCTCATAGAGGAAGCAGTGAGGTCAGTGAAGCTTCTTGTGACTTTGTTCATGACAAGACATGAAAAACACAGATCTTCAAGTTACTAATAATAGTATTTATTTTTAAAAAAGAAAACAGTAGAAATGAACACTGGCTTGGGAATGGCTTGGTAGACGTGAATCTGGAATTGAATTAATTGTCTTTAATTTTACTTCTACATTTCTCATGGTGGGGAGGGGAGAAAGAATGATTAAATAGAAAATACACAGCTGGGAAATTAAAATGCCCTAGGCTTGGCATCAAACGTCACCTCCCATCCCCCCCCCCACACACAGAGCTCAGCTGTGGGGCAGATTTAGATGTGAGCAAAACATTTCCGAAAGCTCTAAGTCTGCTTATGTTGTCCTAAAATATGACCAGAATGCTAATGGGGTAGAGTCAGAGTCTTGTTTCATGGACCTCCCACTGCGTTCATGCTTCACCCGCTGCACAAAAAGGAATGTTTTGCACATTAGGCTAAAATTAACTCTTCCTGTTCTTTCCTCCAAATGAAGAAAGGGGGCACTCTGCATGATTTTGTTGTGGGCCTAGGAGTCCAGTTCCCTCAGCTGCTGCCAACACCAGTGGCCAGGCTGTGGGAAGAAGCACTGCACATCAGCAGCTGCTCTGCCATCAGCATCGCCAGCTAGGCAGTTCTGCCAGCTGGACTGTCAGACACAGAGGTTTCTTCTCTCTAGATTGCCATCCACAAGCTGTTGGAAAGCTGTATCAGAGCTGGCTTCTCTGGCACATGGTTTTATGGATTTCCATCTGAGGGATCCTTTTGAGAGGCTGACCTCCATGCTCAAGTGAATTTTAATTTGATGATAGAAATGAATGGATGGTGAACAGTGTAAACATCAGGCATGCTCAAACTGAACCACTAAAAAACAAGACAGTCTCTTCTCTGACTCGGAGAGCTACTTATTACTTCTATTTTACAGGTTGAAATTATTCATTGAAAATTTACCAACAGACTGCATCTACTTTTTTGCTTTCTGTGGCCAAGCATTTTAGAAAATGTATATGAGCTGTAAGCTCTTAAACTAAAAATTGGCTCCTTTCATGTTTTCTAAAGTGTTCAGCAATTGAGAGCGACCAAAAAAGATCAGTCATAGCCCTTTAATGCTTTAATGCACTTGACAGATTAGCTGTATGTTCTCTGTTTTGAAAGAAGGGAGAGATTTATGAGTTGTTTTAAAAGCAAGAATGGTATTTGCAAGCTACTGAATATAATACTTTTTTCATTTTAAAATATATACATGTAATTTTCAATAGTAGTAATGTAATTGTTACTTGAAGCTTTCCCAGAGAAAATATAGAACTATTGTATTTACCTTTCAGAACATTTCTTCTAACAAAAGAAATATGTGTACTCAGCTTCTAGGTCAACATTATTCAGAAAAAAGTTTCTGTGTATTTTTATAACAACTGCCCTTTCTTTCCCTTGCATTCCCGCTTCCCCAAATCTTAGATTAGTATGTGCTAAGAAGTGGGCATTTTGTGGTGTTTGAGATTAGATTAATTAGCTTTACAAAATCTAGTTAACATGCACAGACTCAGACGTTACAAGCTAACTTCTACTTTAAAAAAGCAATAACAAA
Source organism: Phasianus colchicus (assembly GCF_987193195.1). Classification (NCBI taxonomy): domain Eukaryota; kingdom Metazoa; phylum Chordata; class Aves; order Galliformes; family Phasianidae; genus Phasianus; species Phasianus colchicus. The sequence continues at coordinate 36,956,219 of NC_143436.1, forward strand.
AACAAAGTAATTCCAAAGAAACTGAAAACCCGCAAACCCTTGGTAGTCTCTGAGCTTAAGAGTGGAGAAGAAAAAAGTTACATATGAGATCTCAATAGACCTATGCTTTGTTTGCTAAAAAGCATACCTAAACATACCCTAACACACCACCTTTTCAAAGACCTCAGTTAATTAGTCCTCAGAGAAACAGATGGCTGTCACACTGTCAGCAAATGTGGTATAAAAGCAATACAGTGAGCTCTGGCCTTTGCTTTCAAATAGCTGGAGGAATCTCCCATTAAGAAGTTTCTAGATCAGATATCCCAAGTAGAAAGGCATAAGTTTTGAAGCTGCAAGTTGGATTCACTACCCCAACAGGCAACTGACGATCCCACCATGACCTTCTGGCCATCTCGAGGAAGATCCCTGTACAGGCTACAAGCAAGTGGCTTGGTTCACCCTACCTCCCAATTTTTAGTGCAGGTAACACTCGCACTTTGCTAGGATCATGGTATCTAGCCTAGGTGAATGGTACCTAATTTTAAAACAGTTTAGTGGGGTTCTGAGCTGAACACATTTTCCAACACTTATAAAGGTACAAGGGTTTTGTAATTTGTTGTGTTCAAAGACTGACTCTTTAAAAAACAGTCTGGGAATAAATTCTATGCTTTTATCTTCTAGGATCAAACCTGGTGGTGTCTACAGCATTTTGTGAGGCTCCTGTTAGAAAAAGTACTGCAAACATTGCTATTTCAGGTCAGTCAGAGACCAACCTAACATTTAAACTAGGGGATCCATATCCTCACAGAGTGTAAACTAAGTTTTTTTTCAAAATGTAAGTAAAATGAATGCAACCTAGCAGGCAAAGCCCGGGGCATGTTGCCCTGCAGTTATTCTGCATTTGCAGTCTCCTACAAAGGGAGCACAAGGTGTAAGTCCCCAGGAGTGAGAGCAGTGCATTCCATATAACATTGAATCAACTTGCAAAAAGGCCAACCTGTGTTGCTTATTGCCATTTTGGCTATGGGTATAGTACAAACTGTTCCTTCGGATACTCTCATTTCTCCACATTCTTATTCCACTTGAGCAATGTCCATGCCCAGGTTTGGTGCAGTACTTGTATTTCCCCGATCAAAATTTCTCATGGTATCAACAACAGACTTATCAGGAGATCCAGCATCAGGACATCCCTTATAATAGCCCCTAAAAAAAGATTGCTCCGTTTATTGCTCTCCCTAAGAAAATCTTTCCACTTAAAGCCAGTATATGCTAGAAAGTAGGAACAAAGTCGACTGTTTCTTATAGCTTCTAAATAACAAAGAATAAGGTTGCCATATAAGAAGGGATGTGAACTAAGGTAGATTTGGCAAAAGTTGCATCTCCTCTTCTATGTGTCACCAGTTATTTGTGCTTGCATGAACTGAAATCCAGCCTTTAAGAAAAATGAATATTTAGAAATGAAAAGTCTGGTGGTTTTCTAACTAAAACGTAACTCATGTTTCATATTTGGAATTGAAAGTTTCATGAAACGTCTTCTCTGGCCTCAGATGATTCTGACGTATTTTTGTTGGGCCCCAAACTCTATAAACTAGCCACTACTAACAGCTTGCTTCTGTGAAAGTCTGTTTCAAACTTCAGCAGAACACAAAGGTTAAGTCCAAAATAATTCATTCTTGTCAAAATAAATAGATAAATAGCTCTCCTGTAATCACATAATTAGTGGTACAATGTGTTAACCACTTTTGTAAAAGCAATTTAATCATTTAACTATTCACATTGTCAAAAATATCACTGACCCAATTACTTAAAAACAATTGCTGAAATGAATGTTGGTCTTTATCATAGTATTAATGCTGGGGCAGATTTTGCTGTGTGCAGACAGAACCAGACCCTTCATCTATGCACATCCCCCAATATGATTTTTGACTCCTTCCCAAGAAAATGAAGTTGGGGCAGGATGGCAAGGATCCATACCTAGCCTAATCAATTATTCACTAGCAATCATACTTTGCCCACCACTGAGTGATTCGCTCCCTTTCACATCAGAGAACAACTGAAGAAATTATGAGGCTAGATTCTCATGTTTGCAAACCAAATAAGATCCAGGGTAACAAGAGGGATTTTTAGGAAATTTTCCACCCTTCATTGGAAAACAGAGATCAAGATGATTAGATCTAAGGATGATTAGGTCTAATTTGATGTGGGAATTCAAACAAAGGAAGCAAATACTTTCATTTTAATTTAATCCAAGTTCATCACCATTTCTGCAAATTTTCTACAGCTTGCAAAATATTTTATCTTCATAAAATATCTAGTGCTTGTGTATGAAAAGAGTTTTCCACTTGCCTGCTGTCGAGCTGTTAACTGCAGAATAACATTTCTCAGTATGTAGAACATTCCTTGGGATATATAAAGGAAGGAATATGGACTAATTTCAGTGGGTAACTCTTTTACAGAAGCTGAGCTTTCATAATCAAAAATTGAAACTACTAAGCTTGTGAAACGTGTTTGCAAAAAAATGGAGTAATTTCTTCAGAAGGGTCTACCTGCAGCTATAAATCTGAGGTGTGCTCCAAATCTACTGGTAACAAGAGATGCTAATGTCTGTACTGCTCACTTCTTTGCTGATGCATATATAAATGAAAAAGTACTTTAGTAGGAATCTTTACCACAGTGTTTTTGAGAGTAAGCAGTAAAAGCAGCATGTAATAAGAATAAAGTAGGTTTTTGACCTTAAAAGCTAACAGAAATACAATGGGCTTGATTGATTTTGAGAGTGAGTTCAGCTTTTAAAAGCCTGGGAAGTAACATTACAGCAAGTTGTAATGATTTTACAATAACAGCAGATAACAGACGGCAAGAAACAACTGCACCCAAAATACCTGACTTGCTAGTAAACAGCTCTGCAGCCCATGTCTATCATTCTGCATTTTCATTTTCAGTTCCTTGCCTCTTGAGTTTAAAACAAGATTTTTTTTTTAAGTCATTTTGATGGCAGGACTGAGAGAAGAATGAACAGAACTTTCAGAAATAAATGTTTACTAAATTATATACATTTCATTCTACATTTTCAATAAAAACACAAAGCTCTCTCATACTCAGTCACTCACATAGGTACAGGTTCAGGCAAGCAATAAACTAATCAAGACATTTTCTCTACAACCTGGGCAAAGAAAAAGGGGAAAAAAAGAGCAGTTGGTATTGTTATAGTTATTTCTATTTTAAAATTCTTAGGAAGAACTTAGATACGTCAGTGACAGGCCAGTTCCTAGATGGACTGTACAAGTGATCGTGCAAAGAATCACAGCCAAGGCAACAGCATCAGGGTTTGATGTCCACATAAAGCAGTCTGGCACATAGAGCTTCTGTGATAGACTTGGAAGTAAGCAAACCAATTTTCCAGGAAATAGCAAGAAAGAGTTATTAAATAATAGACATGGTGTTGAAGCCAGTCATTCGATCTCCATTGGTTCAAAAGTTCTGCCATACTGACAGGGCTTGGAACTCACCCAAGTCATACCGAAGAATGCCATTTAGCACTAGTGGTGAAAATCATGAAAATTTAGACTAGAGTTGTAAGGGCAAGTGGAAGAATGTGATGTAGGATCAGGATTGATATGTGTTATCTTTTTGTGGGAAATAACCAATAGGGTCAGTCTGTCTATAAAGTGGACAATATGCATACTTTTACCAAAAAGACATCACAGAATAAAAGAGCTTTAGATCAGCAATAACCACCAAGAAGTCTGAAATTTGGATTCAAGGAATTCAGATCTTAGATGATTTTAGTTCTACAATTGCTTTTGTTCAATATGACCCCCTTTCTCCAAGTCCACACTATTAAAAAAAGCAATCACTTATAAAGACCATTACCTGATTGCTGTGTATGAGTTTCTCACAAGGATCCTCTAGTGCAAGCACAGGAATTTATTTGGAGCCTAGTGCAGCTTAGCACAGATCTAGGAATAAACACTGAAGGCAATGTCTTGTTATGCAAAGCAGATAGTATTTCTGCTCATTTGCTTTCCACTCTTTTTCTCACCTTGAGTGTGCACTTCCTTTTAGGAAAGTAGAATCAGAATCTACTCAGTATTCATATTTTTTAATTACTACCAAAAAAAAAAAACCAAAACCCAAAAACAAAACAAACAAACTCTAAAGTTAAATGACTCTACCATGTAGAACAAAGAGGGAGAAAACTTCAGTGTGCCGGGGGAGGCACAGGGAGAAGGGGAGGCAACAGACTCATTGTGTTGTTCCGGACAGGCAGGAAGAAAGATAAGATGCAAGGGATGTGGTTTATTTTAGCTGCAGCTTTATTAACTCAACTCCCCTGGGAACTACTATCAATAACTTGTACAGTGCAGGTCGTCATTCTTTCCATAATTATTCCCACCTGCTGGAGAGCTGCAGTTGGCCTCCTTTCTCCCATCACTCCTTCCCTCCCCACACACACCTCCACAGCTGGTCACCAGCCTGCTACTGACCACCAGACCCCATCAAAAAGGGTAACAGGGCTGGAAGAGAGAGTTATCTCCTTGCTGTTACAGCAGTTCCAACTCCCTCTCAGTTTCCCTCTCTGCTATACCTTTCTCTAAGTCCTCCTGCAGTTCCAGTTTATCAGACATTTAGGTATTCAGGGAAGAAATACTTGTGCTGTGCATCTGCCACTTGGAAAAGACAGCAATTAGCTTGGTTGAGCTTCTCCATCCTCCTCTCTGTTCCCCAGAGTTAATTCACATTTACAGTTATGCATAAAACTTTGTGTGTACAGACTCAGTAAAGTGCCTGAACTAGAAATAAATGTCATTTAGCCAAAATGCTGATTATCATGACATTTAAGATTGCTGTAACTTTTACTTAGATCAATATTTGAAATTACTATTTTAAAATAGTAAAGGAAGTGTTTCTTTATATTAGTCAGAGAAAGTAAGAAGCAAAGAGCATTCCAACTCCCATAGTTGTTATATATACATAAGATGATCTGTTGACCTCACATTCTTGACTTTGTTCTTTAGCAGCTCTAGGAATGAGTATGGTACCAGCAGGAAGAGAGAACCAAGAGCTTGGAATAAGAGGAATATTGTGTTTCACAAGATCCTGAAAGGAGGTTGTGGCAATGTGCAGGTCTGCCTGTTCTCCTGCATAACTAGCTATAGGTCTAGAAGGAATGGCCTCAAGTTGTTCCAGGAGAAGTTCAGGCTGGATATCAGGAAAAAAAATCTTCTCCAAAAGAGCAGTCAGGAGCTGGAACAGGCTACCCAGAGAGGTGGTTGAATCACCATCCCTGACGTTTAGATGTTGCACTGAGGGACATGGTTTATTGGGGAAATAATTGTGCAAGGTGGGTGGTTGGACTAGATGATCTTGGAGTCTTTTCCAACCTTGGTGATTCTATGATTCTATGATTGTATTACACATATGAGAATCAGACGCACCTACTCTCTGCATGCAAGGCAGCCCCTTGGATTACTTAAACATAATGTTTATATGAGTTGCATGCGTACATGTGTGCATGTGTGATACATGAGTATATGTGTGCAATCCTTGAAAACAGCCCTGCAGAGAAGGACTTGGGGGTCCTGGTAGACAAGAAGCTGGACATGAGCCAGCAGTGTGCACTTGCAGCCAAGAAGGCCAAGTGTGTTCTGGGCTGCATTAAAAAAGGAGTGGCCAGCAGGGAGAGGGAGGTGATTGTCCCCCTCTACTCAGCTCTTGTGAGGCCCCATCTGGAGTACTGCATCCAGGCCTGGGTCCTCCAGCTCAAGAAAGATGTGGAACACCTGGAGCGGGTCCAGAGAAGGGCCACTAAGATGATCAGAAGGCTGGAGCACCTCTCTCATGAAGAAAGGTTGAGGGAACTGGGCTTCTTTGGCTTGGAGAAGAGAAGACTCTGGGAAGACTGTGTATCCAGGTCTGGAGCCCCCAGTACAAGAAAGACAGAGAGCTGTTGGAGAGGGTCCAGAGGAGAGCCACGAAGATGATCAGGGGACTGGAGCACCTTCCCTACGAAGACAGGCTGAGGGAGCTGGGCTTGTTCAGCCTGGAGAAAAGAAGGCTGCAGGGTGACCTCATTGCAGCCTTTCAGTACCTAAAGGGAGCCTACAAACAGGAGGGGAATCAAGTCTTTGAAAGGATAACATCAGGACAAGGGCAAATGGTTTTAAGTTGAGGGAGGGAAGATTTAGGTTGGATGTCAGGGGGAAGTTCTTTACCGAGAGATGGTGAGGTGCTGGAACAGGCTGCCCAGAGAGGTTGTGGATGCCCCGTCCCTGGAGGTGTTCAAGACCAGATTGGATGGGGCCTTGGGCAGCCTGATCTAGTATTAAATGGGGATGCTGATGGCTCTGCATGTGGCAGGAGGGTTGGAAATTCATGATCTGTGAGGTCCCTTCCAATCCTGGCCATTCTGTGATTCTGTGAGATCTCATGGTGGCCTTCCAATACTTGAAGGGACCGTATAAACAGGAGGAACGGCTGTTTACGAGGGTGGATAGTGATAGGACAAGGGGGAATGGTTTCAAACCAAGACAGAGGAGATTTAAGTTAGATATTAGGAGGAAGTTTTTCACTCAGAGGGTGGTGACACACTGGAACAGGTTGCCTAAGGAGGTTGTGGGTGCCCCATCCCTGGAGGCATTCAAGGCCAGGCTGGATGTGGCTCGGGGCAGCCTGGTCTAGTGTTTGGTGACCCTGCACATAGCAGGGGGTTGAAACTAGATGATCACTGTGGTTCTTTTCAGCCCAGGCCATTCTATGATTCTATGATTCTATGTATTCACTGGAAAGAACTAGAACCTGTGTGTGCAGACCATGTTGGGAGGGACAAAGGATGGGGAATAGGAAAAGACAAGAAAAATGCAGTCTAATTATACTCACATTATAAGTCCATCTTTTAAGAAAATAACCAATTAGACACTGAAAAACATGCGAATAAAAGCCCTTTATCAGGTAAAATGCACAAAATTACCTAAGGAAAATTCCATTTAATAATCAAAATAATATGACTATTGCATCTGAAAAAGTAAACCATCTATTGTTATGCTTCTGATCTGCTATGAATTTCTATTTTGGCAATTTATTTACATTTTCTATGAATTATCAGTGAACGTAGGAAAGGCTTTCTAGGATCGTCAGCATAACAGATTTGATTGAAAAAAATAGATATATTTTAAAGCCATTAAAACATGGTTGTATGCAGTAGTTTTGCTAGCACTTCCATGTCATTTTAGATAAGTATCTCCCTTCTGCAGACAGCCATTAATGCAGATACTAACTATCCATTCTTCCAAATTGTCTCTCTTTTTTCCTCTCCTACTGTAGCAGTAACTGAATTAAAATAATTAAAAATTATACTGGCTTTAGACTCAGTATGAGGCCGGAAATAAGTCTGTTCACATTGACTTCAGAGAAAATGGCTCATGAGATTCTGGCTCCAGGAGTACATAAGTAGAAGGATTTTGCATTTCTTTTTGGTATTTATTTATTTCCTCGCACCTAATTAATACATGAAATCAGTCATATAAAGGAAAAAATGTATATATCAAAATAGAACACATTTTCATCTGTTTTTTACATTTTCTGAATTAATTCCCTTTAAAATGAAGTATTGAAACACAAATAATATATTTATTGCTTGTAAAAATATGTCATGGGCAAGATGTTGAATGTTGAACTGCTTAGAGAAATTTACTCCTTTCCATTTTTCACAAGACGTTCCACTATATGAACTGATGGATCTTTTCTGGAACTGAAGAGGTTTGTCTCTGATCTTGAATGCAGAAGAATGGAAATATGGTATTCTGTCATTTTGCTGTACTTGGTCCAGGTTCATTTGATTTTTTTCCTAATGTTTTGGAAATATACATGACATGAAAACCAATGTCTGGCCCAGTAGGAGATAGTAAAATACTTCACAAACACCAGATGGGATTTTAACAATGCTTGTAAAAACATAAAATGCTTGAAGCGTTCTCTGGAAACCTAAACCCAAAAACGTTCCATCTCATTATAAGCCTTTTTTTCACCTAGTGAATTCCTTTAAATTTTCTGTTTGAAGACTGATGGTATAATAGACAGCCCCTAAACAGAAAAGAAACCTCCAAATCAACCTCTTTGGAAACTAATATTGATACATATGATAAAATTCTTGTATGAAGTCACCAGTGTAACTCCTATGTAATCTTAATAACATGATTGCACGGTCTCAAAAAAAAAAAAAAAAAAGAAAAAACAAAACAAAACTAAACAAAAAAACAATAACAAAGAAAAAACAACACATCATGGTATTTTTTGTTCCATTATTCTATTAGATAACTGAGGCATAATACACATTACTGTATTTATGTTTTAACAATCAGATAATATTTTAAAAGTAAAAAAGCAGACTACCTATCCATCATCACATCGAAAGAAATAATAGGTCCCTAATCCTCCAGGATTAGGAATGCAGCAGAATGAAAAAAATTTAAAAATCTACTTTTTCCACAATATATACAATGATTTAAATTGAAATTGTCTGGAGGACGATGAGCTAGTTTAACCAAATTTCTCCCTTAGAAAAAAAGTATTGACAAGAGTTATTTAGATGACTTTCCAGGTTATTTTCTGTTTGATGCATTTTACTTTCAAAGCTTTAATCTCAAAATGTAAGGCAGTTATAGTTGAAATAATACACATTAAAATGGAATGATATATTTAGAAATGATCAAAAAAGAACCATTCATGTCAAAACGGTAGGTAAGCTCACAGTCATCTCAAATTTCAACATACTGCATTGACAAAGAATGAAGAGAATCATCAGAATCTCGTAAGTTTTCCCTGGAACGGAAAATAAATTGTATGAAATAATGCAGCTAATTTAAATGCAATATAATATAATTCTTTAGAAGGAAACCCTTTCTATATAAAAGCAGCATTATAGTCTACTCATTCACTTAAATCCAAACAATATTAGAACTAACTGGATATTTTTATGTATACATTACTGAAGTATTTTATTTTTCTCGCAAACATTTCTTTTTTGTAGAGTGGCTTCCCTTTCCTGAGCAACAGAAGAGCAACCCTCATATAATCTGATATTCTTCTGCCTTCATGAGAGAAAGAAGTTCTTTCAAGGCAAGATTTGTAGCCAGCATTAATAGGCATAAGTATGTGTTTTACTGATCCAGGAGCCCAAGACTTCTTTATTCTGTGAGTGGCAAAGCCAAACTTTCTGCTTTCCTTCTGACTGCAGACCCTTGTGATCAGGGTTTAGCGCTCTTCTCATCATGCTCTGCACTGGGAGCTAACTCAACACCAGGAGAAAAGAAAGGCAGTGTCTGAAGATAGCTGGGGGTATCATCTTCATGGGTTGCCAGGGTCATGCCTGAGGACCTTTAGGCAGTACCAGAAGAAAGTGATGTTGGGAATTAGCTTTTATGGAATCTTCTTTAGGAGTTAAGGACCTTATTTCATTGCAGACTCACCAGTCATCAACTTTTTAGATATTCTGGGGAAGGAAAGAGCAGCTAAACATTAATAATACAAAATAGATGAGATTAGTAAGATTTAATTCCAGAAAAGCCTGTTTCCATTTGAAGGTACTTAATGGAATGTGGCACTGTAGCGGCTTTTGCAACAGGTTTGGCAGATTTTCTCAGTTGTAATTTATGTTTATTATTTCATTTTAAAGGGGTGACAAATTTGTGACCCCCTTAGAATACGCTCCTCCTAGTTGCGACTCTTGGATGAATTTATTTTCAAAAGTACAGTAAAGCTGCAAATGAGTTATCTTTAAATAAGGAAACTATTAAGTGTCTTGGAGTTTCCCTATTCCTTTGCACTATGGGCCAGCATCTTACAAGGTGAAGCCTGATATCTGTATGTTTTATGAGCCTAAATTTTACACCGGCAAGTGCCACAATCACATCTACAAACATAGACTTAGCTTGAGAAAACAGATGGATATTTGGATGATTGAAAGCCCAGTGAAGACTAATTGAATCCAGTGTGAACATTTCCACCAATTTAATTGGTATTTATGTTCACAGCAGGACTATATTTTTATTACGAAATTAAAGATTTCTGTAGACAGGTACATAAAACAAGCAGTAAAAGCATGGAGTCAGAAACATCGTGACCTCTGGTTTGGTGTGTGAGAATCCCGCACTGAAGGTTGTCCAATGAAGAATGATTTCAGCAAAGCCAGTGCTGAAACAATCGTTTTTTGTTACACATTCTATGAAGTTGCTTGTTCTATGACTTTAGTAAGATATCAGCTACAGATACTGAAATACCGTGCATTATTTATTGATGGCATTTATTTTCTCCTCCTGTGGTATATTATTGTAGTTCCTGAGTTTGATGTGAAATGTTGTTTCTGGGTTTTTTGGTTAAGTATTTTTAAAGCCATAAAGCTATCAAGATAAAGAAAAGGAAAAGCCATAATAGATTCTACTCATGAAAATTTTAGTTTGGTTAAGTAATGCATGTGCATCGACTGCACATTTGGCAGCATCCACTTGCAGACAAAATCTGCCTTCATAGAAATTAATGTGCGAAAACTAGAGACAAACTTTAAAAGTCAGAGCACTTTAGTGGAGATCTTTTTACAAGGGTCCTAAAATTTGAGTTCATCAGTTCCACTCATGGCATCTCCTGGAAGCCCACCCTAATTTTGAGTGTACAGTCGCAAAAGAATCAGGCGCTATAGATATATATCCCTAAGTGAGAAAGATATAAGTAGTCAGCATCCTCAGGGAATCCACAGAATATAACCTATTTCACTATTTAGTTGCGTACTAAAACACATATTTGTACAATTGTGGTCTTTTCAGTATATTTATTTCTCTGTAATCCCATATAATTTCTATCTTAACTTCAAAGTTAAGGTATGTGCAAGGTTCCTTTTGTGAACATCAGCCTTCCACACTGTGCCTGAAATGTACAAGTCAAAGTAGTTTTTCTTAAGTTTATATTCATCAGCATCACCAGTAAAAGAAGCTCTGCAGCTGGACCTCCATTAGCAATGCTATTGTGCAAGACTGATAATAAACCAAATCATTCTCACTGTATTTTCTGGCTCTAGAGAAAGGGTAAAGCAGTTAAAACATACTGGCAAGAGCAACACCACCTTTGGAAGAGCTGTGAGCACCACGTGTTCCAGTTTTTGTCTGCCTGCTGCCCACACATAATTGCTGAAGGACAGGCTGCAGGCTGCCTGGTGGTGCATCACTTTGGATGTAAGCCTGCACTGCCTTCCCTTTGCTTTATTTTATGCTTCAGATTTCCTTAGCCTGTACTTGCGAGACTTCGTCAGTCCTGAAGGAGCTGACAGCTCTGTAGGCCATGAGTTCTGTGGTTCTCTGAATTACGAGAGCTTTGTCATTGGACTATACTCATCCTTAGAGTCAGCACAGTGAGCTGGCAAGACTCAACACACAATGAGAACATGCAAGAGAAGAAAAAACTGTACCATCTTTATTGCGCACCTTCACTTTATATACAGTAGTTGCCTTCAGAGTTGCATGCTGAGGCACGGCCTCTGAATTTCAGTATCTCCCTTCCCCTCTTTCGAATATGGCTATCTGTATGTTACTTAGGCTGCCACAAGAATAAAAAAAAAAAGCAAGTCATATTGAGAGAATATTTTTCCAGTTTCTTTTTGGCTAAGGAATGCAACTTCAGTTATTTGCGCTGGTGTGTCTACGTGTCCAGATGCTGCTTTTCAAGTAACACATCCTACCCAAACTCCACATAATGGCTCCACCCACATCTAGAGCCTTCAACTGCTCTGGGTTCCCACTCCTACCTCCTCTTTCTCATCCAAGAGGGAGTCTATGAGGCTGAATGAGTCCTGAATTATAATCCTTTTAATGGACCCAAATACTAACTGCCCTTTGTGTGTTTGAAAATTTACATCTGGAAACAATAATAAAGCCACTTTGCCTATAAGTAACTTTATCCATTCCACTTACAATTTACAGAGCATTTTCTTTGTATTTCTATTTAAATAATTTGGCGAAGAGATCTCTCAGATCCTGGCTGATTCTCCTTGTCTTGGCTAAAGGGTGCAGCGTACCCTTTCAACCTCCAAATGTGATCTTTCAGGCTCTTCTGAAAAGAAAGCTTCTCTTTGAAGTGCTGAGGCAAGCCAGTGAGGCTGGTTCACCCTCCTGCTTCCAGAAAACATATTATTCATATATTGGAACACCTACTTGACTGTATAGGACCAAGCTATGGGCTTTGATACAGCATATTTCAGCAAACATTAGCCCTTGTTATTTCAGTAGAAAAACATAAAATGGAATAAATGATTTAAAAAGAATTTATTCTTGTATAAAAGCAGATATATTGAATATAAAAAGAGGTTAGGAAAAATAAAACAGATTTCACAGAATATAGACTGCATTTTAATGAACAGTGCATGTTTCTCCTAGGATTTTTTAGGCAGCATATGGAAGATTTTTTTTTTTCTTTTTGCCTTTTATAATAGAATCAAAGTGGCTAAAACCCAGATGTCAATGAGAGTAGCATGTTCATATTTTTAAATTAAATAGCATTTATACTAATTACATAATTGGTTCTCCAGAACTTTGGAAATGTGCTAGAAAATCAAAAAGCATGCATAAATCTAACACCTAAAGCCATGCTCCTTATTTTTTTTTAGAAAGCAGTTACTGTTCAGCAGTGGCCTCAATTCTTCAAGCATAGCTGTGCTGTACAGTATCATCTAATGCAGCCCCTCAGTCATTCATGTGAATTGAGCTAGCACTGCTGCCTGAGGCATTTGGCCAGAAGGACTTGTCAGTACTGTCAAAGCAAATCCAGGTATATTGATATACAAATACACAGGCAGGTAAACAGCCATGCACTGTGGCATAATTTATCCCTCTGACTAAATATTTCCACTAAATTCAATAAAAATTAGCAAAACAATGTGTGAGCTGAAAGATTAGTCCCTGCAGCTGAGGAGTCGAGATAATTGTGGAAGGGAATGGGTCCCTGAAACTACACTGTGCTCAGTGTGAGCTGATCCCCCTACTTTTCCTAACTACATCCTAGCTCAGTTAACTGAAATATTTTTGTCACAGAAAAAACGAGCCTTGAAACATCATCAGTCAAATCCTAGTATGTGACAACCTGGCACGGACTCAGACATGAACGATACAAATCATTTATTACAGGTTCTCACATCACTTACTCACCTTCACAAGTTTTCCTTCTTTAGCTTTCCCATCCACCTTTACATGTCAACAAAGTATCCCACGAACATTCCTTAACTGTGCATACAGGTGCTTATCTAATCAGAGCCATGGGCCATTTCTTTTGCTTTTCTCTTCTTCTAGAGATGTCCTCGGTTCTCTGCCTTGCTTTCTGATGCTGTTCATCTTGCTTCACAGCTGCTGCTCTGAATAGTCTTTCTTATATTCACACACAAGTACCATGTGTCTCAAAGCCAGGTATAAAGCAGAGACAAGTTTCCAGTTTGAGGATGCTTTCAAAGCAAGTTGTTTTCCTAAAGCTCCAAAAGTAATACCTCCTGTTTATTTCACAGAATCACAGAATTGTAGAGGTTGGAAGACACCTTTTGAGATTGTCTAGTCCAACCTTCTGCAAAGCAGGCCTCCTACAGCAGGCTTCACAGGCAGGAGTCCAGAAGGGTTTCTATTTCCATGGAAACCACAACAGATACAAAGAGTACAGTAACACAGTTTGATAGAACAAATTCTCAGCCACAAAACACTATTTTTCAACACAGCTAGTACCATTAGCTACGTATTTTTGCCAGCAATGAACAACAGCTGGCATGCCACACTCATCAAAATCTACACCAGAGAAGGGGAGCCACAGTTTCACAGCTGCTATGACTGAGTCATTGCTAGGAAAATGTTGCCCATGCAGTCCGCCTTTTATCAGTCTGAACAGATGAAAATCAGAAGGCGCCAAATCCAGACTCAGTGGTGGGTGCGGTAGGACAGTCCAACCAAGACTGGCAATGTGCTCCACAGTTTTAAAATTGGCGTGGGTCCAAGAGTTATTGTGTTGCAACAGAAAGGATGTCTTATTCTCTGATCTGACTCTGAAAGTTCAAGCCTTCAACATAGCATCATGATGTAGCCGTCAGAGTTGATGGTTTGTCCAAGTTCCAGAAGGATCACTTCTTTGCTATGCCAAAGCACAGTGCACATCACTTTACCCTCTGAGGGCTGTGTCTTGAACTTTTTCCTCAATGGGGAATTCACGTCACCACTCCCCAGACTGCCATTTTGACATCAGCTCTTAGTGGTGACACTACATCTCTGCACCAATAATGGTGTAATTCGGAAAGCTGTCACCTTCAGCCTTGTATTTGTTCAACAGGTTCTAACAAACTTGCATATGACATTCTGTTCCTGTGTGAACATTCATGGGGCTCACCTGGCACAAACTCAGAGATATTCAAATGTTGCCACCACTATTTCCAACATATTTAAGCCAATTTTCAGCTCCTTACACAGTTTCCTGATTGCAGTCTACTGATTCATGTGGATGAGCTGATCAAAACTCTCTTCATTTCTTGATGTGACAGCTGTGCATGACCATCTGGAACATGGCTTGTCTTTCACGTCACTGTCACCACCGCTGAAATACACCACCCACCATCTCATTGTGCTCCCATCCACTGTTTGGTCTCCACATTCAGTAAGCATTAATGAATGTCAGTGATACCATTTTTTCCACACAAAGGAATTCAGTGACACATCTTTTCTTCATATGCATTTCCCCATAAGACACTCTTTTGTCGGACTGCCCCTTTGCTGCCAGCTGTTACACAGCAACAAAATATAACAGGATATTGGTGGGGAAGGTTCAACCTCTACTGCCATGCTACCAACATCTGCCTCTGATGTCATGGACCAAGAGAATGAAATAGAATGAATTACTTTCAGAGCAATCTTCATAATTTAGAGTGGTAAATGGTGTCTACTGACAGTGTCTTCATGGGCTGAATGCAAGTGAGTTGTGCAGAACTCTCTAATATGTGTTGTTGATAACGTGACTACTTCAGAAGTGCCCTTTATCACAGTGAGTTCTAAAACTAACCAGTTTACTAGTCCATACATCATACAAAGCCTTAACTATAGATGCATTCAGTTGCCTTTCACATACCTGAAGGAATATCACTGTTTCTACGTACTTTCATCATGCCTATGTATGTATCGAAAGGATTAAAAAAGTTACAGATGTGTTAATATAGCTAAAATCATTTTAAATATATGTACATTATGCTACAAAGTAGATTGAAGAAGGATTGAGTCTTCTCTATAGATAACATCTGGTAGGTGTTACAACAGAATAGACTCAATTAGGGGCACATGCCAGTACTATCATTAATCCCTTGGACTGCATTGTAGGTTCAACATTTCAGCAAGTATCACTGATAAAAAACAACCTGTAAAACATAAAGCAACTTCAAAGCCAGTTTTGTCCATGACATATTCAATGCCAATTCCTTCTGGTAAAACAGACCAGCAACATATTAAGGATCACATGAAACTTTTTCAGCTTATCTTGTATCTTCCAATTATGATATTTTTCTATTTCCTTAAAATTTGTCTAGTGAATTGAGCACTTCGACCAGTGAAAACTAACTAATCATGAGCACTATTGCCATAAAACTGCCAGGATGTGTCCCCTTCAGCATCCTGTTACTTACATTATAGCTGGGTACATCACTGCTAACAGGGGATTGAATTTGTCACCCTGTCTCTTAAAGATTTCAAACCGTTCCTTTAGAATTGACCTTTGTGGGGTAGGCTTTAGTCATTAAAACAAAACACAAAAACCAAGAACTTTGAAATACATTTCGTAATAATTCTGATAGCATATTTATGAAGACAGCTTTCCTGAAGATTAATAGAAAAAGCATGGTCATTCGGTCATTCAATTGAGGCTGAGCTTTAAATGAAATCACAACACAGGCTCAAACAAACTTTTCATCTGATACATTCATGGCAGGATGAAATGGAATCTGTTGTAGTAAGCTCATCTCACTACTTTTTCACATCTAATTCAAACTCATCAGATAAGAACCGGAATCCGTTTTCATCCATGGCCTGAAGAACCAAGAAAATCACATTGGACTCCTGAGTAAAAAAAGGGAAAGAAGTATTCACAAAAGCTAAGTCTAGTCTTCAAAGAACAAACTTGCTAGAGTACCTTCACTGTTGATAGAAGAAAAACTGTACTAAGGGAAAGAAATCAAGAACACCTAGCGCATGGCTTTTGCTCCGAATCATCTTCTAAAGAAGCTTCTCTCTCTTGTGAATATTGTATGTGTTTCCCTGCTTCCTTATGGCAATGTAAACTTTCATATAACCTGTATACTGTTGTTCAGTACTTTGAAGAAGGATGGTGAGCCCACATTCATGTATTCTCACTCCTGTGCAGCGAATGGTTGTGGAAAGCAGCTCTGTGGTAATGGTTGGTCACAACACAGGGTGTTAAAAGTATTCCTTTACTTTCATACACTATGTGTATCTTTTCCTCACTGTACAGGCACGTTGGAGACTATCAGATGAACCCTCAGTCTAAAACCCAGAGTCTAGGATTCTTTTCCAAACAAGCTGTATGTGATTTTCCTCAGCTTTATTAATCAGTTGGTGCAGGGAACAGGAAAGCATTTTCACTAATGACTGAGGAATTCACCAATCTGCAGGCTTGTACTCTGTGCCTGTATCATACTTCTCTCTCTTTGCTAAGGCCTGCTGTTAAGCAAAGAGTTGAAGTGCAGGAAGTGGATCCAGGACCCTCTCTTTACACAGACAGAATGACATTTTCTACCTTGGAATATAAAAGACCATTCAAGATGAACATTGTGCTAAAGGCTGTATTATACAAACTCTTTTTCATAACTTTAATGTTCCTTTCATATACTACATGTGTTTAGTATTGAAATACAACACTGTATGTTGGATAGAGGAAAGGCTCACGCAAGAGATCTGATTCAATCTTCAGCTCATAGCAGGCTCAATTTCAGCTCAGGTTGCTTACGAGCTTATCCAGTTGAGATCTGAAAAGAAATCAAAGGATCCTGACGTAAATTATGCTTGAGAGTGTGGGAATGGCTAAAAATAAGTTACAGATGGGATATTCATTTTCTGCTGAGTTTTACACAAGATAGGGTTGTTATACTTCATCCTCTCTTCTCCACTCTTCCATCTCCCTTAGTACCTCAGAATTTAATTGTTTAAATAACTACAACTCGTTTGTTCTCAATTGCATTGTTTGTAGTTGTATTCTGGAGAAAGGCTCAGAACACCATCAGCAGCCAGCAGAGGGGGCCCACGTTTTTAACTTGGTCTGGTCTCATTGAAATCCCTAGAATAAGGAGCGTACAGCTTCTGCATGAAAACAGGAGCGTTGGTTAGAGATAGTAGCCAAATTACTTCTAATTTGAGCAAAAATCTCTCTCTTATGTGTGTGTGTGTGTGCTTTTGGCAGAACAACAAATAAAATTCCCGCCTTCCTGTAATCAGTGGTAAGAAATTATTTGCTATGAATATACAATTGTATGGGAATCTATTCAACTTCTTCACAGATCAACGTATAGATATGGTTGGAATCTTTTAATTAACCCTTGGCCTCATATGCCTTTTTGTCTGTCACTACTTTTTCAAAAGTCAAAATAACATCTTCATCTTCTTCACTTCACTTACCACTTTCGGCTCCAGCCTTGCAAACACAAGCAGTGTGTTTGCTCACACAAGCAGTCCCAAAGAAGTTTTGTAGCATACAAAAAGTGTATTTATAATATATATATGTGTGTAATTCTTCCAGAGAGTTGTTTGTCACTACAGTGTCTTTCTGTAAGATGCTTTTCTTAATAGCTCTATCATAAGTTATGTTAATTACTCTCCGTGTGGAAGTGTTAATAAAAGGTGCTATATTTTCCATATTAGGTAAATTTTTTGCAGGATTTTCTCTGCCACTCACCTGAAGGTAATTCTAAGCTTCAGATTTTACTCTGGTGATGTGCTGAGATAGAAATGGAATAGTCTTGCATAATAAATGCAAGGGAATTGCCGCAAAAGCATCTATTATTTGGACAGCCCCTACTAAATAAGAAGCTGCATTTGAGAAATATCTATGCACTCGATAAGACATTCTCTTGTGTCTATCAACTCACATAAATAGTAAGATCCAAAATAGCTTATTACCAGATTATTTCAAATTTTTGCACCTCAGAATAAAGTAGTGTTGAAATTAACAGAATGCTTTTTTTCAGATCTAAAATTCCCAAGTAACAGGAGCAATTCTTACTGTTTGGAAAAAAAAAAATCTCTTAAAAATGCATTGGGAAAAACATTGCCGATAGACTGCTGGGCACCAGTAAAACTGGAGAAAATTCTAACTACTAGAACTCTGAATCAAAATATAGCACTGATTATCTCTTTTTGATTACCACAGTTAATCTAATGTCTCAAATTGTTTTTAAGTTGTTCTGAATTAATACCTCAGTCCTGCAAGGTGAAGACAGCAAAAAATACTAGTGCCTCAAAAATGAACAGTTGCATTTTGATAATATAAATACACAGAAATACATTGTTCCAAAGATTTTGGGGTACAAAGGAACATTTGTAAAGAGTAGCAGTATCTGATTTGACTCAAATTAATCTGTAATGATATGCTCATGATCTAAAACAAATTGAATATAATGTTGAAGTATACAGGCATATTCATAACATAATGTATAATCTGACAATTTATCCCAAACCTCTAACAGTGCACGGAAGATGTAGATTTTGCTCTCTGCTACAACAGAATGGGTCAGGCTGCAAGTTGTTGAGAAAATATAAAATCTGAAGCAAAAGTGGATGTCTAAATTCAGTATGGCCACCCACAAACAACACAGCACCCTTCATGAAGCCTTCCTCTCTTCCCCAGTCATTTCAATTGTGTTAAATTTCCATGTTCAAAGAAACACTCCCTAAAAGAATCAGCCAACAGACCTGGTACTTATGACTTCTTTCCATAATAACATTTGCTAAAATTCAACATTAAACATTATTGTTCTTAATATAAAATGCATTAAGTGCATATTTGTTCTACAGATGAAGATGTGTTCCCTGAAAAGGAAAATGTATCATGGAAATGAAAAAGTAGAAATAAAATGCTTTTGATTTGGTGCTTTTGAAACACATTCCAAGTGGTCAAACTTAAAGTAATTATTTTTCAGTACAATGCATTGCTTTCTCCTTTTGTCATTTTCTTCCACTTAGTATATTTTAGATTCCATCTGTTTTTACCATAGTTCACAGAAATATTTCAGAGAAAAATTAAACTTGACCAAAGGCTGCTTCCTATTCCACTGCTCCTTCTGACAGATTCCAAGTTGCATTAGACCAAAATTATAGTACTGATTTTCTTTCAACCTTCAATTTCACCTATCTCAGGGGCCCATGCTTTGAGCCAAATGCAGACAAAAAAATGTACGTAATCAGAATACTAAGCCTGAGTTTTTTTTATATTAGCCCTTATTTCTCAAAGTTTCCTCTCTCCTGAGTATAACATCTCAGAGCTCTGCTCTACTGTAACATTAACTCTAATCACAATCAATGCAAGCTTGCTTTTTCTTGGCAACCTTGGTTTAACTATCCACAAATACATAAAATAATTAATATAAGTGCTTTGAACTAGCTTCTGGAAGAATCTATTGCTCTTAATCAGCTTCAGAGAGATGCCTAGGAGATTAAATTTGGGTGGTATGAACACTCTCTCCTCATCTACTATCTCCATTAATTACTAAAGAAAAGTAGCCAAATGCTTAGAGGCCTGATTTATTAACAGAAATAAATGCATTGGCTTCCGTGAAACCATCCTAACACTGTATTGCTCTGAATCTTGCCCTTTCAGCTACTACTACAAAATGAACTTTACTCAGGATTTACAAGAACTTAACCGAGGTCTGAACCAGATCCATAGACTATAAATTTGAACTTCTTTCAAATACTTCTTTTTTTAAAAGTCCTGCAACAGCCATGCATTTGGACATTTCAGAGCTAATGACAGTAGTCTGGGTAATATCCAGCACTGGAAGCCTTGTTAGCCTTGTAAGAGGCTCTAAGGTTCCCTGCACAATCAGTGGACGTTGATGAAGTTTTCTCAGCTTAAAGCCAGAGTTGGCAAGTGCCACTCAGGAACCCCTTTGGTTTTAAAAGTGACAGAGGAAGTTCAGTGATATAGCGTCCTGTTCCGTGCTTTTGTAGAGACATTGCATGCCATGGGTCCATGCTGACACTCCATTAAGCAGGGTTTATAAATAGAAAGGTAGTTCAAGTAAGCTGATTGCCTCAGAGGGAAACACAACTCATAACAGCCATGCCTACCCTACAGTCAGCTCATTAGCCTTGCCAAGGAGCAGAAGAGAAGCAACCTAAGGCATGTTAAAAACATATTAATGTTATATAAGGCTCTGATTCTAACATTCAATCCAGAAATATATCTCCATCTTTCAAAAACATTTAATGCAAATATATAGCAATTAACAGACTATTAACACTATCAGGGGCACAGTTTGTAGAAGAAAGGCCACAGAAAATTGATAGTTGTGTACTTCATAACGACTGCCGGTTCCAAGCCTTTTTACCTCTTTCCCTTGCAAGTCCTTTGTGAGTCACCTTCCGAGCTCTTCTTTGTAATGACCTCCTGTGATTCCCTTTCCAAATTTCATCTTAGTTCTGAATGTCCCAGTGTTCTTCTTTCAAACTCAAAGCTCCTCTAACTCATCCACTCTCGTCTTCCTATAAATACCTGGGCTGTGATCACTCTTCTTCCCTTTACTCCATGTTTCTTTCCATAAGGCTCCTTAAATCTTCAGCTCTGAAGCAGCTGCAAGCACATAGCTCCATTTTTCTTTCCGGCTGACTGCATTGCTGCAGTTCAGGGCTAATCCCCTTCCTCCAGCTGCAGCAGGGGCACTGCACAGGTGTCAGCCATAAAGAAGAAACAACACTTCTTGCACATCTATGTGAGCACTCCATTTTTCCTGCCTCACTGGCAAGCTCTAGTGGAGTCTTTGTGTATCTGTTAGAGGAACAGACCTATGCTTTAACCTTTTCCACTCTTGGTGTCATTCTGAGTTACTGTAGATAGTACTACATCAACACAGAAGAGTCAAGAGGTGGATAATGTACCCTGTCAGTTTGTCATAATGATGTTAAACTTGTCAAAGTGAAAATGAGGCATAGGGACCACAGAAAGATGGACTCTTCAACACCTGCTCTGATTAACTATGTACTATAAACCTTTGTTGCTTACTTTTGCACTAGACAACATACCAACAGTTTTCCAAAACTTCTTAAAAAATAGAGTATTTCCTGTTTGACTGTTCTAAAGACCAGTTCAAGAATAGGAAAAGCACTATTATCACAGTGATATAGAATGTCTGAAAAGTTTTGGTCTTATTTGTGACCAAAAAATGCTTGGTCTCCCTTTCTGCAAAGAAATCCTCTTTTTCTGTGCTTACAGCTCAGGAGCCACAGACTCAGGCAAAAATAAAAAATAATGTAACTCTTCCTTTTGGAGAGGGATTTACAGGAACGCAAGGTACTAGACCACATCTAAAGCCTCTTGTTAATTTGTCACCATTAGGTGCTTCTTAGATTTCTTAGATGTAAAACTGCTAATCCTCAAATGACTAAAACTCTTACAACTACCAATGAAAAGGGGGAAAAAAGGGGGGGGGGGGGGGGGGGGGAAGAAGAAAAAAAATCCATTATTGTGACCTTCTTCAAATTTCTGCAAAACAATGTATTCACTCTTTATACAGTATCATGCAAATACACTTTAAAAACCACAGGAACCCCAGGGTGTTTGCCACACAGACACAGTGGAAGAAGGAAGGATGAAAAGAATTGGACAGAATTTCTGTATGAGTTGCTAAATAAAGAAATGACTCTATGCATGCACATGGTATATATCAACTCTCATCTTTACCCAAAGAAGAATGCAGATCTCCACAGCACGTACAGGACATAGAAATACATCATACATCTCCACACACCCACATATTCAAGGGTTTTATGTTTTAAAAATGTTAGGGAAAAAACTCTGCAACTCTCTATGAACTGGAGTTAACTTCCTCACAGATGTGGATGTATTGACTTTCCATTGAAATATGGAACTTTTGTTGCATTAAGTGAGCAATAATTTGCAGAGCTTCCTCCAAGTCGCACTGACAAACACCATTAGATTTGGCACTTTCTGGACTCACTATTGTGCTATAATGCAAATTATTTTAGTGTTTGGCTTCAGTGTTTGCTGTTAAACTGAACAACTGGCTACTGGTTACTCTGCTGCAGTGATAAAGAATCCAGAAACTGTGCAACTGAGAAAACAGTCACAGTGATTCATCCATCACAATGTATCTTTTCAATGTCATGTTTTTTCACATTTTTTCAGTCTTTTTTGAGCAAGATTTGATACTGTTTGTTATTTGGGGTTCAAATCTGTCATATGCTTTCCTGCGCATGTAAAAGCAGACAAATGCATGTGAAAACATGACAGACTGTCTCACTCACAGACCTGTTGCAATGACTTATTTACTATCAGAAGGTGTGGTTCAGAAAACCATATAAATTTGGTTAGTGGAAGGACACAGGCAAATTGACTTGCTTCAGTGCTTACTGCTCATGCCTCATGGTTCTTAAAAAACTGCATCATGTCTGATGATGATTTTCTAGGGTTTTGGTAAGGCAAACTTTGAATGGACAGTTAGATACAGCTTGAGACAAAAAGACTGATGAGCCAAACAGAGAGCTGATGTTTTCAAATATTAGTTGTACTAATGAGAGATATTTCTTCTCCTGTATCATCTTACCATTCTTCATTTACATACAGCATACATGTTTTCCTCTTGTGGTCTTATATGATATACAGATATATAAAGATACAGTAGCAGACCAATTACTGCTAGAGTTTAAAAGCATCATTGCAAGTGTTATTTAAAACACATCTTTCCAATTTTGGTGAAATATCCATTTAATGCTTTTGCAGCCTGGCTTTAATTCCCTAAATGATGTCACATCCACCTCAACTCAAAGTAATAGTTTTTCTTTATATAGCTTATTTCCACGTCTTCACTCTAACACATGGATTTTATTTCCTATACAGAGTATTACTATAATGATCAGCTTTCATTCTCTCCAAACAAATATTCAGTAAATCTGCCTCCTATGTATTTACATTTCTTCCTCATCTATTTTCCTAAATCACTACCTATTAAAATGTGCCTGGAAAAACATTTCTTTTTCACTTTTTGTGTGTGCTTTGCAATCAATTTTTTTTTCAGAGTGAAAGTAATGTCAGACATCACAATGTGCTTCAAAATTATACTAAGTCAACCGTCACAGTACAAATTGTAATAATAAGTCTGTTTTTCGATTTTTGTCCCTTCTTCCCATCAGCAATTTCTCTACTGAAGAATATTTCAGGTGAATCCAAGT
Organism: Phasianus colchicus; assembly: GCF_987193195.1. Classification (NCBI taxonomy): domain Eukaryota; kingdom Metazoa; phylum Chordata; class Aves; order Galliformes; family Phasianidae; genus Phasianus; species Phasianus colchicus. The sequence continues at coordinate 36,979,666 of NC_143436.1, forward strand.
ACGCTTCACTTGTCAAATGTGCCATCTTGCTTTTAGCATAACCTCAGAACTGTTGAGGGAAGACTGCAGCTAGGTGGCAGTGTGCCAAACAAAAGAACCAACATAAAAAGATGATTTCTAAAGATTCGTGACAGAGCATGCCTTAAATAGCATGAAAATCTGAACAAAAACAAGTTAATGGCACATAATCCATAATATCATTGCAATTGACATGTTGTGGCCATGTGGTAAATAGAGCCAGGGTAATTATAGTTTTGTATTTCTTCTAGGTTCTAGGAGCAACTCTGCCCTAACCATTCTCCATTTATTTTGTAAAACAGAAATGGTGCCATCTGCCTTGGTCTGAAGAACATTGTAAATACAAGTTTTAACTTAAGATTCTCACTGAAACAAGAAAGGTACATGACGCAAGTGTGAATGTTTACTGACAGGTAAATATGAAATTGAACATAGTATACAGCCTTCTCCTATATGTATAAATATATATATAGAGAGAGAGAGATAGTTACTAACTGAGAACTATAGTTACTTAGTTACTTAGTGAGAACTGTTGGTGATAGGTGGATGGTTGGACTGGATGATCTTGTAGGTCTTTTCCAACCTTGGTGATTCTGTGATTCTGTGGTTCTGTGAAATGGCATACACAGTCCCTTGAGGCTGGCCAGAACAAAAGGATAAGTCAGGTGTCCTGCAAAGTGAAAAGAATCCTTCTGCACAGATAACTATGCAGCTCCAGCACTGCTCTGCAGTAGCACAGCCTAAGGGTTAATGGAGCTTCACACTTGCTTAATGAACCGTTTCAGTCTAAGGACTACAACATGTCCAATGACGAATTTGCTCCCCCAGTAGTCAGAAAAAGAAATCCCACTCTGTACAACAGCTTTGTTCTTTCCATGGCCTAACTACATGCTTGAACTGCCTTCTGCGTACTTACTATGGACAAGAAAGGAAGAAAGGATGGTATGTTCATCTGTAAACTACCTTGACCTTCCCAACTGTTTTTTTTTTTTGTTTTTTTTTGGTTTTTTTTTTTGCATTGGCTCTGTACTGGAGTTGCCTTAATACTGGCAAGCACTGGCTGCTACCTTTGCTAGTGCAGGATCTGTTACCGTTTCTGCTTTAAACTCCATCTTGGCTGAGACAACCAATCATTGCAGAATGAGGTATGACTTTCCATTGTTAAATGCTTTAGGCACACTACTTTTTTTTTAATCAGTTCATCCAGTTTAAGCTTCCAAAGCAGAAACAGCAGTTAAAGTTTCTTTTTATAGTTCTGTACTTTAAAATCAACTTTCACATGAAATCTAAAGCTTGTCCTGCTGTAATTAATGATCTGCCCAAAAGACACGTTAAATATATCTATCTATTGTATGAATTGGTGTGTTTTTAGTGTCTGTATAATACATAATGGTTTTTGGTTTTTTGTACACAAGCAATCCAGGAAAATGCCTTTTTTATTGATAGGCCTTAAAGCTGGAGGGTCATCACATTATCACAATCAGAAGACAGCTTCCTTGCTTGAGTATCAGGAAGACAGGAAAAGATTCAGAACATCGTTTTGCTGAAAACCCTTTGGGTTTTGTTAACTACCCTGATAAAATCCAAAGATGGGTTCAGAATAAGTGACTAAGACTGCGTGCCAAGATGTGAAAACCTGCAAGAAATCTTAGGGTCCAAACAGCCTTTTGCAACAACAGCACCTCCCTAATACATTACCAAACTGGCAGGTGTTTTTCCTTTTCTCTTTGTAGAGAATCAGGGACCTATAAGAAAATAAAATATGAAAAGAAAATAACCATAAAGTCTACTTTAAAAGCACAAAAGTAAGAACTATCCAATCCTATCACATCCTTCTTTTAGTCCTCCAGCTACTCTTCTTCCAAAAATTCTTTAAATTAAAGAGAAGCACATTTAATGTTTCAAAGAAAGTCACTAGCAGAACAAATGTATTCATGAAAATAAACAAAATTCAAAGGAGGATTTTTAAAGTTAAACTCTCATTACAAATTTATCTGTCCACTTTCAGATATCTTGTGCAACTGGATAAAATCCTCAACAGAAAAGGAACAAACAGCATTTGCCTTGCTTTCTAGAACAAACAAAATATGTGTGTAATGGCCTCAGGTTATATAAATACTATTTCCCTATGCTTATGAGAAATATTTACTTCTTTGTTGACTAAAACTATTCTGATACCCTTGGCAGAGAATGTTCGTGACTCTAAAGTCATGAAGTACGGATGCCTAAAAACCACTATTTTGCCCCAGAATAAAGTAAAATATTCAGAGTTTATCAAACCATTAGCATGTATCCATTCAGCACAACAGAATCATGGGGTGGTTTGGGTTGGAAGGGACCTTCAAGGCCATCCATTTCTAACCCGTTGTCACGGGCAGAGTTGCCACGCAGAAACAGAACTACTGCTACTTTGCAGAGACATTAGACATGGGAAGTCTGAGATTTGGGTTGGAAAAGGTCACCCTACTGCACACTGATTCTTGCAGAATTTTTCTACTTGGCCATTTCTTCCTGTAAATCTGTGCTTTCAACGACTGCTCTCATTAGCTTAGAATAAGGTGACGCTTGGGGAAAGCTTCCCACCAGCCCATAGGCCTAGATTGACAAAGCATTCAGCCTAAATGAGCAAGAGAGCAGATTCCTTCTTTATTAATTTAAGTAGAGCACTTGAGCTCCAGTGCAAGGTCCTTCTGCAGCTCAGGTTACATCCAGTGATGTCCAGAGGTGGGAATAGGGATTAGAACCTGGGTGGTATGTAAAAAACAGTATTTTGCCAGCCTTTTCATTAGGCTCTCGTTTCAGACTTAATTGTAGATTCAGAGACGGCGTAGCTGAAAAGCTTTAACTAATTCTCTGCGGTGCACAGCAAGCAGCTTGACCAACCATCCAGCCACCAGTTTAAACAAGATTTAGGCTGGAACGTGGCTATTAATCCGGTTGCGAGTCCTAAGCCTGGAGCCCGTGGTGCGATTTAGAGGGGGACAAAAAAAGAACAACCACAACACCGATGCGGCACAACAAAAAGGCTCAAAAATTTGCCATCCTCACCGCTCCCTCGGTTTTGAGAGAAAAAAAAGGAGGCAAAGAGGGGGCCAACCGCCATTTCACGACCGCTCCCCTCCCGCCGCTGCCCTGAGGGGAGCAGCTGCCCCGAGGGAGCTCCCGCCCTCAGGCGAGCCCTGAGGCGCCGCGGCCGCCCCGCCCCGGGTACCCCCGCCTCCCGCCTCTCCCCGCCCGCCCGCTCGCTCGCACGGCGACGCGGGCAGGGCCGCCGCGCTACGGCGGGCAAGGCTGGGGCGGCGTCAGCGGGCGCGCGGTGCCGGCCGCAGGGCTTTAAAGCAGCGTGTAAGCTGAGATGCTACCACAGACAGCGGCGCGGCGGCGGCGGCCGCAGCAGCTCCACGAGCCCAGCCGGCCGCGGGGCGCGCGAGCCGGGACCCATGGCGACGTCCCGCGCTGCCCGCGCCCTCCTCCTCCTCCTTCTCCTGCTCTGCCTGCCCGCGCTGCGGCGGGGGGCGCGGGGCGGCGGGCAGCGGCCGCGGGGCTGTCCCGCGCCGTGCCGCTGCGAGCAGGAGGGCATGCTGCTCCGCGCCGACTGCTCCGACCTGGGGCTGACGGCCGTGCCCGCCAACCTCAGCGCCTTCACCTCCTACCTGTAAGTGCGGGACGGGAGGGGGCGACTTCCATAAGCGCCGAGCGGCTTTTTTTGAGCGGCGGGCGGGCTGTTTATGGGCGTCTCGCCGTCTCCGCGCCCGGTGTCTGTAGAGGATCGCCGTGCGATGTGCCGTTCGGAGGGTAACAGCAGTTGCAACAGCAGAAAGTCGATTCGATCCGTTGGGACGTTATCTCTACCTTCTCTTCCCGGGACGGCGCCGTGAGCCGCGGCTGCCGCCGGTGTAAGAGCGGTTAGCGGCTGAGAGCAGCGGGCAGGTGGCCGCGCCCGTCCCGCAGCCGCCGCTGTGCCCCGGGCACTGCCGCAGGGAGCCCCGCGCCGGCGCCAGGTGAGCTCCGCGCTGCGCCGCGCCGTGCGGGGCGGCCGGGACAGAAAACCGCTGCATTTCTTGTAATAACAATAATAATCCCAGGGAAACTTTCTTTCTTTGCTCGCTTTTGAGTGGGCTCGTCGTTAAGCCTCTCTTGGTTTTGTGCTGGTGTCCTAGTGCCCTTCGTGCTGATTTCTTCGCGGCTGTGTGTCCAGTAGCTTGTTAGTGGGATGCTTCTCTGTATCCAGCGCTTCTTGTGTCTGCCTTGTCCACCTGTGTGTGACTGCTGACATCCGCGCTACTATGGTTGCTGTGAAGATGCATTCCCAGGGCTGCGTGCCTGTGTGGTCCTGACGTGGTAATTCTGAGCTAACTTGTCACTGCTGTGCTTCAGAGGGCATAGAACACACGTTGCATCTGGGGAAGTGGATGGAACTCAGCTAGAAACGACAGACGTGACAACATAGGCAAGGAAGAAATGAAATTCAACCAATAAAACGTGTTTTAGGAGAGACCTTAGTTGAGAGCAAATAGTGGCTTTGGAAGAGGGTGTGCAGCTGAAAGCCTTTTCTTTCCGCACATCAATACTGTTCTGGAATTTATCTTCGTAAGATCAATTTTAGCTTATTTTATCCTAAACATTTCAAAGTCAAAGCTATTGGTAACGTTAAAAGGCGGAAGCCCATGATATTTAATGGCTGCTTACAGCAGAGCAGAACTTGGCTACACACAACTGAAATGCAGTCTTTAAGATGCGCACAGAATTTTTCAGTGGTTTCTCAAGCAGCAGATGAGGATTTGGGGCATGCACATGACTCAGTACTTTCTTGTGCTTCGGAAAGTCATTACCAGAGAGATAGGTAATGAACGTATAATGGCATACGTATTCAAACTGTACATGTCCTGTGTCAAGAAGAAGATCCCCTAAACTCAGTACTGCTTGTAGGAATGCTAAAACTGAAAAACAAACCAAAAAAAAAAAAAAAAAAACCCACAAAACAAACCAAACTTCTGAGAGCCTGTTTTATGAAGAGAAAGAGAACATAAATACGCGTGATGATGTCAAAACACCACTGCTGTGGACGTCTGCTGTTCAAAAGCTGTGTGTCTCCAGCAACATGCTTCTAAGCAGACTTATGACCTGCTCCACACTTTTGTTTTCTCAATCCTCTTGTCCTTTAGTGGGAGAATGTCCTTCTTCAGTCAATAATTTTGCTCTGCTCAGTAGCATGCAGCCTAAAGTGTAAAACCTCCACTGCGGGGCAGGCAGACTTCTAAGTGACCTAGGCTGTTTGCATGCAGTGCGGTAGTCAAGTGGGTAAAAGACTGGTGCATACACTGGTGCATCCACACTTACAAAGCTGTTATTCTTGGATTGATTAATTATTGCCTAATTATGCAGAGCTGTAGCTCCTGACTGCCTTCTGTACAGAACTGCCAAGACTCATTTTCTTTAGATGGCTTAGCAATGGTAAATTTTAAAACACGCCTGCTCGTTATAGAGATGTTTCCTTCCTTAAGCTTTGTGGTGCCCAACCAATTGCTTCTTGATTTATTCTTTTGCCTTTGGTTTTGTTTTCCGAACAAAACAGAAATGTTTTTTTTGTGTTGTGATGATTTTTGCTTTAGAATAAAGCAGGAGGTTAAAGCTTTATGCTCAAATTAACTCTCTTTCCAGCAAAGAACATCTTCTCTGGCAGATTCCCCCATAGTACAGTGTATACATCTGGCCAAAAACTGCCTGTGGTATTACCTTATGCTAAAATTGTGTTTTTGTAGGGTTTTGGTTTTTTTTTTTTAATTTATTTATTTCTATCATTCATGTCTCATTCACTTGCATAGGGGAAAAGAAAAAAAGATAACGATATCTTCTTGTGTGCTGGATATTGTGTGAAAATTTCAAATGCCAAGGCCACATTTGTCTTACGCTGGGACAAACATTGTACAGATGATGATACGTCATGGTGCCTAGATTGCGCTTTTTTGCATGAAGGTGCTCTTGCAGTAAAGCCAAATGTAGTCTACAGCTGGACCTGTTGTATGTTTCCGCATTCTCGTATAAAGTTTCAATCCTTGTTTCCCCATCAAAAATAATTTCATTGATGGTTTTCTATCTGCTGCCATGAACTGTTAGACTTTTTAAGAACAGACAAGGAGAATCCAGGAGTTTCTTGCCGTTTCTTCTTCATTTGCTTCTAGGCTAAATAATGTACTCAGTATATGTAACGCAATTCCCATTGACATTAATGTGAATTCCATGTGCTGGTGAAGGGCAGCACTGAGTCTCTGTTTCAAATTAAGAACATGTCACTTTCCTATCAGTACGCAGTGAAAAGAAGAAGCCAGGATCTACAAGTCTGTGGCACATGGGACCTCATTAATTCTCAAACCAAGCCTGTGAGTTAGTGAAGTATTATTACCGTTTATTGTGATGTGGCAAACTGAGACAAAGAAGGGGTTGCTCAAAGTTAAAGTTTATGACAAAGTCAGTAATTAAAGCCAGAATGCCTTATCCTAACTCCATTCTTTAACTAGAGGCTCAGCCTATTTCTCCTACATAACTGCTCATTAAAAATAGCGTAAGATTTGCCTACTCCTGTTCAAGAATATTTAATATGACAAGTATATTAAAAAAAACCTGTTTCATATCTCTTGTGATGACAGTCCAGAATATAGTATTTAAAGATTCTGAGGGTCTTTGTTATGTGGTTGGGTAGCACAGAAAAGAAAATGAATCATAAATGCCAGTACAGTCTGACAGTTCAGCTGCTGTGTTCTTCATGATCAGAAACTTTCCATGGGGCCCTTAACAAGAAACTCTTCAGTGGAATATTTTCATAATGTTACAATCTTGGATTGATATAGATGTGTTTGCATACATGTGTAACTATCACAGGGTATGGTGTATTACCTTTTCCATCATGGTTTACTTAATACGTTATTTTAGGATAAGTGTTAATCACATTTTAAAAATGCTACTTTTAAGTACATTGTAAATCTGCATAGTAACATTTAGAAAAATCTGGTTCGCGTCATTGTTAATCCTTTATAGGAATTACTTGTTAAAAAGATATTCTTTTTTAAAACTATGTTAACACTGATAGTATTACAGTAAAGCCTATGAATATCATAAGTTTTATAATATATTCCTCGGATAAACTTTGGCCTTCTGTTTCATACATTCCCATAATGTTGTATTAAATAGTAATTATTCCTGTAAAGCACACTCGAAGCTTTTGAGGATCTTTGAAAGTGTTTAAGAGAACTCAACATTAAAAACAAACAAACAAACAAACAAAACAAAACAAACAAACAAAAAAGACAATTCTAGGAGAAAAATTATTTATCTTGGAAGGTTAAAAAGTACATTTGCATAAATTATCTGTACTTCTGAAATGAGACGGTTGCTTCTGTGTTGGGAATATACGAAAACATGAAGCCAGACTCTTTGGGGTAAGTTTGACCTATTTTATTATCACATTCTAATATCACAGTGCAAAGATCTGTATACCTCTTCATCTATTGTACCATGGGAATGACTGCAGTGTTTCAGGGAGATCAGACAGCGAGGTATCGTCTTAAGCAGGAGCAAGCTCTTTAAAGTCTCTTGCAACTTGCAGATCCCTTGACAAGTCTGAGGTGTTAGGTTGCTAGTAAAATGCCTGCCTTTCCTTAGAGAGGATTTCTTTACATACCTACAAACTTTACAAACCATTTTTTTCCTTTCTAGTTGAAATACTAGTTAAATGTTCAGCACATGGTTTCAGGTCATAATCTTAGTCTCGTCCTAGTGAGAGATGAAGGTAAATCCAGATTCTGGGTTTAGAATCTAGTGTTACATTCCCTTTTTGAAACAAAACAGGCCATTTCCTCTCTGCTCGTGGCAATGGTCGGTGTAGAGAGGTAAAATGTATGCACAGGTAAATCAGAGATGCATGAAAACCGGGGAAGTAACAACCTATTTAATGTTCCTGTTCATCAGCTTCCAAGGGACTTGCTTTAAATTTCAAAACATAATGTGTCAACTCTCAGCTAGTTTCTTTGTGAAAAAATTTAGATTGAGTTTGACAGTGTCACTCTTCACACTTGAGAATACGGTGCTCAAATTAACTCCTTATACTGCTTTCAGTATAAAGGCTGGGCAGCCTTGTGCTGCTCAGAGGGAGAAAAAGGCGCTCGCACTACCTCTCTCCTTTGTAGCCTTTACTGTGTGGAAATGCTGCATAAATTGACAGGGAAAAGGAAGCTATCTTTAGGCTGGTAAAATACAAGGAGCTGGCAGGGTGGAGGCACCTTCAGTTTGGTTTGGTGTCTGAAGTGCATGGGACAATTGGCCGGGCAGAGGGGGCCCGACTCCAGCTGGGAACGCGTGCTCCAGGCTGACCTTCCCAGCCAGCATGCCAGCGGAGATTAGACTTCCCTCAAGTGCTCCCTTGTTAACCCAGTCTTTGCTCTGACATGATTTGTCTTCCAAATGTATAAAATTGCTACTAGTTTTGCTGTCTAGACCTTTCTTTTCTTCTGTGTTTGCTGGCCAAAGATAATATTTCATCCACATGCACCACTTTCCTAATTCTCTGTTGGTCATTTAAGTGGTCTCGATTAATGCAATTTATGGTATTTTCCTTCACTTACTTCCTTGAACTGTCCAGCAGATCTGATTCTTTTCCCAGTAAAAATCATGGTAAATAAGGTGTGGTTCCTTTGGCTCTGAGTAAACCGACTGAGGGCAGAACATGATGTGGTGTTTTTGACATACCAAAACAGCTTTAGACTTCAGCTCAAAGAAAATACCCTAACGTCTTTAAAAAAGAATGAGATGTGATCAAAGCGTGCTTACTCCTCAGAGATTTAGCAATTCAAGTGGCAAATCCTTATGCTACACGCTCTGTGCTGTTTGCTGAGGAGGCCTGAGTAATGTCTGTGCTCTTCTGCTGATCAGGTGTGGGAAAGTTAATGCCTGGAGAACTGTAGAAGAAATAAATGTAGCTGGGGAGGGGCAGGGTCTGAAGTGGTATTGCTGTTGCTCACTGAAGGAGTACAATCCTCTTCTCTCTTTTGGAATGGAGATTTAAATGAAAACTGCACAAAGCAAAGAGAATGAGCACCTTATACTATGTTTGAGTAACTCATGGTACCCCCTCTTTTTCACCCAAGAAGCATGGTTTTGTGTTTTATCTTCTAAAAGCTTATGGGCAACAGCTTCGAATTTTTGAACTAGAGGCCTCAGAATGAGTATTAAAGCAGCAGCAGCACCTACTCTAAATTCCATCCTGGAGCCTCTTTTCTATTGAGATGAGAAAGACCTATCAGCTGCTGTTTGGAGAGAAACAATTGTTCAAGCGGGGAGAGCACAAGCCCAGCGGTACAAGTTACAACCACCACAATTAGGTACAACCACCACCTGCTACTCTGAACAGGAAAGGAATGGGATAGCAGTGCAGATCCCCAGGAACTTGTACAGGATGTCCCCAGCTTGATAAGGCCTTTGCAGAGACAGTGCATTCTGTATTATCTTAAGATTTGTGATTTTGCTATGTTTTATTATATTTTTTAGCTATGAACTTTAGCTTTTGGAGTCCGTGGCCTCAGCACTAATGTCCACCTTTAGGAAAGAGCAGTGTTCTGTCTTGACACTACTGCAAAAGTAATTATTCTGAAGCATATTGTTATCCAGCAGTGATAATTGTAATAATTAACCACGCTCAAATTAAGACTTTATTGGTAACAAATGGACTCTTAGTTTGGGCCCGATTGTATAATTTGGCTTCAGTCCTGCAAACACTTATTCGGATACTTAACTGTAGTGTCAGGAGTGGTTCCACTGAAATCACATGTGCAAATGATTGTAGGAGCAAGGCCTTGTGTAATTTTAAAGCAATTTTCACCTTCCCCAAATATGAATTCATTTGCGTGACATAGTTTTATTGCAGTGTTCTTCCACGCTGTCTCACTGCACAGCCTAAAGCATTAGGTATATCATAAGGAACCTAAAAGCCTGTATTTTCTTTTTTGTTTAAGTTTTATATAAAATGTGTGCATAATTTAATGTGAAAAGCACTATCTTTCAATAATTATGTAATTGCAAGTAAGCAATTTTATGGATATATTTTTTATAACTATTGCTGAAATATTTTATATGGCAGTATTTCAAGAGAGGCAGGAATCACTTTGGCTGGGGATAGGACACTCTTGCATGTAGAGATGTGTGCAGGTAGGTAGGCAGGTGGGTAGATACTTTTTTAACAGTGTGCCCAAAGCTTATCAGCACCTTGCAGTAGAAACAAATGCTTCTTCCATCTCACAAAGTCTCTTGCAGACGCTTGAATAAATGTTTCTTTTTTAATTGATTGTAACCATGCTTACTAATGTCACTTAAGTGTTTGGGTAAGGCAGAAGTATTTGTGGAATTTAGACTTAATCTGTATAATGATTGTATGTAAATTTAACCCTTTTTGTCTTAAGAATTTTTGTTGTGCTTATAGATACATAACTATGCCAATAAAACCTGTTAAATAATTTCTTGAGGCTTTTAATGAAGAGAGTGTAAAGATGGTGTTCAGTACTGCTTATTTAGTGCAAATACTTTTCTATTTTGTTTATGTTTTTTGCTGTTAGTTCATTTACCAAACACTTTGATCCATTTTGCTTGAAGATTAAACAGTTATAGCACCAGTGTTAGACAGAAATAAAACTTCCCTAGCTCTTGTTTCTGTAGCAGTAAGCATCTTATGATGCCAGTTACACCATGTCTTCTGGATCCTGCGATAATATAAATGCTAGTCTTCGTGAATGAGAGAGCAGATGTGAGATGATGTCAGCACTAAGAGAAGTGTAACTGCACTGATTTGGCATTCACCGAGTTTGTAAATGAGTCTCTGTGTACCCTGTGGGGAGAAGTAGGTCATAGCTGGCAAAGGAAACAAGATAAGACAAAGCTCTCTCTCACCCATCTCTGAAATTTACCTGTTGTAAACCACCTTGATGAGTAACTTGCCTTTGGGTCTCTTAGCCCAATAAGTTTAGCATTTCTTAAATGTCCTGCTTCGCAAAGGTTGCCATTTTGGAGGCATGAGGAAAGAGAAGGAACTGCTCCTGCAGACAGAGAATGTGATCAATAGCCAGGATCCAGATAGTGAGAACTTTGGGTTCTGCCGCTGAATACAGTCATAAGTAATTTACAACTTCAAGCAAGTCATGCAGCAATTCTGTGATCTTACTGTATGGATTAGACAGCTATCTACATCTGAGTTTAACTAATTTGGTAGTGACTGATAAATGCTGGAGATCAATAGATTAAAAACACATAATGAAGTGCTAATTGTGAGTATGACATGGTAAAATTAGGTGAAATCCCAGAGGATTTGTGTGTGTGTGTGTGTATGTGTATGTACATCTCCCTTTCAGTTTTGCTCGTGGTTGCTTACGTGGTCTCAAATCAGTGATATATATGATTCTTATTGCAGCAAGTAAAATCTATGCAGGCATCTGAAAGCAATATTTGACCTGCTGACAAAAAAAATACAGGATCCATATGTTTGGGAGTATTGCCTGCACTCATGCTGCAGTTGTACAAAGACAAGGATTTGGAAAAAGGCCAAAAGAAGTGCAGGTTCAACCTTGTGACCTGACAAAGGTCTCAGGGAGTAAATTGCAGTCCTGGGGTTCCCTGTATAAAGTCTCAGTGTATTGAATTTAACCTGCAACAGGCACACACTATTTCAAAGGGATTAACAGAGGCATTAAGAGTGCGCTGTGAAGAGAGAAGCAACAGGTAGCCCAGAAATCTGTCTGTATTGGAGCTGTGGAGCAGTGAAACGTGGCTCTCATCAGGCAGCTCAACCAACTTTAAACCCCTGGGACAGGAATCATAGTTTTCATTTGTGCCAGGTATCAGCAATAAGATTTCATAGGGTACAGTTACCTTGGCATAGTTATTACCTGAAAAGTGTGTGACTAACTGGACCTACTGGAAGTAACACAGAAGTATGGTTGTGGTGGGGTGAAAAGTATGAGTTTGCAGTGCTGCTGCTGTTTGTTTTGAGTATGGGGCGCTGTGAAAGTGCAATTGGGAACAAGATGAGGTGTTCACATGGTGTTATTTAGGTCAGCACTGACAAAGGACGGTGTGAAAGTTCATGATGCTGAGAATAGCATATGGAAAAGCTGTTTCACAGCATATAGTCTATTCACCTGACCTGTTGCCTGAACATACGTAGAGTAGTGTGAACTGCTGAGTGCCAGAACATTTCTGGCTAAGACAGAAGATGTGAAAATAAAGGGCAAGGCAAGCGTCGTGGAACATCCTGTCTGCCTGAAGACCAGAGATGGTAAGGAGGGTAGCAGAGCAGATTCTGGAAATCTTGAAGTAGATGCATTTTTATTTTTAAATTCTAAATACTTGCTGAATACTGATGAAGGGAAAAAATAATCTGGTATAGAAAAAAACCCACCAACGTTGTGTAGAAACAGATACATGTAGGAGAATATCATACTAACAGTATTTCTAGGGTTTTCTGGGTGGAACATTAAAAAAAAAATCATTCGAGGGAATGGGGAAAAAAAACCCAGTGCCAGATTTATCTCTGCATGTTACTCCATCCATGTATGTAATTTAATGCTTATGCCAAGGAAGACCTCAGGAAAGTTTTTCTTTGCTTATGCTGATGGAGCTAACTTGATTCTCTACAATTAGGACTGCTAATACAAATTCAGTTTGAAGAATTCATAGATTTTAGAAAAGTATTATTATAATAAAATTAAAACATTCATTTCATCACAATGTGGTAGCTCTTGAGGGAAAAGTCATTACTGTGCAGGGTATCTGTCTATGAAACAAATAGAAGTCAAAATTATTTTAAGGAAAAAAAAAAAGTAAACGTGCAACCAAGTAATCATTTCTGTCTTGCTTATGTCAGAATCTGTACTCTGCCAGGTTTCATTGTGTCATAGAGTTGTGATCAACTGTACAGATTTTCCAGCAGTTTGACGAAGGTGAGATTTTTCTTTTATTTTTCAGTCTTTTCTGTTGCTGATGATAGCATTCAGTGGAAAATGCAACAGATTATTATTTTTTTTTTAAGAGGATGCTTATATAGCACCTTGATGCTTTTGTTTTATTTATTATGGACAGATATCATCCCGCCAGATAGAATTATCAAATCACATTTGTCCACAAAGTGGTGCCTCAGTCTTTAATGGCTATCTCTAGTCATCTGTGACGAATCCTGTAAACTTGAAGCCAGATGTGGTCTGTTTTCTACATTTATCATCAATCATGACTATAGCATCTTGCAGGCATGTAGCTCTGTGTTCCTGCCTGTCTGACCATAGGGCACTGCTGTAAAAGCATCATATTTCATAAAGAATTTGCAATATCCAAATTTGCTGGATAGTATTATTTTCACTGTTATATCTCTGTGTGGGAAGCATGTAGGGAAATGCTGCATGCTGTCAACGTGCCACTAGTTTAATCTGTTCTGATAAGGGCTTGTGAAAACTAATTATGAAGCAGTTCAGTTCCCAATGAAGCTAAAATAGCATCTCCTTATGATTATATGGATTGAGCTCCCGGAATGTCAGTTAGCTCTATTGTAGAACATTCTATTGGGTTGCAGTGAGTTTAATCTTTATCCAAATATCACCGTGTGTTAAGTATGCAAACGGATTTGTTTTTCATATTTGGTGAATGAATAACTGCCTGAGAACACAATGAGAGTAATTAATTGTAAATTATATTCATTAGTGGTTTTGTTTATCACAGTATTGAGGGCTTCCATTAGAAATGTTCCCAGCTTTTATAAGATAGCATTAAGGTGGTTGTTCTGATCAAGATTAGACCATAAGGAAATAAGTGTATCATCGTGTAATAGTATGAATTCAGTAATGGCTGGCTGTCCCAGCCACGGGAGAACAATAACAGGAAGACATAAAAGAAAAAAATACTTTGTAGCAACACAGCACTATGCCTCTGTTCCTTCAGTCAGTAATACCATTACTAAAATTAACGATAAATGAAATGCATATCAAGTTGTAACAGTGTGAAACAAAATCAGAGGTGCTCTATGCCTTCTATTTGTTGTTTGCTGACGGCAACATAGAGCCGTCATCAGAAGCAATTTGAGAATATATAACATTTGGTAATCTAACATTTACTGCCACATTTAGACACTAATCTGAGCGCTCCTCCATGCCACCAAGTCCATCACAACAAAATGCCTCAGACCATTACTCTCCAGTGTGACTGTGTCTGACAAACACCTGGTATGTTTGTAGGCTTTTTGACTGATGGAGCAGCTCCTGGCTTATTAGACAGGCTGAGGTGTTCAGCAGTGTGACAGGCAAACTCCTGCATTGGTCCCCTTGGGTGCAATTAGAGCAGGCCTGTTGCTACTGCAGTGACCTCGGGTGCACTTTGGGAACACATGGCTCACCACTGTGTAAGCTGACCTGAAAGAAACAGCCCAGGGCTGCTCCAGGTGGGGAGGATGACACAGAACAAAGGGAACTCAAAATTTTTCCTTATGTACTACAGCAGAATTATTAATGTAGTTGAAATTGATGGAGGTGGAATTTCTCAGTAGTTACAGTAAAAAAAAAAATAGGCTTTGAAGTTGTGTACTATGATGATTCTACAATGCTGTTTCAGAGTGTATCATTCTTCAGTATTTTAATGATGTAATATATATATATTTCACTTCTAGTTAAAAGAGCTTTGAATAGTTTCTAAAACATCAGGGCAAGTACAAAAAAATAGTTGAGGCTGAGTTTTTTATTATACAGGTGGTGAAGCCTGAAATGGTTTGCTCAGAGAGGTGGTGGATGGCCTGCCTCTGGTGACATTCAAGGTCAGGCTGGACAGGGCTCTGAGCAACCTGATCTAGCTGTGAGTGTCCCTGTTCACTGCAGGGGAGTTGGACTAGATGACCATTAAAGGTCCCTTCCAATTCAAAAGATTCTGTGATTTCAGTGCATGAGGATCTAAGTGTGGAGAAAGGAATCCCATCAGCGTTTATAAATTCAAACTCAATCTTTACTTCTACATCAAGATGTATCTGAATAGATAATGCAGTTCATGTAAAAACATGAATGCTGTTTTCTGATAACACTTTTATTTATTTAATATTCATTACAGTCTTGTTGACAAGGTTGTCTCTGACCACTGGATTTAGTAAAATTACTTAGTTATATGTTGTAGTAGGCAAGGTGATGGTTAGCTTTATTGCTGTTTTCTGCTGGCATGGGATCATACACTAATTTAAAATTGCTGAAAAACACTCAGAGCACAAATTGCATTGATATAATACATTGGAATATTAACATATGACACATAATTGGTGGATAAAAATTTTAACTAAAGAAACAAAAGTACAAGATTGACCATGAAATACTGTTCATAAACAATGGCCAAAAAAACCTCCATAAAACAAGTAAACTTCACACTGTGTATAAAAACATTTGAGATGTCAGCATGTGAGCATATACACAAGGCTGAGTTATATTCTGAAATGAATACAAGATTGATTTTAATACCAATTCTGTACCTCATGCTGATCTTTCAATATTTCACAAAATACAACATGCAGTTGATTTTGAAAGATGCTGATTAAGAATACCGATTAAGAACAGTCCTATAAGGGATACTGGAGAAGAGCTTACGCTGCTTCAAAAAGCCAGGTCTGGCAGGGAAAGCTAGAGGTTTCTTCTGCATTTTTTTACAGCTAATATTTCCTACCCAATGTAGGTTACTTAGGACAGCAATAAAATTCACAGAGAAAACAGAAAATGCTTAAAGGCAGCTTATCCCATAGCTATCCTAGGAGCAGCTCCACTCTTCAGAATTGTCAAGCAGGAACATGAATTTGTTTCATCAGCTTCTGAAGACGTTCGTCATGTACCACTGCCAGTCTGGTCCTGAAAGGCATGTCAGCTGTGTTCACACTGATCCACAGCTGGGAGAAGTCAGTGAAGCACTGTTCCCAAGTTCTGTTAGAAATGAACAATATCTGCCAGATCTATCGATTTAGTTCTGTAGTTGAAATTATTGGCTTTCTTTGAATCTTAATGGACTTGAATCTGTGCTCATAAACCATCATGTATAGAAGACCCAACAACAACAAGGTTTGCTAGTTCTAGACAGAAGTCTCTGTTAAAATGATTGGATTTATTACACATAGTATTGTCTGTTTTCTGGAGACAAACACATGCAAGCCATTGGAAATACTTGCATCTTCTGGTTAATTACTTCAGTTGCAATGCTTCCATGTGGTGCAGAAGCTCTATACACAAGCTTATAAATTCTTCTCCTCAACATGAAATGCAAAATATATAAAGATATATTTAGCTTGGAGAATAGAAGGCTGCGGGGAGACCTCACTGTGGCCTTCCAATTCTTGAAGGGAGCATATAAACAGGAGGGGAAATGACTGTTTACGAGGATGGATGGTGATAGGACAAGGGGGAATGGTTTTAAACTGAGACAAGGGGAGGTTTAGGTTAGATATTAGGAGGAAATTTTTCACAGAGGAGGTAGTGACACACTGGATCAGGTTGCCCAAGGAGGTTGTGGATGCCTCATCCCTGGAGGCATTCAAGGCCAGGCTGGATGTGGCTCTGGGCAGCCTGGTCTGGTGGCTGGTGACCCTCCACATAGCAGGGGGGCTCAAACTAGATGATCACTGTGGTCCTTTTCAACCCAGGCCGTTCTATGATTCTATGATACAGGAATTATTGTAATTTTTATTAGTATCTAAATATTTCATTTTGTCAAAGGAAAAATACTTCTGTTGTTCTATTAGATAGATTAATTCTATTAGATTAACTAGATACCAGTATATCATGTATTCTAGTATGTTAGGCAACGATGTAGTTTTGGACACAGATACAAACCTACCTTTATTGTGTTTGGAAGGAAAGACAGATCATGGTGTAACTGGCGTGACATCGAGTAATCCAAATGTGGGGACTACTACCTCCATATTATCTACTCAATGTCAGATCCGTTCCCAGTAAGTCTGTGTTTGCTATCTGCATCTGTAAATGCCAGTACTGCTTTTAAAATCTTTGTCCCTTCAATCTTTCAACTCTTAAAATAGGAAGGAGATGCCTTACAATGGGAAGCTAATAGCTTACTCAAGCTTCTCAGCTTACTATTCCAGATCTAGGAAGGGACTGTTTATAAGAAGTTTCTAGCTATTCTGTCTGAATTTCATCTCACTTTATATGATTTTATCAGATAAGACAAAGAATGGATATCAGAAGATTGCCTTTGCAAGTTGCATTTGGTAGAACACAAATATATCTGTGTCCTTGTATGCAGTTTGGGAAAGAATTTCATACAAATATTTGGGACTTAGAATATTTATTTTTACATTCATTTTTATATTTTATATTGTTTAAATGTGGCTGGCAGTCTCTTTGAAGGAGACCTGCTAATGTAGACACATGCTGGCACCATGGAAGGCCCTTTTTCTTGGAGCACCTCTCCACCTAGATTGTTTTTCTTCATAGGAAACTTGTCTTTCTAGGAAATCCTAAATCTGTTACTCTTCACAGCTTACAAAAAAAGTCTGTTTTGGTTTCTTCTGCTTTTGTATGAGGAGATTCTGTGCTGAAAGAAGAAAACGTGCATAGCTATATCAGGTAACAAAGCATATAAATCAAGCTTGTACCAAATATATTTTGTAATCACATTTTATATATATTTCATATATATAACATGATAAGGATTTGCATTAGAAGTCTAACAAGATGAACAAAGCTGTATTTTGAAGCCTCCTACATAGTGTTTAAGGCGAAGAAAACTGTTATATATCCCTTTGTAAAAAGTATTTCTTAAAATTGACACTTTATTTGTTTTGCAGTTCAGAAGACTCTGCAGGTAGCCTTAAGAGCATGTACATTTCATTATTATTAAACAAGCAGAACTTCTTTCTGCCATTCTCTGGCAGGATTAATGGATTTTGGCACAGTTTTGGCAAGAGTGAAAGCTCTTGCTGCGTAAGCTAGCAAGCTTGACTAATTCTCAGTTGTGCTAACTTCATAAACCTATTTTAAGGTTTTAACTTTGACTAAAGATTAAAGGTAATGACTTCATGCTGCTGCCTTTGAATATATGATACTCTAATACGATTACAGTTAGTAAGTGTAAATAAAATATAGCATACATATATCTTACGGTACACATGAAAAAAATGTATGTAATGGATATTTTACAACTTCTGGCAAACTCTCATTTTTGAGAATTTAAAATGGGATTCCACAAAATAATTGACACATTAATATTAAACACACACAGCCATTAAAATGTTTGAAATACTGAATGATAGACAGAACTAGTAAGCTGTATAATAGGAACAGATCATCTGTGTTCCAAAATAATTTACATTTGAATCAAAAAAGTGAACAGTTTTGATTTGATCTGATTTTAGGCTGGCTTGCTTAGCAAAGCCATTTTAACCTGGAGAGCATTCCAGTGCCTATCGGGTTTTTCACCTTGCCAGACAACCCTAGAATCAGTATTCAGGAAAGCCTAAAGAAAGGAGAAAAGAGAGGAAAAAATATTTTCAGCCTGTCTGACAAGACTACATAAAAAGCTCATGATCAAAGGGTCTTAAATACACGTTACTGGTGTGACAAACAACATTTTTGTCCCTTTATTAGATTTATTTTTCTTCTGAAAACTGCAGTGGCCAGTGCATAGTTTGTGAAAGAAAGCTGGCAGGGTTGTATTCTTTGATTCCTAATTAACACCTTCAGTCTCAAAAGAGAACTAACAGAAATACCATAAAATGTTGCAGCTGCATTGTTATTACGCTTGGTTGGTTTGTTAAAAGTCGGCTGGGCAGTGGCAGCTGCAATAAAGGAATAGCTCAATGGATGTTTTGTATTGTGCCCACTGAAGTGAAAGAAGGCAACCATTTTATTTTCAAATGGGCAGCTGCATAGTGATGTTTAAATGGAGCTAAATGTGAGATTTACTGTTAATTTATAGTAATTGGTTATAAATAAAGTAGCAGTATAGCTTGGCTTTCATCTGTTAAAGCCGCAGAACACAAGTTGAAGGGAAATTAGTTATGAAAGGCAAAAAGTGAATCGTAAGATACTTGAATGGTAGAAAGTGCTGCTTAAAGCAATTACTTAGAAGGAGTAACATCCAGTTTTGCAATGTAATGTAGCAGGGACCTTGAAAGCATCTAGCCAAGCCATTCTTTAGGTTGTGCTATGACAAGTTAAGGTAGACAATGCTTTGTCCCACTATAGTGAAAACCAAAATTGTAGTGATGGGGTCAGAACCAAATGCAACTCTGCCTGCAGTGTATAGATTTGTATTTTGGGTAGTAGAATAAAGGAAGCATTTAACTCTGGTCAGATAAATCTCACTCACATTCAAAAAATGCAATTAGGGAAATATGTAAATCTAGATGTTTCATCAAATGCTAGCTGAGGGGTTACCAGTTCTTTCCGTGCACAATGACTGAACTAAAGAACTTCAGTGTCTGTGTAAGAACCATTGTCCCAGCCTCAGAGCCTGTTGGAAACAGAGTCCAGACTGGCCGTGGGAAATACCTACATATTTGACACAGGCCCTGTTTTTGAGAGAAAAGGGGGTGGAATAGAAAGTATGGAGATTTTACTGTTGCATTCTAATCAGCCATGATCTGCCTAATTTGCTTTGATCGGGAAGATAAACTAATTTTCCTATGGGCTGGATAAAAGTAATTAGCAATCCAATGCTTTCATGTTTTTGAAAGGGGTGAAGAAAGGAAGAGCAGAAATTGTAATGGTGGGAGCAAAGTACATCTTTTCGGCTCATTTGAAAGCATTGTTACTTGAAAATAGGATGGTGCCATAAGAGAGAGGCCCTGATTAAGTTGGTTTTGTGGGCCAGGGTATCATTGTACGCTGTGATCTGTAATGCTGTGCAGCTAATAGTTTCTGAAGATCAGTTTAACTTGAGTTTTGGAATATTTAGATTCTGTTCTCCCTTATGGGAAAGAATTATCCCTCATAAATAGCGCATCTGTCATTCTCTAAGGATGCTGTTTGATTTCCCAAGGCATTCTGGTGTCTTTCTCCATAGTCATCGTAGAATAATTCAGTAATTAATTAAAGGTTGGATCTGCTGCTGACATAAGACTTACAGATGAGGGTTTTTAATCCCACAAATTGAAAGCAAAAAAGCGATAGCCTAAGCCAAATTTCTGAACATCTTGATTCCTGATTCAGGTAGGTAGTAGCTCTGCAGGCCTAGCTGTGCCTGTCAGCCCAGCACGTGCATGTGGTATGGCAGAACTCAGATAGGTTTTTGGGGAGGTGTTATTCTATTTCTCCTTGGCTTCAACTATTGTATTTAAGTATAAATCAGGATGCCCTGAAAGAGATTAAGTTTCACTGTAAAACCATTAACATGCAATCAGCATGAAATGCCAGGGCATGGTCCTGCAATCTTAACCCAGACAGTTGTCACTCATGCAATCTTACTGAATGAAGTCCATGGGTTACAGAATCTTCCACTTTTAATCCCTGTCTTTAAAATGAAGACTGTTCTGGAAATACCTACTAACCAGCCTAACTAGTATTATACTAAGAAGCCTTCAAAGAATATATGCACCTGTCATTTTGGAAGCTTGCTGCCAATCCAAGAGTCTGACATTTTGTCTGTAATATGCCTACTATTGTAAGCAGATCTCTAAATTGTCCATCACACAAGACTTAGAAGAAATTGCTGAACTGCTTTCTTCAGTGTTTAGCTATCTCACTTTGACAAACGTGTCTTACAAGGATATAGAAGGTATTTTGTGGAGGGCATTGGAGTTTAAAACACCCTTTCCTTGCAGGGTCAAGACGAACCTTAGGGCCTCGCATTTGCACATATATTTTTGTGCTATGCAATAATAATGCAGAGAAAAATCATGTAACCTTAGGCTGTACTAAAGGAAGGTTAAGGATCACATCTTCCCTCAGGCTTCCCCATTTTTCAGAATCGAGTAGTTCAGCAGGCAGCTACAGCCAGCCTGCATAATAATTCCATCCACCTACATCTTTATATACTGAAAGTTATATCTAAAAGTCAGATAAGCATAAGGATTCTATTTATCATTTGTGTTTCAGCTATATTGCAGTCCACAGCCATAATCAGGATTGTGGATCCACTATGTCAGGTACAGTTAAAATACAGAGGTAGGCCCTATAAAAGCTTTAGTAGGAAAAGAAAAAAAACCAAAAACAGCTATTTATGATGAATGGGAAAACCATTTTATGGTGTGGATAGAAAAAATGGGGCATATGTTCTGTCTCAAAGACGCTCCTATTAAAAAAAATAATATCCTTTAAAGACTGAGTTTGGAAAATTAATTTCCCCTGCCAGCAAGATGCACTGAATAGTGTTTGTGAGAGGGAAAAAAAAGTATATTTCTGTATAATGTCACTCTTAAACTGAAGTAGATAACAAAGTTGTTGGTTGACTTTTTATCTTCTACAAAATATTGGCATTGTAAAGATCTGCAGTACTTGTATCCCAACCCATGTTATGTCAGCTGCAAAAGCTATGTTAGTTTGAACGTGAGAACATGGTTACAAAAATAAAAACTGATGGAAGAATTGCAACAAAATGTAGATACCTTCATTGAGGCACTACTGAGAGTTGCGGTTAGCCAGGGAATATTTATTGTTTATGCTTGAGGAGGCAGTTTCACCCCACAGGTGATCTGACAATCAGACCTAGATTTTCTTCTCAGTTTCACAATCCTGCTTGCCACAGCAAGATCAGTTCCTCTGCTGGACAGAAGATGCTCCTCTGTCTCTTCCAGGAGAAGAGATAGCAACTGTGTCTCAGAACTTTAAATTATATCACATTTTCTGTACAATGCAAGCTAGACTACAGATGCCTACAGCTCTTTATCCACAAATCAGAGGAAGAATGAGGTTGTTTTTTCCCTTTTTCTGAGCTGCACAGAAATTAGCTTCTTAAGTCCTTGGGGTATTTAGAATAAAAACTGTGAGGAAATAAAAGGATCTATGACTCCTATGGAAAACACTGGCCCTTGTTCTGAAAGTTATCCTTCTTCCAATAAAAGGCCAAGTTTTTTTTTTTAAATTACATGGCAATCTGGAAATCCAACTCTCGTAGTGGTACAGATAAAGTTTTACAAGCAACACTTCACTCTTCTGCGATACCACTCATTTCTAGTCCCAAAGGATTCAACACGCATTTGGAGTAACATCTACACAGATTTTTTTAGAAAGAGGTGTGAACTCTGCCTGTGTTCTGACCATCTGGAAACCATCAGCAAAACACTGAGTCTAACCTTACCTGGCAGGACAGTGTGAATCCCAATTTCAGAATTCAGTGTAATTGCCAAAGCATAAGTAACTATTGCACTTGATTTGCCTTAGGGTATCCTGC
Source organism: Phasianus colchicus (assembly GCF_987193195.1). Taxonomy (NCBI): domain Eukaryota; kingdom Metazoa; phylum Chordata; class Aves; order Galliformes; family Phasianidae; genus Phasianus; species Phasianus colchicus. Next base: position 37,002,073 of record NC_143436.1, read on the forward strand.
CTGATCTTCAGCTGTGTCTTCAAAAGGCAGCTGGTCTTGTTGTAGATCATAATGTTATGTTTGCCAGGCTTGCATGGATATCTCACATAACTTAGACTATTTCAGATGGCTTTATGTTTAGTCAACTAGGTTGATTCTCTGTACTTTAATGCAGCATTTAGCTGCTCACACATACTTAACTCATGCGAGTAAAGGTACTTCAGGTTGTTTGACATATCCCCATGGGGTAAAAAAGGGCTGATCTGTGTAGGAAGCACATCCACTGCAGTGTGGAAAGTATTTGGAAGACTGACAGGATACTCTAAGGCACCTCACAGAGTGGCCCAGAGATAAAAATCTGACCCAGTTTACATTTAATCAGCCAAGAGACCAGTGGCATAGTTCCTCCAGAAATCTTCACAATGCATAACTGTGATATTATTAACACAGTAACTTGGGGTATGGAGAGGGAGCAGTTTTGATCTGGAAAAGCCCTGCTGCTTAGGCACTGTGACACAACTTCAGATTAGTTTTGCAGTGAGTTGGGCTGAGCCTGGCTGATCTGTTAGGCCACATCCATGCTGCAGCTCATACTTGAAAGTATGAAGTCTCTTCAGCTGATAGCAAAAAAAGTGGGGGGCCCTTGTTCACATAGGTTGATTGTAAGGTAGATAAAAGAAGATGCAAGAACTAGCCTTCAGGTATAGTTCATGTAAATTTGCATGTATAAGTATTTGATTACAATTTTCCCTTCTGTCTGAGAATGGTGATCTTTGGGTATGTTTGTGAGGGCTGCCAGTGAATTTCACTGATCCCTACTTTGAGTATGGTAAAAAGGTCTATTTGTTCAGACAATGAGATCTATCTGGACCAGGAGAAATCTGGCAGGGATGTGTTTTGTCTTTTGTTTTTGTTTTTTTTTTTTAATTATTTAATATTAAACAATCTGCCTAACATTGTGTCATTGGAATCTCTTCCAATTTTGTTTCTGTTTTTCTTATTTTCTGTGATGCAAAAACATTTTATCTTGATTATTTTAATAACAGCAATAATTAGATGCTTTGTACCCTTCAAAATGGTACCACTGACTGGTTGTAAAATGAAAAAAAAAAAAGCACCAACATTAATAGATCATACAACAACTTAACTAAAAGTGTGCGTGTTATTAAACTTGGAAAATGCATAAAGTTTTTATTATATAATAGAAAGTAAAAATGTTGAGCTACAATTATTACAGAGTTCTATCTTTGCTTTTACTTTAAACAAAAACAATCTTCTGATTAAGAGAAATGTTAGTGTTTCATTAGATGAAGCAATCAGGTTGTGCTTTAATCTCTTTCGTTGTTGAATAAGAAGAAACATACCTTCCACTCTTAAAATAGTAATGTAATTGTAAAGTTGTCAGTCTGGGGTTACTATTTGAACTGATTACACTCGATAAAAATAACAAGCCATGACAAATAGAGGGGCTAGGTTTCAGTAATTCACTAAAGAATGTCTCTACCAAGGCTTTGTGGCAAAATGTCTTGTTTGCAGGACAAATGAAGAGTTGAAATAACAACCCATGAATACCACTGGTGAAATGGCTATGTACACAAGGTGAATGCTAAAGTTTTCCCTTCTGAATGGACCTTTTAATCCAGGCATTATCTAGGGTCTGAAAAAGTCTTCAGTGGCCTTATGTACAGATTAATGGGAAAAGCTGAGACTCAGAGTTGGGCTATTTGCAGAAACAGTTTTCAAGATTTACTGATGGTTGACAAATGCCATTTAAGCTTTCAAAGCCATCAATATGCTATTGAAAGGGATTTAGAGGGAAATCTTCCCACTATAGAAGACGAGGACTTTGAAGGATCTTGGTGGAAGCCCTTGGTCTCCCCACCCCTCCAAACCTTTCACTGCCTTCCTTCAGCATATAGAGCCTGAAACGCGTGGCTATGGGAAAGGGGGGGAAGGTCCCTTTCAAGGGCGTTTGTATATAACCAAATGTGCCAATCTGCTTTTGTTCAGCCATGAGAACTGAATAGGAGTGTTTCTAGAAAAAGTCTCTTGTGCTCATGGTCAGCTTTTCAATAGGCTTTCTGCTAATAGATTTTTAATATGTGAGTTGCAAATGGTGAAATACAAGTTTGAAAATTTTATTTAATTGAAAAATTGCCCAGAAAAGACTCTCTGCCCTATAGCATTAGTTAATGATGCTACCATTTCACCATTTCCTTCTCTAACTCTAACTTTTAAATAAAAGTAACCTCATACATTATACATATGACAAGACAAATCATCGGAGTTTTGATTTTAATTACTTAAAATAATGCCTTGTCTTTTTTTCCGCAGACATTTTAAAACATGCTTCTATGTCCTTTCTTTTCTTCAGTTATGTAAAAGCTCATTTACAAACCACACGTCTTTATTAAAAAATGGTCATTATGGGACCAGGTTAGTAAAAAAAAAAAAAAAAAGGACCTTTGACTACCATGTTTTTTGTTAAAGGGGCTTTAATTTAAGATCAGGATAGCCTGAAGTCTTGGGTTGTTTGGTTGGGTTTTTTTTATGTACTGTGCTGGATACTCAGGAACCATGATGAAAATTCTGAAGAAATTAATAAAGCTACAAAAGAAAAAAGAACTTGCCAGAGCCTGTGGTCCTCTTAATAGCAATGGTGTTAATGCATGTAGAGCCATGCAGTGCCATCATCTTCAGTCTACTGCAAGTGTGTGAAAGTGCTGCCATCCAAATGCCGAAACCATGACTGAGAGGGGAATCCCTCACCTAGCAAGTCTTCACACCAGCCTGTGGGTTGGGTAGTTTCTTCGTGTATCAGGTCTGTAGGGCACAGACCTGTCTGCACCAGTCTGAGTCCCACCAACCCTAAATACCCCTTGGAGAGAAGGCCAGGCTGATTGGGCTCAGGAAAATGCAGGCAATAGGATAGCACCTGTGTTTCAAGATCTGCTTCTGCTTCGCAAATGCTTTGACTTTATTGCTGTCCTATATTTCATTACCACCTGAGTCATTCTCAAGCTGACATCCTTTTTCTCTCTTATGGAGGAGTTGCTACAGGTAGGCAGTGTTGTGATCACTTGTGCAACTTGACCATCACAAGGTAAATTAAGCCTTGAGAAGATCTCCAAGAGCGTCATAGAGGCTGAGACTTTAGTTCTAATATGTTAATTCTTCTTCACCTATAAAGAACTATCACAGTGTAAATCATTGTGAATGGCCTTTCTGTGCTCCTAGTAGAGCTGACTGACTGGAAACCTGAACCTTACATGAGACAAAAGTTGAGCAAAGGCTTGAGAGGAGAAGGAAAGGAAAAACGAGCAGAACCAACAAATTGTTTTGGAAATAGATGAGGAATTAAAGCGTAAGTACCCAAGTAACAGAAGCAGCCATTACAAGGAAAAGAAATAAAAGAAATAAAGGCTTTAGTGATGAACAATATGGAAGTAAAATAAATTGAGATAAACCACACCCTTACATTTTCTGAACCCTCTTACCTGGAAAAAACAATAATATTGATTTTCAGCAGCTAACATTGTGCCTCTCTCTCCTTACTATTCCATCTCTAATTCAACAGATTTTAGAAATGATAAAATAAAAGGGCTAGAAAAAAAAAAAAAAAGGTAGCAATCTTCCCAGTGAACCCAGCAGTACTATCACTACTCCAGGCAGAGATGTGCTGTTGCACGATTTCCATGGCCATGCAGTACTGCCTGTTGAGAAGCTGGCACAAGGCACCGCAGGAAGATGTCCTGCTCCTATGAATGTCAGTGGGAGCTCTGCTCCCAGCATCAGTGGAGCCAGGTGTTTGCCCCCAGGCTCTGCTGCAGTGCTGACATTGATTTGCTGTGTTGTGAGTTGTAAGGCATGTAAATAATAGGACGGCTGATTCTTTCCAGCATTTTTACGGCATTTGGAATTGCTAGAGAAAAGAACCGAGATCTTGGAAAGTTCATTTCGTGTTCAAAAAAAAGCAGGACAGGTGCAGTATAGGGAACACACTTACGTCATATACACACCTGTGTGCATATATATGGCTCTGCTGCCAGCTGTTGCTAGTAAACTCTTGCTGGTTTACATTTGTTAAAGATTTGTTTTGCCTACTGATGTCTTATAATATTGCTCTGTGTTATCTCCAGGAAGACCCCAAACTGGTATTTGATACCTGAAACTAAGACATAGCAGGAGCTGTGGCTGAATGGTGCCCATTAGCTGTTTATCCTGAAGAGATTTTCTGCAGATCTTTGTAACAATCACAAGAAGTGGTGGGTCACTGGCCTTGAAATGAGGTTGCCAAACAGTAGATTGTATAAACACTGTGAATAAAAGGAAGGAAACAGGAATCATTTAGTTTGAATCACAGTCTGCTAGCTCCACTCAAACTAAGTGTCAGTCCAGCTGATCTCAGTAGAAATAGTTGTGAAGTATTTTGCCTGCATCCATTTTGCATGTACAGCTCTGATTCCAGTTATTTAAGTTATGGGAAGGGTAAGGAAACTATTTAAAGAGGAGACACGTTCATAAAAAAAAGCCCTTTTCTCTGATGATTGTGCTGATATGACAACATATGAAAATACATACCAGCTCTGTCCTGCACAAGTGAGGTCTCTACTGATGGTTTCCCCTTGGCACAGTGAGTTAATGTGTGCTCAGCCCTGTTCCATGAACTGAACTCCTTACAGCTACCTCAGGTATTTGCTGACATGAAGTACAACTGTTCAGTTACAAGCAAACAACATGTGTGGACCAGGTATAGATGATGTCTGTATAATATTAAGGATTTAATGTCTATTTATGTTCAGAGTATTTTATACCAGCCCCTGTGAAAGTATCTGACGATGAGAGAATTTTGAGCATTTCAGGGAAAAAACACATAACTTGATGGAGAAATGCAGTATTTTTAAGTGTGTTATCTTTGTAAGAAAAAAAGCTATAAATATTTCCTGCCACTTATTGTTGCAGAAGTTTTGGTGTTCAGTCTGCCAGCGACAAATCTGACAGCTCTGTCATTGCGCAGAGCTCTGTGGAAGGTGTTGTAAGAGGCTGTCAGACAGTGATGAGATGGTTCTGTTAGACAGAAAGGGAAAATGTGTGCATAAAAAAATGCACAGCTTTGTATATTGGAAGAATATTGAGAGTATTTGCATCTGAGGCATAAAACCACCCCTAAGCCAACATGGCCAAGTGAAAAAATGTTCTGCTTCACCTCCCTCATTTGTTTCTCCTCTGCACTTTTTCTTGTGGTGGCATGAGCAACAATGCAATGAACGAGATCAGAAAATTGATTTGCATTAAAAGTGTTTTTTGTTTCCTGCTGGATCTATTTTAATCTAGATCAGATGCAACTTTGATTCAAAAACATCCTTAAAAGGAAGGGGCAGCAGTGGGATGGGAGGAGATCAAGAGTGATTATTCTGGTAAGAAAGTCGACTGAAAGACTGTGCAGGTAATATGGCACTCATTGGATTGTCCATGCAATAAAGAGCAGCTTCTATAAATAATTATTTCAGCTACACAACAGGATAAATACAGTCATGTGAATAATTCAGGCTAGTAGTTGTGACACAGTGTAGCATCATTTACTCTGAGGAAACTCTTAGATAACTCTTCAATAACACAAATTTCAACTGAAGTATGGTAAAAGTAACAGTGCAATTAGTTAGGATGAAGGAGGGCTTACCCTTGGCATGGCTGAATGAAGATTTTGCCATTTCCTTTACCGAGCTAAAACCAATTAAGGAATACCAAGTTTATATCAAATACATCTGCTATTGTATCTTACAGAAAATAACATTGTGCAGAGCCCCTGCCTTGTGAAAATAATACACAATAGCAGCATCCTGCACTATCAGGGATAATTAGCCCGTCTGAGTGCACCTCCCATGATTAAAGTAGCTTTTAGCTCCAGACCTAGCACACTCACCTGTACCTTGGGCTCTCAGCACTGGGCAAGGTAGCATGTGTATTTCCTGTTCCAAATGCAGCACAAATACATGCACAAATTTCTGGATATTCAGGCTCCACCACAGCTAGAATGCATTTGCAGTAGGTGCTGTCAGAGCTGTTTAATGGTTAAATCTTCAGACCTGTGCAACGGAATAGAGTTGGGGTAAATTAACACCAGCAGAAGTTATTTAAAATGTATCTTGTTATGAGTGAAATCAGGCTGATCCTAATTCAGTTCTACTCTCAGCAGCTTCACTGAAGTTGTACTGGATGTTTTGATGAAAATAAGTTTTAAAATTGATTTGCATATTATGATCTATGGTGTGCGTTACACTCATCTCGGTATTGAGTCCAATTGGCTGTGTGGCCTATGACTTCCTTCATGGCTTTAGACCTGTATTTTGAGTTTGTCTATATTCAGGTGTCTTTTGAATTCCTTTCTGATGTTGACAGGGTGTAGTGGGACAGTAAGCAAAGATTTCTGTGCTTTGAAGACCGTCTCCTCTCATATCAGTAGTCGTAAGTTAGGAATAACTTCACTGAATTCTGAGGGATGAAATGACAAAACTAGAATTAAAAGAAAGTTGTGCCTACTTTTTCTGAAATAAACGAATGTGCCAGTTTAGGAAAAAAAAACTATTCTTCTAAATTTTGGCACTGTTGTATCAAATAGTTGTAAAAATAAGCAAAATGTAGAATTACAGAAAATATTATGAAACTAAGAAAGACCCCAGTACTTTTTCCTAGACTTGGTCACTTCTAACACATAACTTTTCTGAAGTTAACTGTGCTGTCCTTCATCAAAAACAAGATAAACAATACCTGATAAACAAATAGGAAATGACAAAAAACAGAACAAACATTGTAGTAGACTTCTTCATAAATTGCAATAAAACCTGTTGTGCATTGTCTTCAGCATTTGAACAAGATAAATAGTGTCTGCAGAACTCATATAATCTATTTGAATTAGTGCAGCAGAAACAAGTAATAACTCACAAAGTAAAATCATGCTAATGCAATCTGTGGGCATGGGAGGAAGAGGAATTCTATTCAAGCTGCTTTTAATTGCTCCTGCTGGCTCCTGTGCTATAAAATATTCCTTTAGATATTTAAGCTGTAAATTATATGAGTTAAGTACAGTATATGATTGACATGTTGGAATGTTCTTGTAACTTATCCTGCTAATTATTACTTACCAGACTGAGCCTTCAATGCCAAGCGAAGAGCCATGAATCAGCTTTGAAAGTACATGGGTAATTTCACCTAGGGAGCATTGTGAATTTGATACACAAAAAAAGCACAGCACCAGAATCGTTGTACCTAAAATAAAATGTCAGGTACTTGTCAGATTAATTCAGTGCTGTGTTTGTTTGATCTGATCTTTGATCTTTACTTTCTTTTTGACCTTAATTGTTTGCACTGCCCTGCTCCCTCTGCTGGAGTCTTGGATAAACTGAATGGCAAAATTGTTTCCTGAAAAGATTAATCATGCACGTACTGTTTGCTTTACAAATGTTCTGCAGTCTAGATTTAAGTAAGCCTTTGATGGCTGTTTATATGACAGAATAGCCTACCACATTCAGGAATAATGCATGGTGGTTAAAATGAGATTGGTACAGAGCTGCTTCAGTGATAAACCATTTTACTTTCTATGATATTAGAAGAATCCAGTGACTGGTGTCAGGAAGTTCAGATTTTGACCACAGAGTTTCATCAGTTCTGTTAGCTTGTGTTGAATCCAGCCACGGCTTATCAGCATGATTTGCCTGGATCTATTACTCAGCATTCACCCAGCAACAGAGAAGATGTGCAGACAGAGCACTCCTGACCTTCCCTTTGATGATTCTGTAGGTTCAAGCCATCTATGGGATCCTTCCCACAATTGCAGAGGTTCCATCATCTTTAGGCAAAATGCACTGCTGAAAGTCATACCACTGGTGTGCAGAAGAAAGGGAAGCAAAGTACCGAGGGTCAGAGGGAAAACTGGCCCCATACATTAGCAGAAAGCTCATGGAGAGATGCCAACACACACACTGTCACCACAAGCTCTGTTCCGATGTGATCTGGAAGATTTTTCTGAATAGAATGTTTGCTGCTTCAAATGTGAACCATGTGGTGGAAATTCACATCTTAATCATAGTTTCACTATGCAGGCCTTCAAAGAACCACAGGTGCATTTAGCAGCTCGTTTTGAGAAGAAATGTCATACTTTAACTGCTAGGAAGTGCAGTCATACTTTAACTGCTACAACATTTATGGCTCCTCCCTGTGCTTCTCTCCATGGGTGTGTTAAACATGGAAACACATGCATACCAGTTTGCAAATCGATTTTGGAAGACAGAATAATCCAGAACCATTAGACTGAAAATATGGTCATGGTTTTGTGTAGCCATTTTGTAAAGCTGTTGACAGCTCATGCATCCCCATTTGGAAGAGTACTATGTGAATGCTTTGGGATACATTGGGGATCTAATGGAAAGGGCACTGCACAAATTATCTTGGTGTTTGGTTCCTCAGTGGCATGCAACTGAGTTTGACTGACAGCACATCGCTTCACCATTTCTAATGGTCTTATGTCTTATGTCTAGTGTCTGAGTTTCCCTTCTGTGAAGTGATGGTAATTATTCATCCGTTTATATGTGAATGAAGAAGTGCTATAGGAATATATTTTAAGAAATGGAAACTACTACTGCAGTGTTCGCAAGATTTATCTGCTTTTAGTAACTATAGCAGATGGAGTTATTTTTAATATACATAGAGAAGCAATTGTGGCAACAGACAGACAGCGAGCTCTTAATAGCTAGCATATTCCTCCATCAAACAGCGGAGCTGGTAAAGTGTTCTGCCAACAGTGAAATCGAGTGTGCTGCAGTAAAAAGATAGGCATAGTGAGGGAAAAGAAGCAGTAATTCTCACTCCTTTTCATTAGATTGCATCACTACCTATATGATAGTGTCCAATTTAGCTGTAAATGGATTAAGGAAATGGCCTGACTTTAGAAGCTGTTCTCAGCTGGTAAGAACTCAATTATTCAGTTTATTGTCAGTACTTTTATGTGAGTGCTTTCTCTTTCAAAGATTGCCATAAAAATAATTATTAATACATCTTGTTGGGGCAAGGCAGGCCTAGAGAAAGCAATCATAATAGTAAGGCTTGACCATTTTTTAAAAATTAAATTATAACTGTTAAAAAATTATAGACTACAAAATTCATTGTCTTTCATCCTGGATTATTGTATTAGCCCTGTGATGGGTAGAGAAGTTTGTACTATTTAGTATAATAGAAGCATCACCAAGTAATAGATGAATAGGTTGGTGGAAGCCAATAGAAAACTTGTATATGTCCGAAGATGGATTTTTGTTCTCCTTTAAAGGGCATAAGAACAATGTAGAAAACTGATTCCAAGGTGAATAGTCCCTGAAACATCTCTTGTAATAATAGCTAATAACAGGTTAGTAACTTGGCCTCCAGACCCTACTGTCATATGTTAAGAACTAGTTCACTTAACTTGTTTTACTGGCTTCGGAGAGTTTACTGTGAACTACTCACTTTAAGATGATAACTGCATATTTTTTCCAGCTTATGTATGTGTGGACAACAAAACTGGATGGGGGGAAAGACCTGTGTATTTACCCTTCTGAGCTCTGTTTTGCAAATGTTCATAGTTTGTTCATAGCATCACCAATTAAAAAAAAAAAAAATAGACACAGATTGCAATTTGCAGTATTTTCTGTTCTTCAAAAAAATAATCTGCTGCAGAAGCACCTGACAATTAAATGACAGGTAGGATTCCTTTCTCAAGTCACCAGAGACACAGCTGGTGATTGATTGGCACAGAGTATAATTAAGATATCATTATAATGAGCCATGTTGCAAGTGCAGTCAGTGAAGCAAATCTTTATCTTCTGAAAAGATGGAATTATCATTTGCTGGTATGTTGCTTTTAGAAACAGCAGTTGGAAATAGACTGTCGGAATGCTAATGGAAAAAGAGACGATATGCTCATTTGATTATCCAAAATAACCTACCGCCTTTCTAGCACAGTTCTTAAGCTCATGCTGAGCTTAATTTTCACATACGTTGATTTGATACTATTGCTATACAATAGGAGCAATTTAAAACTCAGCACATACCTTAAACGATGCAGCTCCTTACTGACATCAGTGAAGTTTTCAGGTAATTTGATGGTGGAATATAGGAAAGGTTGTGTCTATCAACTCATTAAGGATTTTTCAATACACTAATAATTTTTTTCATCACAGTAGCTTGTAAGACTACTGAGTTGGATAAGAATTGATTGCAGTTTCAACTGTTTTGCTTCTGCTGAGTATATATGCACAAGCACACAAGGCAAATTGGGAAATGGATTTGATACAGAAACAGAATAGTTCCTCTGGGGATGGTTAAGAGACTTAGTACCTTGATTTCAATATTTTCTCAACATTACAGCGCAAATCCCAATGTACAAGCCACGTTTAATCCCCTTAAGTTTTCCAGTAAGAGCAAGTTACTGATTTTGACAGGCTAGCCCTGAAAGGAGAAATCAGAAAACCTGTTTGATGTGGTTTTTGGAAAGAAATCATTGCATTTGCAGGGCACCTTTTATAGTCATAATCTGTAAGCCTCCAATTTACCAGCTTGCTCTTCCTGGTTGTTAGCTGTGCTTGATCTATCTAGTGGTCATAAATCACATCCTAGATAGGTCTTCACAGAATCACAGAATGGCCTGGGTCGGAAAGGACTTTGAGGATCATGAAGCTCCAAGCCCCCTGCCACAGGCAGGGCCACCAACCTCCACATTTAATACTGGGGCTCAGTGCCCCATCCAACCTTGATGAGCCTTGAACACCTCCAGCGGGGCATCCACAACCTCTCTGGGCAGCCTGTTTCAGCACCAGGTATTCTTGGCAGTATGGTCCAAAGAATGGCAAGTTTACTGAGAACCTCCATTTTTTGTCTTTAGAACAGTATGAAGAATTTCTGCTCAGCAGCAGAAACTTTACAGTGTGATCCTCACACGAGATATGACTGGTTGCATTACATTAACTCTTCATGATTGTCTCACTTCTCTTAGCTTCACTCCAGAAGTAACTTTGGATCATGGGACTTCTAAGTCCCTTAATTCCTTCCGCAAATGAAATTGGATGAAATGCATCCATGGTGATTCTGACCCAAAAGAGTACTCTGAATCTAGGAACCATAAGTGCAGATGAATTACTGCAGTGCAAGTGATGTAAGGTTTATACGAGTGAAATAATGTCATCTAATCAGTCAGTTGGTACAGTTGGGAAAAGCAGAGGTTTTTGATTCTTGTGTTTGAAAGTTTATAAGTATTTCCAGCTCTATCTGCCTAATGAGAAGATATTACCTCTCTCAGCAGTAGTCTTTCTGAGATTCTGAAACCATTAAGGCTGCAAGAATAACATACTGACAACATGGACTGCAGTAATCAGTGTATTAGTGAGTTAGCAGTGTGTTAAAAATGAGCTTGGAAAGGCATTATTGAAAAAATCAGGAAAAAATTTTTGTTTATGAGAAAAATGTTAAAAATGCGCATACTTATACTGACACACAAGGGCTGCTCTGAAAGTAATCCCTCCTACTTTATTATGTTGGCCCAGGACATCAGAGGTAAATGTTAGAGATATGGCAATACAGGTTGAATCTTCCCATCAGTATTTCATTCCATGTTGTTGCTGTGTGACAGATGGCAGACAGAAGGGCAGTCTGACACAATGCCGTCTGACATGGAAGTGTGTATGAAGCAAAGGTGTGGCACTGAATTCCTCTATGCAGAAATAATTGCCCCTGTTGATATTCATCGATGCTCAGTGAACTTTTCTGGAGACCAAAGAGTAGGCATGAGTGGTGCTTTCTGTAAATCCACCTCCAGGATCTAAAGATGCTTTTAATAAAATGTATATTGCTGATTTTCTGATTGTTCATCAAAGCATGTAATCAAAGTGGTCCTTTGATCTGATCCTCTTCAGATAATAGAGTGAGTCTGGTCTGCAGACTGCCTGTGAAAGATGTTATTGAGTGGGGATCGGTAGTTCAGAGATATGGGATCTTGGGGATATCAGACAAGTCCTGCTTACTACTAATATAAACTAATGTACTATAAGAATAGATTTCAGATTTTCCTAGTCAGTCACCCAGAGCATTGATTAATGCTGTTTGTAGAGTGCCCTAAATACTTGCCTGTTTGAAGAAGAATCACTCTCACCTTCCATTATCTCTGGCTTTTTGGGTCTAAAATGTGTTTTGGTATGTTTACAAAAACCCATTAGGATAAATGTTGAAATCCCACTATGAAACCATGTTAAAATACCGTTGTTGTCTTCATATTCAGTACTATATGATTCACTGAGCGAGTTTTGCTTTTGCCAAATAAATCCATGTATTTGTTCCTCTGTGAGAATAAATTCTTTGAGTATTTATCAAAGTGAAAGGCTAATAACCTGCTAAACTGTATGGAAAAATTAGGTGGTAAAGTATTACAGTAAAGAATGAATTTAGTAAATGCATTTCTGAAATTATACTTTGATTTTGAAGTGGATGCAGAGAAACCTAACCCAAGAGTGATTTGATAATTGTTGTGAAGTATTAACAAATTCCCTTTATTTCTTAATCTCTACGTGAAGTGTTTTTAAATTACACATTTTTAAATTCAGAAAAAGACCAAACATCAAAATTAACAATGCTGATTAAAATAATTCTGTAGTATGAAACAGCCTGTGAATAATAGAAAGTAAATGGAACAGAACAGAAGTAGGAATAGGAATAGGAATAGGAATAGGAATAGGAATAGGAATAGGAATAGGAATAGGAATAGGAATAGGAATAGGAATAGGAATAGGAATAGGAATAGGAATAGGAATAGGAATAGGAATAGGAATAGGAATAGGATGCCTACCCACTGAAATACAGATAACTTATCTACCTTATGAGCTCTCAACAGCTGGAAGAAATAAGGTTATTCAAATACTGTCCAAAGCCGCTAGAACCTTCAAGTGTGTTTTCAAGTATGTATGTTCATATTGCTTTATTAAAATGATCACATAACATTGCATAAAATATGCCGTCCTCTGATATTTGTATTTTAACAGCATCTATAGTAATTTTGACATAGTTGTATAAGTTTTATCTTCCGTGTAGAATTGTATTATGCAGTCTGTTTACAGTTTTTACTCCTAACGCAAGTGAATCGTAATGATAGTACTGGGCAAGACATAGGAAAAAATGAAGAAACACCTTCAGAATAAGCAGTTATTGTATGAATTGTAGCCTGAACCATAGCCTGAATGAGCTCTGACAGAGCTGATATGGCTGGTTGTTTCCTGTGCCAGGAACTACTGTGGAACCCCACCAGGAAGTGTGCTACAGAGAAGGATCACATTACACCCTTGTTTTATGGTTCATTTCACTTATTTAATGCAATTTGAGAACCTGCAAAAAAAGAGCACTCTAGAAAGGCAATGTTTATTTTTTGAAAATATGTCCCTTATTTAACACAAGTGAGTTGGGTTTTGGGGACACCTAATGTGACAAACGGAACATCAGTAGGCTCATTCAGCAAGTTGTACAGCAAAAGCATTATTTTTCCATGCTCGTGAAATCATGCAAATAGTTTGCACCTGTGCAGCTTTGCTTGTCTGCTTTAGTAAACCTACGGTATGCTACAGTGCAACGACAATGAATATCAGAGTAGTTTTCCTTTACTACTCCAAATAAATTTTAATATAGTACAGCGGTTTATTAAAATTATGTAGCCTAAAAGGGTTGTTTAGTATTCCAGCTGATTTATGGAGAGTGATAAAACATTCCAAATTTTTTTTGGAAATAAGGAACATGCAATAGCTTGTATTGCTTTGACAAAGCCATTTTCATACGAAAGTAGAATGTTTAAAGTGCTAACTAGATAATGATTCATCAGTTCTGGCAGAGGAACTAATTTTTGTTAATGTGTTACTTAAAAATGTGTGGAATGAACAGCTGGATACCACAGTTGTGACATGCCATATTAAGTCTCTGTCTGTTTTCCCCTACAGTGATCTCAGTATGAACAACATTACTAAGCTGCCCTCGAACCCCGTGCACAATCTCCGCTTCCTGGAAGAGCTGTAAGTATCATTGTATCCTTGATGGGCATAGTCAGCGCTAGACACATTCCTGCGTTTGTCTCTCATACTTACTGTGGGAACCAGATAAAACGGTGCAGGAAAGCTGTCAGCCTGACACTTTTGGCACATGCGGAAACACTTAGTTGAAAAAAATAGATTGCTTGTGATTCTGGAAGTGAACTTATAAAAGAGTTACCGAGAGGCTACAACTTCTCTAGGCAGGGACAGAGCCAAACAAATTAAAATTTTCAAACAAGGGCTGTTTAAAAGAACTGGATTGCTTTTTGGAAATAGTTAAGCAGCAGGATATTAAAAGTTTGAATACTGGCTCATGTTTATTAAAATCGCAAGTAAAGCTATAATCAAAACCAAATCTTGCTGCTTCGTTCTGCCTGTGTCAAGGACTGTTGAGTCCACATTTCGTAGTATCGAGGCTTCTTGTCCCAATCACTTTTAATTACTGTTTCCTTACTCTTAAGTTTAGCATCCCTGAAGCCTGACTGTAAAATGCAGAATCCTACACAAAGCTTAGTTAGGCTGTCTAGTACGTTCACTGAGGGGGAAAAGCACGCTGCAAAAACCAGCTGACCAAACACTACATCAAAAGAGGAATGCTGGTTTGAAGTGATGGTGACTAACCAAAAGTGAAAAGTATTGTGCATTCTTGAGACCTGGATTTAGCAGTGACCCTAGCTACAATGACCCAAGCTTAAAAGAAAATTTAAGTTCCTGAGGAGCGACGGAGACTCTGTAAATGATGTACCAGAGCTCTTGTGGGAAAAAGCTGTCACCTGCATCTGCATCTGCATGAATACCTCTAAAAGTTGATTAAGAATTGTGTAGGCATCGACCCCTCCTATGAATCGTGCTTTATAAGCTTTTAAAACGAAAACCCTTTTTTTTTTATAGCGAGTTTAGCTACTAACACACCATAAAACCCACATAAGATATGCAAAGTCATGACTGTGCCCTTCTTGCAAAGCCACAGTTTATTTTAAGCTGTGAAATGTGCACAGTCCTCTGCAATTTAAATCACCTTTGGGTGTGTATTGCACTGATGACTTCTGGTGTCCTTGCTAACACTCATTAGAATTTTGACATCTTGTATTTGCCACTGACATCTATGAAGAAAAAAAAAAGAAAACCATTTTGGTGATGCTGAGTTCGAACAGTGCTTCTTTTCTTCTCTTTCCTTTTCATCATATGTGTTTTTGTCTTATTTTTATTACTGGTAGCATTTGCATTTGCAGAGCATTATTTCTTTTAATTCTGTCTTTTCCTTTGCTTTCTTCCTTGCTTTGGTCCTTATTGCTACTGGTGCAGGTTTCAACCAAAGCAGGGACATAACAAGGAGAGATGTCAAACACCAAGTGTTACAATATTAGGTGTACATGAAGGGAGTCATGCCACAGAGACTTAGTGGATTTTTTTATGTTCAGGTTTGCTTGGTCATTCTCAAGGAGAAAAAAACAAAAGTTTGGGCTTTTCCTGGGATGGAGTTTTCATGCATTAAGCCAAGTTACCTTCCCTCTCAGAATTAAATGACCCAAATAGTGAGACATATCACTGATTGAGAGACTATTCAGCAATCTACTTCATCTCCCCGGTCAAGAACTTTGGAAGTATTTAGAAGTGTTATTCTTGTGCTGGACCCATATGTTCCACCTTAAATATGAAACCACTGTCCTTGTAACCCTTTCTTCCAAATTATGTAATTTCAGTTTCTCATCATTGATAGCACCAGGAAAGTATTTCATTGCTACATCTTGCTTTCCATGCTCACAGTCAGCTCCCCATTTGTTTCGCACCATCCAGTCATTCTGATGTTGCTTTATAACAGCATTCCAATTTATATTCACTTTTCAAGTAAGTATAGATAAGTGAACCCTTTGAAGATGTGAGATAACTGATTACCTCTTCTTAAGGCAAATTCAAACACATTGTGCTGGGAGCGTCTTTGGTGTTCAGAGCCATGTATAATACAATTCAGTCTAGTATTACTTAGAAAAAAGTGTAGACAACAGAAGGGGAACTGGATATTAAGTTCTGAAGCAGGCAGCAACATCCACTGTAGTTTCCACACTCCTTTTATACTCATTTCTGAGCATCGATTGCATATATTAAAATTATTTTACCCAACCAAGCATTGCTATATTATTTTTACTCCCGGCTCACCTGGGAATTCTGCATTTTGTTTATCTGGCTCAGTTAAGGTGGACTATTGTAAAACATGACTTGACCAATAATGCAGTCATGGTAAAAATAAGGTTTTACAAGATCTTTGTATCAAAGCATTGACTCCATGAGATTGAAATGCATCTTAGAAATGCCTATCCACTCTTTGAAATACAACAACAGCAGGAGCTTAAAAATGCAAATTCTAGGGCTTTTTAACATTGAAAAATGTATTAGTAATCCCTTTATTGTAGGCCTGATTCAAGAATCTGATAAAGGTTAACTGAGATCGTCTGAGATTTAGATTAAATGCTACATGCTTGATGTGTGGTTTGGCCATACTAGCATCTCATTACCCCCAAAGAACTGGTCAGGTCTGCTCTGCTAATTCTGACCTCCTAAGCTGACTGATCCACTCCTCAAGCCAAGGTTCAACACCTCTGCAAGCAGCATTCTTGAGGTTCTGATGATTATGCCTGGTATTTATCTTTAACCAAAGCCTTTGATCATTGAAATGCAGTAACATATTGAAATTATGCCATATTTTTGAGATGACTTTTCCTCCAAAAATTTTGGAAAATATTGTGGTACTTTGAATTGTTCTAGCTCCTGAAAAGTTTAGTTTTCAAAATGATTTTTTTCCAGGCCTTTGAGACCCATCATCATTTTTTTCTTAAAATGCACATGATGGAACTCCCACCAAGAAAGAAATCTATGCTTCAGCTGCTAGATTACCAGCAAGTTGCTCTGCATGGACTTGTACAACACCATTAAGGAGAGTTCTTCATTATAAATTCAAAATAACTGCAGATATTTATCAGTATTACTGAGCCCAAAACTCAATCCTGTGTGGAGTCTTTCTATATCTGTGTCATTCTATGATATATTTAGCACACTTGTATTAATAGAGCAGTGAATTAAAGCAATGCATCAAAAAAAAAAAAAAGCTTTTTAGAAAGTATATAGAATTACATAGGTTAGGACTTCTTAAGACAACAACATCTGAACATAAGCATATCATTTTGAGATCACTAACACTTCAAAGCAGTGCCTGAAAGTGTTTTATTTTATAAATTTATATACCTGTGAAGAGTGAGGAAGAAAGCCAATAATTGTTTAAAATGATATGATTGAGATCTAGCTACAAACATCTCCAGGTAGTTATCTCCACACATAAATGGATACATATATATATGCATACAGATAAATATATGCACACTCGCCCATGCACACACGTATATGAGGCTTTTATTTCAATTTTAAACACAGGAACACTCCATAGAAGAGCAAATCTCCAAGTGATTCTTATAGTACTTATAGTGCTGTTTTTCCTAACAAAAAAAAAAAAAAAACAGGACTGTTTTATTACATTTAATTGACCTACAGAGTAAGGCAGTTTCACAAAATCAAGTGACAAAGACACCTTCAAAGCTACATACAGCTACAGGAAAGTTTATCGAAACTAACGTCCACATTTTTTCACATTGCCCACAGTATTATTACATCAATTATTTAGGCAAAAGTGACTTTAATCATGCATTTTAATACTATACTGCAGACAGGACTATAGATGCAGTGCAAAAAAAAAAAGTATTATGTGAAACTCACCATCATGCGTGTGGAAATCCCTTTGCGCTGCAGAAGTGGTTAAAAGACCACTGTATACATGAAAATGAGGGTCTAAATAACCAGGCATGACCCACTATCATCTGTTCTTATTTACTATTTTCCTTTTACTTCCCTTTCTGTTTGCTCTGTTTTCCTACAGAGAGGTTTTCAAAGCTGTTGGTGGGAATCAGGTGTTATTTTCCCTGCCAGCTCTGAGTGGTGGGACTGAGCTCTTCGGTCATTTATGTCTTTGAAAACTGAGAGCATTGGCTCCTGGGGTTGTGTGCCATCCTTTTTTTTGTGCTGGTACAGGCACTTTGTGGCTAGCACTGAAAATTGGTTCTACGCTTTTTACTGTTGTATAGGCTAGCAGTAAACATTACAGTGCTGCAGCTACGGTCCAAAACATTTGGGGGAAAGTGGGGAAATCTCTTAATTTACTTGAACACACTTTGGACAGGATGCTGAAAGTCTTTCCCAAAGATGAATCAGCACAGTCTAGGAAACCTCCAAAGAAAGAAAAGTAAAATACCTACAACAGATGTGCACAGCAAAAGTAAAACCAGGTATTATCTAATGTCTCAAACTCTCTACACACGTCCTTCTAATGTCAGCTAAACAGCAGTTTTATGGGTTTTGCACAGCGGGTTTTACAGCTGCTGTTCCTGATGGAAATCAGCTTGTGCCATCTCCATCAGCAAACGTTTCAAGGACTTTCCCTGCTAAATGACTTCCCATCCCGTGTGTAATTCCAGTGCTGTGTGCCAGCTGACACATGACCTGGATATCCAGTCTCTTCACATGAATTGTGAATTCAGTGTCTTCACTTCATACGTGCACACATGCAGAGGCAATCTGTTTGGGATATGCCCTGTGCTCAGTACACAGTGTTTATCAGCGGCACAAGGTTGTGGCACATCATAAATCCCATCACTGTGAGACAGACTTTGCTGATAACTCAGAGCTGTGGCTCCATGGCTTTGCAGGGAAGCATGGAAGTCCTGACAGCGGGAAGTGCACTGGTCATGTGGCAATTGACTGTGCAACAGTAAAAACAGTGAGAAGATATTGATCAAGTTAATCAATTGGAAGCAATTGTAATCATTTTCACCCCTAGCTTTTACACAGTTGCTTTGATTTACTAGGAAAAAAAAAAAAAAACAAATCCAAATGCAGAAGATTCCTAATGTACAAGATGACAGACCTGGTGGTTCTGGAGCTGTCACTGCCTTTGTCTCTGTCCCTTTGATGCCACCAAGCTGAAGGACAACAAAGAACTTCCCTGTGTGGCTGGATCATCTTGGCATCCTCCAAACTGCCCCTCTTGCTCTGTTATCAATGATGACAAGATGAGGAACAAAAAGAAGAGAAACAATAGAGCAAATGCCTTACTAAATTAGAGAAGCTTGCATTGCTTGTAGAATGGATTGTGCTGACAGACGGTTGTTCTTGAAATATTAACACAAATTTCAGGGAGCAGCCTTGACACTGCTGTGCATCTGTGATGGAAGGGGCAGTAGGGAAGAAGGTTAGGGGATCAAGATAAAGAGAAGTGAAAATAGGGAGACTTGTGCAAGTAAGAACAATGAAGGTTCTATGCTGATATCCAAGAAACTATCAGTGTATCAGTGCTGCTGCATTGCTCTTACTGAATGCGAGATAAAGTGAATTTTCAGCTTGTAACTTGTACGTACTGCTTGGAACCTGTAATTTATTACCAGCAGTATTCAGTAGGAACTGGTTTATGCTATCAAACAGTCACAGGAAGAGCTTTTTGTGTTTTGCGATCAATACAGATAGTAAAATTATACTTAATTAACTTAGATGAAGCTATACTTTATTAAATGTGTTATATTTCTATAGATCCTGAGGCAGGGTTTTAATTTAAGTCTTACACATTTTGCATGTACTGCAGGAGCAAGTATGCAGAAATTACTTTTTGTCAGTGGAAGTTCAGCCTGTTTTTTCACTGCTTCGTTTCAGTGCAGTGCACAGTTCCAGGATGCACTTCCATTTTTCACTTGCTTAGGACTATAGGCACTGAAATCAGCCCGCATTACATTTATGTCTCTTTAAGCATAGTTCTGAAGTTTGGGTTTGTTTGTTTGTTTGTTTAAATTTCCAAACAGGATTAAGTAATTTATCCTGTAGTTCTTTAGCATCGCTTCACTGTACTACTCAGAGAAAAGCTGTAACATCAACATTTGGAACTGCATAATTTGTGTGCCAATGGCACAGGAAGGACAAAACAGTGAGGACAATTTGTTATTGATTGTTTGATTGTGGTGCTTCATTTCACAGTATTAACCAATTCCTGTTATCAGTGATGATGATTTATCCCAGTATCAGAAGTGTAAGCAGCACTTTGAAGGCTAAAACTAGGAAATGTAATGTATATAGCTTACCATTTGTTGGTTCATCTTGCTGCAACACTGAAACACAGAGGAAGGAAACTTAACAAATTTAAGATTACTCTGAGACCCGTGATTTGGTGACAGCACTCTTCAAAAGTGGGAGTGAAATTCTTTTTCTTACTGCAAGTAACTTTGGAATCTGATCCTGTAAATCAGCACAGGATTTCCTGCCTAATATTGGCATGCACCCTAGGAGTTCACTGTGCTGTAAGTCAGAGGGCAGGTACCTGGCCATGTGGTAAAAGGACACCACTGGAGCCCTCTGGTAGGGCACTGGCCTCTGCCATGCTGGGAGCAAGGCAGCTTGTTCCCAGCTGAATGGAGAAATCAGTTGTCCTTAGAAAATGTAGGGTCACAATACTGAATTGTGTAAGGTGCAGATAGAATCCTCCCCTTTTATAAGTGGAAAGCAAAATAGTAAATTTTAGACCACATCCTTAACTGACAGCAATCTAAGATCTCTTTTATGAAAGCCAGCTCAAGATCAAATACACACACTGATTTCATTCCAACTGCTTGAGGTCAGTTGGAGTTATTCCAGTTTACACCCTCTGAGAATTTGGCACACGCATTTTAAAAGGCAATTAGGCCCTAAAGCAGGAGCAGACTGTGTTATATTTGAATTTCCAACAAAACTGTAAGTAGCAATAAATGTAATATACAGCTCAATTATGATTTGCACACTCCCCTCCTGCTTTCTTAAGGAAGGGAGAGCATCTTTATATTTTCTTCTTTGATCTCTCTGATCATCATATTTTTTTAATATATCATTTGACCCAGTTTTATATTACTGTGATTACAGTTTTAATCAACATGACAGATTGAAATATAAAAAGATAATTAAAATACACAATAACATTTAAATTCTTAGTCTAACAAAGTAATTCCACAAAAACATTTTGAAAAATATATGCTGATATCATCCATTAATTAATTAATAATTAACACAGTAATTACCCACCAATGAATTCATAAATTTCTGTAGCATTGGCCCAAGAATAATCATTAAAAAATATCAAACTCATATCTCAAATTTTAATTGACTTTCTTGATTAGGTTCCTGATTAGTATCCACGTTGTCAGAACTATTTTAATGTAACAAGCAAGAACATTTTGTTTTATCTACACATAGGTGCATATATAAACTCAGGAAAACTATTATCATAGAAATATATATTGAGTGCGTGTTTATATAAACTAAAGGTGTATACAGTGTATGTGTTGAGTACATCTCCATCTTTGGTTAGTTTGACAGGAAACAAAATTGAAGCAAGCAATTTAAGGTGAGCAAGCAATTTTTTAAATTCAGAACAAGCTTTTTTAGGAAAAAAAAAAAAAAGGAAATATATATTTTCATGTTATGCTTCTACATTGTTTCTCCAAAAAATACTCCTAGGAGAAGTGAATCGCTGTCAGATATGATACTGAAACATGTTGCAGTTATGAATCCAGTTTCTGCTT
Source organism: Phasianus colchicus (assembly GCF_987193195.1). Lineage (NCBI taxonomy): Eukaryota > Metazoa > Chordata > Aves > Galliformes > Phasianidae > Phasianus > Phasianus colchicus. The sequence continues at coordinate 37,023,779 of NC_143436.1, forward strand.
ATGTCAGCACAAATTTTTTCACAGACATCAATGGGACTAAGATTTTACCACTTATCCTTATCAGTTACTGAGAACAATTATGGCAGTTGGAGAAGAGGATCAGGTCTTTAGAAAGAAGTTTTAAATTACAAAAGCAAATTTATCTGTACCCAAGGTATAAAAGAGACAGTCCACAATTTCAAAAATGTTAAGGAAATTTTCCATGTGGCACCAAATTTGGCAAGGTTGGTACCACAGAGCAGCAGAACTGGCCCAACTGTGGGGATTTTTCACCCTCTCAGGTTTTCTACACTTCTAATTTTTATTTGCAAGAACAAAGATTTCTATCACCAGTTTCTAGGTTTGTCTGTATAATTCATTTTCAATTTTCTGTCTGGAGATTTTGTTAATTGCAGAATGTAATGTAGCAAATGAGGAATTAAACCTGTTTTCAAGGAAAAAAGGCAAGCATAAAATTCATTGAGTTGTAACATTATTGATGGCAAATCAATATGTTTAACGTACATTTATATATATGTATATATGACCAAATTCATATTGGCATTCTCTCAGTATATGCAGTGCTTGTTCTCATTTCTCAAATACAATCAGCAAAATAATGATCAGAAGTAAAATGCAGAGTCAAAGGGAGATAAATGCATGATGGCAGGAAATTATTCCTGTAGGTATACCTCAGTGTATTTTCATAGTTGACAGATTTTGAGTTGCACTCAGATATTGAATATTGCAATACATGTAAGCAAACAGCATGTGGAGTGATTAAATATAATGCAACACGAGTGATTAGGGGGTCTTTAATATCTATGATATGTAACTCAGTCTGTACAAAAGGACATACATTCTCCTTTAATATACTGTTCAATATATTTTTTATATATTCTCCAATATATTTACCATCAGTTTGAGTGTAATGGAGTTCTACATAACAGTGCTCATTCAGGATAAGAATTAGAACAGATTTCTCATTAATAGAAATGATAGAAGATATCGTTAACAGAAGAGCTTTACTCTTGTACTGCTTATTCCTGCTGTATGTTGAGCCATACCAAGATCCATAACCACATTTACTCTTTTGCATTTCTGCACCTTGCAAGACTTGAACAGTAATTTGTTCAGGAAAATTCTATTGTGTTAATCCTCTTAGAATACAGCATGAGTGTTAATTAATATAAATGTATGCTGTTTCCCAATGAGACTGTTATCTTCCTTTCATCTCTTTCCTACAGTTTTGAAAGTACGAGATTTTGAAATGCACTTTACAGGTGCTTGTTCAGCATTTGTTGAACTAGATCTTACCTTGGACAAAGACGAAAAGCAGCCCCTGCCCCTGTATCACTGTCACTACTTGATGCAAACTCTGAGAAGTAGCTTGGTTAGGTTTGCAGCAGTTTCTAATGGCTACTGAAAAGATGCTTTCTTTATTAAGTGCCACAGTTCATTGACAATAGAGATTTTTTGGTGTTTCAAATTCACCTCCCTTTCCAGTAGGTAATGAGGAGAGGCTTGGTGCCAGACAAGGTTTCTTTCAATGAAGAAAACATACAAGCACAAAGCAATTTTTAGTCAGTGAAAAAAAAATCTTGTTCTAGAAATGTAATGGAAATACTTGACTGTGTTCAGTCACAATTTCATGTTTATCTGCTTCTTTCTGAGGAATGAATCTATTCTTTTTAGACATGAGCAACAGTAGAAGGAAAACAAGTGTTTTCTGATCTTTTTTAGAACTTTCTGTGGATATTCTATCAGTAGTGCTGTCTTAGGATTGTTCTCCTGAGTTGGGGATGACCATTTCTCAGAATTGTGTCATTGCAAGAGAGGTCAGAATATACAAAAGAGATGCACAGATGAACAAAGCTAACACGAGACACCATATATGCCTTTTCTTAGATCTGAGCAAGGCCAGGAACCTGACCTGAAGCACTGTAGCAATTCCAACACCAAGTAGAGATTGCCAGCTGGGCTGAACTGCGTTGAAACATACTTCATAAATTGCTGCCATTTGAAAAGATAGAAGCAATGTGCTTTTCTGTCAGCTCATTTATTTTACATCTTTTAGAAAGAGATATGCAGTAGTATAGAAATTCAGCCTTTGCCACTGCCAAAAGTAGCCCAGTATCTTGTCTTCAAGGGAAGCATACAGTGACACATCCCCATACATTTTCCAGCTGCCATTAATTTCTGTCTTAATTAGTAAAAGAAATGAAACAGCGTAAGTTAAATCCAGTTATAAAATAGTATAGCTATTTTAGATATATGCGATCCAGAATCAGCAATACTGACTTTTTTGATTATCTTTTCATTAGAGATATGATAACTTTGAGCCTGAATTAGTTTAATGTGATATTTCTAAAATAATAATTCTCAGAAATGCTGGAAAAGAAAAGAATTTACTTTTAAAAACTGAAATTTAGAGTTCTTCTAACAGTAGAAGCCAGCCATTTGGTTATGTAAGTGTTATGAAAAAGCTAGTTTATTCCTCCTCTCAGAAATCATTAACTAAATGCTAAACTGTAGAAACAGATAGGATGTCCATCCTCATCTATTCAGGGAAAGCGATATTTACCTATCCAGACTGAAATCACTACCCAGAGTCCATCCAAAGTTCAGTAAAAGTACTGGGCAGCTTCCCTGAAATAGCTTAGGGTAATGGAAAACAAAATCCCTGATATGGAGATGAGTAAACCCTGACAGATGCTTGATAGATACCTGTAGAGTCAACAAGGGGATTTATTTTCCCCTATGCCAAGACTGAGAATAGAAACACAGCAATAGCAAGAAAAAAATCCAGAAGGAAGGCATTAAAATGGTTGGGAACAAATAAGCCAAATTTAATGAGCTTTGCAGTATGTCTTAAATAACTGGTGTGCTAACTTCCATCCAAGAATATTGAAAGAATTAAACAATGAGCCCAATGAATCATTATTGCTGATTTTTTCCAAATCCCACAATGCTGGGGAATTCCAAAGGGCTGGGAAGATGCTGCTATTGTGCCAGTGTTCAGAAGTGGTCTTATGGAGCATCCTGGGAATGGATAGGTGGTTTGCCTGACTTGCATCCAATGGAAAATCATGAAAAGGATGTCATGAGAAAGAATTTACTTTGGTAACTGGAGGTCAGACATCATCATTATATAGAAAATAAATGTTGCCAAAAGTCTACCTGTTCTGATGTTGTCAGTTTGCTTGATAAGAGAGCTGCACAGACATACATCTGTTTTGGCATGTGTGATATATTTAATTTAGTCCTCCGCTGAAATATGATGGGCTTACGTGATAAACATGATTCTCTGCTACATAAGCAAAGGAGTGTAATCTAAAAGGATAGTAATCACTGTCTACAAAATCAGTTAGAGCTCTTCCCAAACTGAAAAATAATCAAAGCAGAGCTAAAAGAATGACCTGGGGCTTGAAAAACTCATAAGGCGTAAACACAGAAGCTCTGCTTACGAAATAGAAGATTAACATGTGGTTTCCTCTGTCTAAAGTGGACTTTTAATAAATGAAAAGACATTTAATTGACAAGATATTTTCTAATTGAGAAGTTGTGATCTAACAGGAAAAGAAACAGAATACAAAATGAGATTTGGAATCTGAAAAAAAGGCAAAAAAAAAAAAAAAAGTGGGAGGAATTACATCTCACTTTAATCGTGCAGATAACTATCATTCAAATAGCTCAGGATCAGCATCCTTTGCTTATAGCTGTTTGTCAACTTCAGATATTCCTCTGAACGGTGAAACTGGGGCCATGCAGGTGGGTAATGCTCTAACAGTGGTTGTGGGTGGCTGGATAATTCAAATGGGCATTACAATAAAAACAGTTTAGGAAATTTTCTCCTAGAGACAGAATTTTGTTCACAAAAACTGACAGCAGAAGGAAACAGGGAAAAAAAGATACATGGAAAAGTAAATATAACTTTCTGCAGTACAGTCTCATTAAAACTGTGCTGAATGCCCATGAGCCAAGTAGCCATATGTATATGAATATCTCTGTGCATAGGTATTTCTTTCTGACTGTTAGTTATATATTACAGGTACCATAAAACCATTTTAAAAATTATGACTGTCCATTTTCAAAAAAAAACGGCCAAGCATTAAGGCTTACCACAGAAAGACTTCTTGTTAATCTAGAAAGAGGCAGTATTACACATTGAAACAAAAAAAAAAAAGCTAAATTGGGTTAGTGTCCCAATTACATTACCACAGTGCTGCATTTAAAGCAGGGAGGAGCATCCTTACCATACCAGAGTGCTTAAAGAGGTCTAATTTTCTTAGCTAACCTTTTTTAAATAAAGAATATTTCAGATCCGAGAAGCAGTATGAACATGTAGTGTGTCTGGTAGTTTGCTTTGCAACAGCTATGAAATTTATTGCAACACAGCCACTCTTTAAGACACAATGGTGCCCTGACAGTGCCAGCTTGAGTCTTTGGAGATATGAGTTATCTGTTTTTTATTGAACTCTCCATGATACTCAGTGAGACACTTATAGTAAGTGGAAACCTCAGCACAGAATGGCCAGGATTGGAAGGGACCTCAAAGATCATCAAGCTCCAACCCCCCATTTAATACATGCAGGGCCACCAACCTCCCCATTTAATACTAGACCAGGCTGCCCAGGGCCCCATCCAATCTGGCCTTGAACACCTCCAGGGACGGGGCATCCACAGCCTCTCTGGGCAGCCTGTTCCAGCACCTCACCACTCTCACAGTAAAGAACTTCCCCCTGACATCCAAACTAAATCTTCTCTCCCTCAGCTTAAAACCATTTCCCCTTGTCCCTTCCTTCCCACCTGTGCCTACTCTTTTTTTCAGTAAAATTTTGCAGCCTCTTCTGATTCATGTCTAAGGCTAGAGTTCAGTCATATCAGTAAAATAACAGTGCAAAAGACTGAGGGGGTTAAACATTTTGTAGTCCTTCCAAAACTCTATATAGTAAATTGAGATCAGCATTAGAGAGATCTCTAACTTCTGCTGGTCTGTGATTCACAAACAGCATTTGTTTTCATAGAACCAGTGCCTTCTCTAGTACACGCCTGATTTATCCAGTAGCAACCCAACAGTCATTGCCATTCCTTTCCATCCAGAATGAACGATGAAGCTGCAGGAGCCCTTCATGCATTAAAATAAAGTCAGCTTGGCTGCTGAGTGCCTCTTTGTCTTTGTGCAGTTCTGCTCGCTGATCTTCCTGCTGGAGTGCAGGTGCACATACGCAGGTCTCAGATGCCTGAACCTCAGAGCCTGGTGCATCTCATGTGAGCAATGAGCTCAGTGGCTCTATCTTAGTGAGCTCTGCAGAAGAGAACTTCACTCTCTGAGCAAGGTCACACCAGTCAGCAATTTTGTGCGCACAGGGAAGATGCTTTCCCCAAATTTAAAATGCATGAAAAGTCATTGGAGTTGGCATCTAGAGTCAAGTTTTCTTCCACTGTGACCAGTATTTTTCTGTGTGGAAGAGAAGTCTAAAGAGTAAGTGTGCCCAGGACTCTGTAATTATCTTGGGGCAAATAAGCTTCAAAGGAAGATGAAGTTTAAGAACAATCAGTGCTGGGTCTTTGGGATTACAGTTCCAAGCACCTGGCACTTTCCACGAACAGGATTAGCAACTCTGGTGCCTACTTCAGTGCTATAGGTTCCCCTCTGGCAGCTCAAGGCTTTTGATGGAATAAATCCTCTGGTCTTTCCTAAGGGGTCAAATGCCAAATCAAATGTCAGCTCTGTCACCACATGTGCTAACTGCAATTTTGATGTACAATATCTTAACTGATGAGAAATTTCAAATAATTCTACTTGGCTTCACTTGGTATGTAAATAGGGTGATGAAATCATATCAACCCACAGTTGTGGCCATCCAAGAGCATGGATGTAGAGCAGGGCTCTACTGTCACACAGTAACTTCATTCTCACCCCAACCACTCACTGCAATGTCAGGAGGGTAAATGCAAGATGCTCTGCAGTTCCACTGCTGAGGAACATACTAATGGCACTTCACATCAAAAATATGAGGGCTGCTCCCAAAGGCAGTGCCTCCTATTTTATTATATTGGCCCACGACATCAGAGGTGCACATTGGTGGTATGGCAGTACTGGCTGAATCTTCCCACCAATATTCCATTACATTTTGTTGCCGTGCAACAGATGGCAGCAGAGCAGCAGTCTGACACAATGGCATCTGATATGGAAGTACATATGAAGCAAAGGGGTGTCAGTGAATCCCTCCACGCAGAAAGAATGGTACCCACTGACATTCGTCGCCACTTGCTGAACATTTATGGAGATGAAGCAGCTGTTGTGAGCAGAGTGAGATGGCGGGTGCTGCATTTCAGCAGTGGCAACAGTGACAGCGGGGCACCTCTGCTGGTGCAGATTGTTACAAGTACGGCATGCAGGCTCTTATTCATCACTGGTAAAAATGCACGGCTAATGGTCGTAACTGTGTGGAAAAATAATGTTTCGTAGCTGAGAATTCACTCTATCAAATAGTTCTATTGTGCTCTCTGTAGTACTGTCAGTGTAAATAAATAGGACGCATTACTTTCAGTGCAGCCTATGAAGACTTTCTTCCACAGGAACAAATCCTACATAATACTTTCTTCTATGTTTTAATTTCTTTTTATCAGAGTACCATACTTTACAGAGATATTTGTTGTACTTTCCTCGGTCTGTAAAGTATTTTGAGGCATTCTGAGAAGAAGAGTACAACAGAATTAGGGAAAAAAAACCCTACATATTTTAGCAAATACACTATCATGCCACCAGCAGAGAAGTTTGGGGTATTGTTATTGTAAAATGAACTTTATTCTTTACTATGTGGATATATTTTGATATTATGTGGAAATGAGTTATTGCAGCTGAGTTAAATGTGCACAGACATCCTATATACGTAATTCCAAAAGCGTATGCCTGTAAGTCTCCTGATGCTAATTATTGTTAGTGTATCTGTATTTTAGTTACTGAGGTTGTTCTAGTGCTTAAAAAGAGGACTACAAAGAATTAATTGTCCATTTTTAGCCATAATCTTGATTTATAATGAACTTGCATTTTGTCTCTGCAGTCCAGCTGTCAGTAAATCAACTATACAGTTAAGAGCTCCTCTTGATATTTTGCTTTTAAAAGTATATTAATGACAAAACAAGGCTCTTTTACTACTACCTCTGGCATCAGTCTTTCAAACATAGCTGTGTTACACTTTTTAGCAACCAAATTAATTCCACATGAAGGGAAAAACTATTCACTCCTTTTTTCTTTCCCTTTTTCAAACTTTGCAGACGTCTTGCAGGAAATGGCTTGACATACATTCCTAAGGGAGCATTTGCTGGCCTTTTCAGTCTTAAAGTGCTGTAAGTAAACTGTGTGTTGTTTGATATATTTCTGATTTCCTAAATGCTCCAGGGAACTAATTAACCAGTGAAGTTTTGATCAAGTAAATTATATATTTTGATCAGCTCATTTTGAACAGTTCAGTTGAAGTGAAGATACATATGAACATCATTAAATCTTTGTTTTTTCGTATAGAAAATATCCTAAACACAAAAATTGGAAAGCATTAATCGCATTCTAAAAACAACTTGCTCATCAAGTAGATGTCTCTGTACAATATCAAAGGTAAAAATTGGTTCAGTTCATAGTTTCTTTAGTTGTCTCAAAAATTCTGTGTTCAGGCCTAAAAACCTTTGGACTTTTCATGATCACACAGAAGTGGGGGTATATTGCCTTTTCCTTTTCTTGAGAGATGGGAGGAAAATCATTATTGTAGAACATGCCGCAATTTACAATCTAGTTCTCATTTTGTATCTTGTTCTTTGTAATCTAATTAAGATAAGTTATTAAGAAAATGACTAAAATGAAGTAGTGAGATGACATATACAGTTACTAAAACTATTAGCAGGCCAAAAGTCACTGTATATCTGTAAAAGGGGATCTTTTCCTTCAGTTCAGAGGAATTCTTTTATTTGCAAAAACGCCAACCTCTTAGGCAGTGTCAAGCCAAGCCAGATGCTACTATAAAAGCATACTAAGCTTTACTTCAAAGATATTAGATGGAAGTACAAAGAACTACCCATTCCATCTACTCTTAAGTTGGGCAGCTGTAGCTCTTGTTGGCCTACAGAGCTTCAAGCCTGCCAAAAAGGATTTCATTTACAGTGTCCCACTGAGTATACTTTGTTTAGAAGACATGTACTATTCCAGTGTTACCCAGATAGAATCCTTTTATAAATGGAGGAGTTGGTCTAAACAAGGATGTCAGGCAGTTTGAGTGAAAATGTATTCGAAGGTAAGAAAAGTTTCTCCTGGAATTTAAAAAGATTCTTCTGTCTTTGCAAGCTAAATCATGTGACAGCCTCAGAAAATAAATTTATCAGCTCATTGCTAACAAACTTCCTTCTGAGAAAACTGATTCCATTGGGAAATTTTCAGCAGATCTTACTGAGACAAGTTTATACAAACTAAATCATAAACTGCTCATAAAGTTAAGAATGGTGTTGGCCATAGTAGTTTTTTCTTAAGTGAGAATTTCAAGAGTTGGTCCGTTGGAACTTTATCAGAATAAGAAACAGAAGTACTGCAGAAGGAAAAAGAAATCAGTACATGCGGATGACAATTTCATAATCACTGGAGGCAATTTGGAGCTCAAGCTCTATCAAAAGCAAGTAAGGTTTCATCTGTTCCTTGCCTACTTTGAAAATCCTGCTTAAAGCTGGTGTTAACAGAGCTAATGTACTGCATGTAATCATTTGCTCTGAAGAGAGAGAATGAGCATTTTGAAAGGAGCGAGGGGAACGGAGCATTTGTGTAGATTGTTTCTGTGCTTGTATTCTTGAACTAAAACCAGTACAAAGGAGGTAAGCTTAGAAGAAAATTTGCAGTAGAAAAAAAAATACCTTTACCGTGTTGATTCTGTTGTTTTTTGTTTTGTTTTGTTTTTTTGTGCTACTCAAAATGTAGAATGCTGCAGAATAACCAACTACGCCAGGTTCCTACTGAAGCACTCCAGAACTTGCGCAGCCTGCAGTCTCTGTAAGTATATTTGGTAAATCAACATGTGAGCTTGTATTAACAATAACATATAAGATTACCTATTAATTACCTGTTATATCGCTCAGCAACGTCTTGAACCTATTTCTTCTTTTAAATCTCTTTGAAATGCTTTTCAAGAGAATTGTACTCTCAGTTAAAAATCAAAAGTGACTGATTTCATTCCAGTAATTTAGTGACACTGGCAGCTTCCTTGCAGTGTTATAAACTGGTTCACCACCTGAGAAGACATTCCTTGCTCTGCATACGTTCTGTCTGTCAAGAAGAACATGATCAATGGAGCATCGGTCTTTCCCATGATTTCTTTACAAGGGAAAAGAAAGAATCCCAAATAACACCCTTGATTTTTTTTTTCATTTAATTTTTTTCTTTTTAAGCAATATGGAAAATACTATTAGCTCATGAAACAAAGTGTACTGGAGGACGCTTAATTATATTCTGTGCTACAGGCAGATCTCCATATTTATAGTTCTTGACTGGGTCATGCTGACTCAGTCCACAAGCTCCAGTTTTAACAGAACTCCTGCCAGATTTCCTAGACTAGGAGTGAGGATTGGGTGCTTCATGGTATGAATGACATTATTTAGTTGTGCTTCTGCCTCATAATTTAACAATGGTTATACCCATCATGCTAAAAGCTGATCTAGCCCTATTAGACCTTTAATAGCAGATACTGAAGGAAAACTAAAAGGTCAGGTGAAAAATAAAATAATACTCCCTTGGTAAACTGTCCCAACTGCCAAAGCTTGGCGCTCAAGGACTTGCTGAGCGGCTTCTTTGAACTTGATAGCTCTTAGAGGATTTTCTTCTGTGAGCTTGTACAATTGCTGTTTGAGCTAATGTAACACCCATTATTTTCCATAGCAGCATATTTGCTGATCAGCTAACTCTGTGATGAGGTACCTTTTTTTATTTGCTTGGAGTTTACTATCACATTTGATGGTAGTAGATGCTAATAGGTGCAGACTCTAGAAGGTATAAACAGCTGTTCCTTATTGAGGTATCCTAGATTTTGCATACCTCTGTCCTATATCCAATGGTTACAACTGTTGAATTGTTTCTCATGTGGAAGCTATTCCCTTCATCCAGTCATCCTTGTTATTCTTTACTAAACTTTTTTCCAGCTTTTTTCTATATTTTGTTTGAGATGAGTCAAGGAGGAATCAGACTGCATAGAATACTGAAAGTGTTTGCACAGCGTGGATTTACAGAGGGAAATTATGGAGGTTTTTTTCTTACTTGTTTTCCTGCTAACTCCCAAACATCATTTTGTTTAATTGTTTTAACTGTTACTGAACACTGAGCTTTAATTTTTACAGTTACTGCAACTTTAAGACATGATTTTCTTAGCATGTTAAGAGTTATTCAGGATTTTGTCTTGTCAGGTGGGAATTTCCTTCACCTCATAGGCCTAACTTTATATCTACCTGTACTGAAATCCATCTGCCATGTTGTTTTTCAGTCAATTGATTATCATTAGTTCCTTCTGCTGCACCTGGAGTTCACATTTTGCAATTACGAGGCCACTGTTGCTGTCTCTATAGGATGCAGAATAAATTCTGTTTCTGAATTATGCACAGAATTTTGCCGTCACTTGATACAAGAAGAAAAGATGGCTAAATTTTCTAAAGTAACTTTGAATGAGCAGCATGAAATCTTTAGATGATTGAAAATAGGCATGTTCTTTGGACATATAGACAAACATTAGCTCAGATCTACTGATTGGGAAGCATACTGTGCTAAACATGTTCTCTTATTTTTGTGTGTGTAAAGAAGTTCTACCAGAGAGTTCGCATCTTTTGCACACATTTAATTCAGATGAAATCCAAATAATGAATCAATTTCTAGCAAACTAGTTGTCGGTGTATAACTTACCCATACACAGGCACACATTATACTACTTTAGCTCTCAGGTTCTTATGTCTGTCTCAAACAATACTTACCTCCTTAATATACAAAGCATTCGTTAAGGTTTGTAAAGGTGAAAGAGCCTTAAGAATTAATTATCTTATAAATTGTTATTTGGTCTCTACCTTTTTTTCTTTATTGACCAGACAGACTGAAATATCTTAGCCGTATACTTTTGAGGTTGCAGTTCTTTCCTTTGATCTTTTTAAAAAGTCATGAGAAAATGCTGGTCTACTGACTATATTAGATTTTCTTTCTGCTAAACAAACAAAAAAAAAATCTTGCTGAGATCACATCATTCTATACACATTCTGGACCAAAACATGATAAGCCAAGCAAACAAGGGTTCCTTTGTTGCTCTGAAAGAGACTGTTGAATTTCCAGTACAGTTTCCAAACAAAATGACAGTCTCGCTCAGTCTTTTCTGCAGATATTCTTTTCCATAGGTGAAGAAGCTGAAGAAGTGAACCAAACGTAGTTGCAGTGTGTAGTCTGTGTGAAGAGCTGATATTTTGTGACAAAATTGAGACAGACAGAGAATAGGGGTGATCAGCAGAAACTTTTAGACAGCTGTTTAGCAGTCCTAAGATGGAACGATATGGGTTTGTACAGAAAAGCTACTATCAGCTGAAAGATGATCACTGGCAAAAGAGACCTCTTTGAGGGAAAGAAAACTATTATTCTTTTGTTTGCTTAAACTGGGTTGTGCTTGTCAGATAAAGGTGTGCATAGATTCAATTTCTTGTTTCTTACAGTCTAGGAATTTTCTGCTCACAAGGTGGTTCTTGCATTGGCTTCTGATTTACAATAGGAAGTATTTCTTGAAACCTTTGAAATAGCAGCAGTCTTTTCAAGGGTGTAATTAAGAGGTTAAAAGCCTACACAAAGGCAAGTTCTATAAGATAACAACTTCTTGTGTTTATTATGTTTAACTAAACAGGTGGCATGGTTTTCGAAAGCTTCATTAACCCTTTTCTTTAGGTTAGCATAGCTGCAAAAAACTGAAAACTGATGACAGGGCTTAGAACTGCCTTTTGTATTTTCACCGAAGAAGGGCGGTCATGTAAAGAGACAATCCATACTAACCACCTTGATACCTTAATGAATGTGAAAAGGATTACGTTAAAACCATTTTTATATAAATATGTATGTAATTTTGTGTGTACACACATTAGATGTATGCAAGGGCTGCTCTGAAAGTAATGCCTCCCATTTTATTATGCTGGCCACAGCTGTGTTTATCTCCATGTTCAGCATTTTATGTGGGCTATAATTTCCTTTTGAAATTTGTCATGAATACAGATTAATCTGGTTTACTAGCCCAAACAATTCAAATGATGTTTGCTTCTGTTAAGCCAAGAAGAGGAAAGTAAGTTCTCAAATTCCATGACTGAAAACAGCCAACACACAATGACTGGTGTCACAACTTAGATCTTGGCAGCGGGGTTTGAAGTGTCACTTGAATGCTGTCTCCTTTATTATTCACTTTTCTGTAGAACTGACTGTAAGCAGATGGTCTCTGGATTTTATGTTTCCCAAAGCTCAAATATCTCCACTCTGCTTTTAAATCAAGAAGGCTTTTAATGATTTTGAATATATCTGTTTAATCCAAAAGCCTTTTATGTACGTTTACTGATTTATTTTTGAAATATACCTATTAATCATCAACTTGCTTTCTGACCAACTGTTTCCACTGAATTTAAGTATTTATTTAAATAGATATTTTTAATTCTAGTGAGATTACTTGTGTACCAGAATTGGCATTTCAGTATTTTTTGAACAAGAAGAGATTGATAAAGCAGGCAGTGATGCACAAATTATTTTTAAAGATCTCTTCCCTGAGCATGTTAAAGCAAATTTTATGCTATTAGCAACTGATAAATTGGAGATCTTCATTCGTAAATTTTAGTAACTTTCTTGTTTAGAAATCATTGTTTGTTAGTAAGAAGCTTTTCCTATTTCATTTTTAGAGAGAAATGATAATCAAGAATAGATTATGTCACTATCCATGCTAAACTAGTCATCAAGGATATTTAAAAACAAGCATTATTTACAAAAAGACATGCCACTTGCTTTAATTCCTGTAAAACTTAGAAGTTTTAGTAGTAGAAAACTTTAGTTAGTTTAGTTTTCTACTTTAGTAGTAGAAAGCAGAGCAGAATACAAGACAGTACCTCTTCCAAAGCACTGGGAACAATTGTAGAGGAAAAAATAAACCATTTTTTCTCCACTGAAAAACTGAAAAGTTGGAGTTTAGTGTAGCATATGGATTTGTCTTTACAAATATAAAAAAAAATAGTATAAGTAAGTTTAACTTTCTGACAGAATTTATATATCACTTCAGTTTTATTTTTAAGATATGTTGCTATGTGCACTTTATGATGATGCATTTTTACATGGAAGTTGAGCTAGAAATAATCTCGACTGTTCTTAATTGTTTGCTTGTCTGGAACAGGCCAGAAAATGGATTTTTCATCTCCTTCTCTCTGCTTCTCTAAATACTTGGCTTTTTAAAAGAAATTCTTAATCTGAAAAAGGAGTTGAAGACTTTGATAACACAGAGTTCTGAGATGCCTCCAGTTCAGTCTTAAAACTAAAATGCCTTTTTTCGAAAGCGTTAGCATTATAAACAGGGTTTTTTTCATGTTAATAATCCTGATTTTTAGTTAAAAGACCAACCAACTTTGATGAAATCACATTCTCCCAGGAGAATTGTTTTCATGAAAAGACAGGAGCTTCAGTTGTGGTTTTTCATGTCACACCCCACGATAATGAAGCCCACAGAAGGCTTTATCCTTCTTAGGAAACCCAGTACCTCAACAGTTACCCTCAAGCTCCCTAAGGAGGAATTTCCCACAGTTTGAATCAAGGTTGTGTGTTCTCATGTGTACAACTGTACACATACACAAAAATGTCTCAAAACTCATGGCTACAGTCTCATTTTATTTCATGTTTTATCTACGTGAGCTTCTAGAGCCGTAGGGCACACTAGATAGCAGAAAAGGGACTCAATCGTGGATTACCAAGACAGTGTCAGAGCACCCTTCTCAGTCACACATTTTTCCAGCTTGATAAACAGGTAGGAGGAGGACAGACATGCAAGAATCCCCAATCTGTTTGTACTACCACTAAATATTTGAGTCCAGTCCCTACACAACCAGCTGTAGGGTCAGATTGCTTTCAAAGTGGGGTACAATTATCCAAACTGGGTCAGCAGTTCCAGGCCGCTGAGTGATGTTTTCTTGCATCCAGTAGAAGCTACTCAGTGTCTGACTCCTTTCTGTCTGCTGAGCAATCTCATAAATGAGCATTGCTTTTTTGTTTTTTTTTTAATCATACCTGTAAAGACATACATTTCTCAACCTCAGAACTGCTAATGAGAAATCTTTCTGTGTGGCTGAATCCCACCAGGACATACGCTGCATGTGGGAGGAGGACAAGAGGGCCAAGTGCTGAAATGATCAGCCATGTGAGGTTCAAATCAGATATGCAAGAAGGTCCACGTGAGCATCGTCTGATGAAACAGTATTACCACAGTCAGTCTAGTAGGGCAAACAGGGCATAGGAGTGCTCCAAAGCACTGGTTATGACCATCTGCCCTGCTGCCTTGTGAGAAGGGTCCTTGGCACACTTCTGAGTGCTGCCAGATGGGGTTTGGCTGAGTGATTACCTGGGGCCACTTGGCAGCTCGTACAGGCCTGGGCCATCCTGTCAGCACCCTGCATGCAGCCACCTGCTTTGGGAGGCCAGCGGAGGTTACTGGCAACATTCCCAGACACACAAGATGTCTGGTCTTGGACCTGTGTTCTGCAGCCAGGTTCCTAGCATGACCCAACAATTCCTGCTGGCCTCACTTTTTCCCGCTTTTGGGGCTTTGAGGCTAGTTTCAGTATGAAAATAGCTGTGGAACTGGATATTTGTGTGTTATACAACATGCTAGTGTCCTGGCACACCATCCAGGATACACCTGAACAATGTATTTGGATATAAAGAGAAATGCTAAGGATCAGAACTCTCAGAGGTGTTGAGATCTTCTCATCTATTACATGCAGATGGAGTTTAACTAAACAGCAGGGCAGAAACAAATGTTCCTAAACTATGACTTGTGACTTTTTTTTTCCTCTTTCAATCTTGCTGTTGCTGCGCAGGGTTTCTTGTATCAGTATTGTACAAGCTCATACAAGGGCTGAAATGTGTGGGAACTGCTGTGCTGGCATGTTGTAATTAAGCTTTCACAATACTACTAACATTTTCCCCTGAGGATTGAAGGGGGTATCCTGCTTAAAGGGACATGTTGGAGAAACCATGCTTACAGCAGCCAACTTTATTTTCCTTACATTCACTTTTGAAAGCCAGTACTGATGTCACTTGCCATTCCTTACATGTGGCTTTAGCCTAACTCCTATGAACAAACCCTTGAGAGGGTCCACGTCACCACAATCCGACACCCTCCTTCCTGCAATACCCACTCCAGACATGCCCTCTCCCCAGTCCTTGTTCATAATTGCTCCATGCTTTCAGCAACGCCTGTGTCCTGTAGAACGTGGGGAGGAAGAAAGTGGTAGGAGAGGGAGGAGCATGCCCTTCTGCCGTCTGTGTGCCTGTTATCAATCCTCATGTGCTCTCAGTTCCTTGCCTAACCTGCCTTCTGCATGAAGGACCTTAACATTCGGTTTTGTCGGCATTGTATTCTTGACTTCTTTATCTACAGTTGTAACTTTCCTCTTGTCCAGTCCCTTCATTACGTTCAGTCCCTTATCCCTTGCAAAAAGAGGCAAGCCATGTGATAGATGTTTATCTCAGAGGGAAAAATGACCTGTGAGAAGTTTCCTTCCTGTTCCCATACCTAGCATTTGACTTAAACTTGAATGAAGGAGAAACACTCACCAACAAGGCTTTAAGGATCTTCCTGAGCACTAGGTATTTCACTAGGTTGTACCTGTGCTTACTCTTGGGATAAGACTTAGAGAAAGGAAAAATATACGTATTCATGTGGAGACGTACCAGTGGCATAAAGCTAGGTGTCCATATTGAATTGATCCAAAAATATGAATCAAAACTTTTTTTAAAAAACCTACCTTCACCCTTTTCAGAGTAACAGCGAATTAGTCATGCTTTCAGTTCTATATGAATAATATCTTTTCATCGTTTATAACGCATATGGTCCTAGCATTCACAGCATGCCACAGGAAACACCAGTGGGATACAGTCCACATAGCTCAAGCATTTTCTTTGAAAGGTTTGGACATTTTAAGTGAGCTCATGGTGAATTTCATACTGTCTGCTTTATTTACATGTCGCCTATCAGAAGAGATCAAGCTTTTCTGTTTCCCTAAGTTGGCTCTCTCTGGAATATAATAGCAGCTTTCAAACTCACCACGTTATCTATATATTTTCAATTATAAATAGGGTCATGTTTGTGAGTTAATGGGTTTAGTTTTGAAAGTGCCAAAACTTTGATCAACGTATGTGAAACAATTGGCTGAAAGCAATGATTTTGATCAATGCTTAATACATCAGTGTGCATTACCTACAGTATGACAGGAAACGTAATCACTACTGAAATGTTTTATTATCTGCAAGAGGGAAAAATGGTACTTGGAAATTCTAAAAAGATTAGATAACAAAAGAGCACTTGAGGCAGTGCTTATGAGCACTGGTAGAGTGTATAATCCAGCAATAGGACATGCAATACATATCATTGTAGTTTCAAATTTTCTTACAAAGTTTATTTTAGGAATAAGCTATTTAGAATCTCATTTACATTACAGCAGTCCTATGTTGTCTGTTTTGCTTACATAGTAGTAGTGGGTTTATATTTGGAAACTTCAGTAATAAAATCGGTTCCTCAATTTGCTGCTGAATGTTGGGAAGGTAGAAACCCTGACCTCTCTGAGGACAGCAGAAGTACTGCCTCTGCAGCCACAGGATCACACAAACAGCTGACTTCTGGCTTTGCCACGCGAGCAGGACTTCTGTGAGTAACTCCTCTGGAGTCTGTCCTCCTCTGGGAGGTCGGAGCTGCACAGTCAGCCTTGGCACTGAGCAAGAAGCTGACTGTCACACAGTGACACATTTAGGCTGAATAAAGCCTCCATTCTTTAATCAGTGTAACTGTCAAACTAATGCAACTGTAAGTTCTTAGTTTACATACCAGCATCACACAGGGAAGAAATTTACGTCTAACCAAACACAAAGAAACCTCATCTACTCATTCAAATTATACCTTATTTGAAAACACAGGCATGGCACGGTTGTTGCTTGGGGAATGGGGGAGGTACAGCATGACTGTTTCTAAACACTTCCAGCCTCACCCATTTGTTGACCGACCCTTGAATTATTTTGAAAGCTCTGTCTCTGCTGCCTGCCATGTCAGTTATTATATTGAAAATTTAATTGTACAGGGGCTTTGACACTGAACTTTATAAATTTGTTCCAACTGACCTTGTCTCAGTTATTTGCCAGCCTGGCACGAAGGCTTCGCATTCATTATTTGTTCTCATGCAGAAGGTAGAAGGAGCACAGAGCAGGAGATAGAATGGACCTGACATTTTACATGACTGTAAATGAGGAA
This sequence comes from Phasianus colchicus, assembly GCF_987193195.1. Classification (NCBI taxonomy): domain Eukaryota; kingdom Metazoa; phylum Chordata; class Aves; order Galliformes; family Phasianidae; genus Phasianus; species Phasianus colchicus. The sequence continues at coordinate 37,041,292 of NC_143436.1, forward strand.
GCAGCTTTAACTAAAGAGATTATCATGCCCATCACAGAGACTATAGCACTTCTCTCAAACAGAACAAATTTAGGTTGTACAGAATTACTTATTTGTACCTTGGTGTGTGTGGTTTTGTTTTTGTTTTTTTTTTTATAGTGTTTTCAAAACTTATATTCAAATTTGTTTTTATTTCATCTCTGTACTCTTCTGAACATCTTCAAGAAAAGTTTCAGAGATTGGCTTCTGTGACATAGTATTTCTAGTGCCTTATCTGCAAAAAGTTAAGTAAATTTAATCCCTACTTGCAGAAGCGTGAAAGCAAGATATCACCTGCAGCTCAGGAAAGGTGCAACACGTAGTTGAGCTCCCTCTGTTGGCTCTGCAGCAGCTGAAGTACATCAAGTAACTTCAAAGGAATCAACTGCATTAGCAACGCCGATCTCTGTTTGAAACCATTTTGCTCTACTATGTTACGTTCGTTGCTCATTAGAATAATTGAGCTACACAACTTTTAAGAAGTAGTAAAACATGAGCAGAAACCCAGAAATAATTTTTATTTTTAGCTTTTAAAAGTGACAGAGAGCATCTGGAAACCCAAAACAGCTTTCAGCACTACAACTCAGTGATTTATAGATTCTGAAAGAGACCGTCATGCTGAGTTTCTTATAGTTTTTTATTCCATATTTTCAAATAATTGGTAAAGTAAACAACTTTGTGACTGGTCCATAGAAAGGCTCTGTTCAAAAGTGGTTAGTCTATGCTCTCAGTGAACCAATGACCCCAATGGAAAGCTGTGAGAAGTGAGCCAGCTGCCTAGGAGATTTGTGGACACCATGTGAGGTTCCAGAGATAATGTTGCAAACAAGATAGAAATACAGAATCTGTGGGAAATGAAAATTTGATGTGACAAATGCTGCCTATCCTTGTTGTGTTCTTGATGATAGTTTCTTGTGAAAGTCCACTGTTCTTTTCTCAGAATCAATTTTCTTTATTTCTTTTTCTCCTAGACGCCTGGATGCCAACCACATCAACTATGTGCCCCCCAACTGCTTCAATGGCTTGGTCTCCCTTAGACACCTGTGGCTAGACGATAATTCCTTGACAGAAATACCCATCCAAGCTTTTAGAAGCTTACCAGCACTTCAGGCAATGACACTGGCACTGAATAAAATTCATTACATACCGGACTATGCTTTTGGAAACCTCTCCAGTTTGGTAGTTCTGTAAGTTTTATCAATTGCTTTTTGGCCAGAATCTCTGCTTCTTTGAAGGGCTTTGACCTCCTTGTGATTAATTACTTGAAGATACAATGCTTAATTTAGGTGTTTCTTGAGACAACCTAAATGGCTGTATACCTGGGTTAGCTAAGCCTCTATTTTTTTTTCATTCAGTGTTAATATTAAACTTACATTATCTTTGATTATAAAGCTGTAGTTCCCTTCTACTTTTGCACTAGGCCTAATGATGATACTCTTTATGTGTGCAGTCCTTTCTGCTATGGAAAATGTTATTTTTTAAATACAAAATAATTTTTTGTTTGTGTAAGTACTGTAAATGGTTTTTTAATTATCTTAGAGAAACAGAACTTCCACATCATCTTAAAGTCACATTTGCTAAAGTACTTGATTGATCTAACTTAAAAGTTTTGTCTCCAGTAAAAAACTGTATAAGGGAATTTTTAAAAAATCACCATATCTGGTCAGCAAAATTAACAGGAATAGATGAATTGTATGCTTTCTAAGGCAGTACTGAATGGAGAAAGATTAGAAAAAAGAAATGAACTGAAAGCTTTCTGGGTGACTTGGAAAGAATGCTGCCCGGTAGAAATTATGTATAGTTCTACTTCACAGATAGTATATGTAGCTTTATATTTTAATATATTTGCATACCAGTACAGCTAAATGAATCAGATGCAAAACCATCTCCAAAATCTGGAAGGAATACTCTGGAACCCAGTTTTTTTATCTTCTGGGAATGCACCAAGTGGAATAAATGCTAGACTGGAGAAGGCTGGAGAAACTAAGGAGGAAACTGAGGAGGAGAAGTTATTTCAGAATACTTTGGAAAATGTCAGTATTATTAAGGAGAAAATAATATAGTCAAGAATTACAACATGTCTGAAACTATAGTCTGTAAGAGACTTAGCCTATTTTGGCATATTCTAACCCCACTGCAATCATTGAACCTGGCACATTTCAGGGTTCTTTATTGCATACTGTATTCACTGTCTCTGCCTAATGCTTAATATATTCATTTAAATGTGTAGAGCACCAATACAGGTGTGCAATATCTGCCTTGTAATACACAATCCTTGCCCTATGTTTACATTGAGTATCAGTCCCATTCCATTTAAAGTGGATAGAGGAGTGGATTGGCTTGTTATTTAACCAAGCTCCTAGACATTTCAGTACTGCTGAGAAGGTAGAGAATGTCTTGAATGTCATTCTCTAGATCCCTACCAGAAATGCGGAGATAGGAGGACATATAAGAAAGCCAGGAGAAAATTTTTATTCCCTTCATTCCTTGATTGCTTCTCTCACTTAGGTTCCCATATTTTAGATCTGACCTGCTTACTTCTGGTCTCCTGGGTTTCATACTGACTGATAATTAAATTATTCCTCATTATCTGCAACATCTGATACTAATCTTGGGCTCTTCAGCCTGGAGAAGAGAAGGCTGTGAGGTGACCTGATAGTGGCCTTTCAGTATTTAAAGGGGAGCTACAGGAAAGGAGGGCACAGACTTTTTAGCAGGGTCTGCAGTGAGAGAAAAGGGGAAATGGTTTCAAGCTCAAATAGGGTAGATTTAGGTTAGACAAAAGGAAAAAATCTCTTACAGTGAGAGTGGTGAGGCACTGGAACAGGTTATCCAGAGGGGTGGTTGATGCCCCATCACTGGAGACTTTCAAGGAGAGGCTGGATCAGGCTCTATGCAACCTGATCCAGCTGTGGTTTCCTATTCATTGATGGGGAGTTGGACTAGATGATGGCCTTTAAAGGTCCCTTCCAATTCTAAGGTTTCTGTGATTCTATGACTCTCTGATTTTTGGCTCATCAAAATATTCGTGTGCAGTTATGTTTTCTTTTGTTTGCTACTCTGCTCAGTCTGGCAAATTTCCAGCTGTGTGTGAATATGCATGTTTGTCTGGCACAGGTTTGAAGCTCCATCACTAGCAATCCAAACTGAAGTGGAATTTGTAGACGTTCTTCATGCTAACTCAAACGTTACAGCTCAGTGTAGTCATTTTAAAAAACGGTTAATTTTTTTTCCTAGGAAGGGGGAAACCTACAAAACATTTGTAGTTTGCCATCGGGAACCCTGCTTTTTATGGGCAGAGATACTCAATGTCACTAGGTTCTGTGATCTTTTAAATTACTTTCAGAGCAGAATGAAGCATGAAAGGGTGTGTAACCAGCAGCTCCTCAATCACAATCCATCTTTTCTTTTGAAGTGTTACTCCCATAGTTTTCCTCCACTATGAGAGTGAAATGTGAAGAATAAAGTAGAAGTTTGCTGCGAAAAATTCATCCTCTTCAAAAGCCAGCTTAAATAGCACTAAGTTGTACACGCTCCCATTAATGAGCTTAACACAGATTGATTTTTTCCATGTCAGTATCAAAATCTTAGAAGTAGGCAGCATTCTGATCCTTCACATGGGAGGGTTTGTCTGGAATGAAACATGCAGCAGTTATTCTCAGGGGCTGAACATTTGAGAAGTAAGTGTTGACCTACGGATGTTTACAGTTTCAAAGAAGAGCAAATTAAAGCTCTAAAAATTGATTAGTTCATTCATCTCAGTGAAGCTATGACTCCATGATCCTATGGCTTTGTGTCTTCTTTCATTCTGCAAGGCTAATGGCTGTTTCTGCCTTATTATCCTTCTGCTCACCTGCTATTCTGTGCCATCCCCTCTAACAGCCTCTGAGTATACGTTTTCCAAACGAACACCACCCACAGTTCTAAAGGCAACATGTTAATTAATAATCTGTGGGAATACGTATACAATTTCACAACATTTAATGTGCAAAACCCACTCTAAAATTCCAGGTTATGCCCTTTTTAAGCCATGTAGATGGTTGTAAAACAAATCCCTTCTATGGAACCAAATTGAATGCCGCATGGGTGGAGTGATGTCAGGAGAAAGCAGGGAGGGCAGTGAAAGTGCCTCCTCTACACGCTCTTGCAAAAGCATAACTTGCATTTAATTGGTGCATGCCTGAAAATAAGTTTATTTTGATTTAAGCATCAAAATGTTTTGCTTGAGTCCACTGTGGGCAATGTGCTTTCCTGACTGTGTGCTTAATGTTCCCCTGCAGACATCTCCATAACAATAGAATCTACTCCCTGGGAAAGAAATGCTTTGATGGGCTCCACAGCCTAGAGACTTTGTGAGTTGACCTCTTATTTGTTTCCTTTTTTTTTTTTTTCTTTTCCTCAGTGTTTTCATTAATATTCTGAAAGAATAAAAATAGCCTAAGAACTAAGTGTGTTTTTTGGCTTGCCTAATCGCTACAGGATCTAAGTGATGGTTTACAATGACTCTATGTGGCAGATACTATTTTTGACAATAAAATTAGCTTGCCTTTTTAATAAGCATCATCAGTTGATAAATTGTTTAAAGGACATTTGAGAACTGTATTGGGCATTGAAAAAGAAGTGGCTATTCATAAGCAGTTGTGTTTGCCTAGTTTAGTACTATTTATTTGTCTTGTTTAAACAATAAATTTAATGGCTAGATTGGGAAACTGTCACAGTGAAAAGATTTACCACCAAGAAACTGTCTTGCCATAGAAGAGGGTTATGAAATCACATAATTTTATTTTTTTATCCCTGGAAAAAGAGAAAGTGCCAAATACGCAAATCATGTATGTTTTACAAGGAAAGAGATATCTCAGTTGTGTCCAAGATCATGCCTTTAAAGAACTTTGCTAAAGAATAGCACTAATAAGGGTTCAAACTGCCTCAAGTTTCTGTCAAAGTTCTGTTCATATCTATCTGCTAGAGTAGGTAACAGAAATCCAAAATGCTGCAGGAACAGTAAAAGCTTGCATATCTTCTCCTTACCACCTGCCACAATCAGCTAAATCCTTCTCAGAGATTTTAGAGATTTCACCTAAGCAGGCCAGAGGATGAAGATTTGAGGAGCAAATAGACAAAATATCAAATCTGAATAATGCTAGTCTAAAGGTAACTATTTTCTTTCTCATCCACAGAAGTACGTACTGCTCACTTTCATGTTTCAGTAACATCAGAAACCCAGAAATTTTGACCTCTTTTTCTTTTCATTCCTTCGTTTCAGTTGCACTGATCCCTTCAAACTGAAGTGCAGTTTTACAATTTTGACTTTTAGTCTGCTGTGAGTTGAAAGGAAGTCCCTTAATGTAGCACCGGAAAGGGGGACAGGAAAGAGAGAGGGAAAATGTAATAGTTTGTTGTGTTTTTTTAAGTGAGATTCACATGGCACTTGGTCAAAAGTAGGGAAAAAAAAAGAACAATGGAATAAGTAATTGCAAACCCAGTCCCAGCCACCTGGTATGAAAGAGATGAAAACTCAGAGGACAGTCATGAACCTGGGAATGGATATAGGTGCAGTCTCTTCACTGCAGTAGGAGAGTGTAGCACTTGCCTCAAGCTCGCTGCTTGCGTACTATATAGACCAGTTTCAAGGTAGTTTCAAGACAATCTAAAGAGGTCTCAGTGTAAACGACGGAGGTCAGCTTTAAGATCATTTCTTTTCATTGATGCATAGGTCTGGAAATCACATATCACTGGAGGGCAAAGCAAAACTGTGCTTGCCTGTAATCTCTTTCTGTCAATAAGCGGGAGAGAGAGATTTACAAGCAGGAAGGAAAGCCTTCTTGAGTTCAGACAGCAGTTTCCTGCCTGAATTACTTCAGCCTGATACTGTTTCAATTTCCATCTATTGTAAACTGTGATTTCTGTTTTGCCCATTCCATAAGGCTATTTCTCAAATTTTTCAGACTATATTCTTCACAAAGCAGTGCTCAGGGAGCACCACACAGGCGCATCTCAATTTTAGTTTCAGGTGTCTCATGAATACTAAAGGATGCACATGTCTTGTTCAAGGCAGAAGTATGTGTATAGTTCTTTCACTTTACCATAATGAAGTCTAATTGCCACTGCAGCATGAGCAGTTCTTAAAGCAAAGGTCACTACCCCAGCTAAACTACTGTTTTTACAATTTGTATGGTTAGAGACATTCTCCATGTGAGTACTGCCAAAGCTTAAATTGAACAATATGGTTAATGATGAAGTTGGGCTTATTGTATGTTTTCCCACTTGATAAAAAAAATAGGAATGAGAATGTGCCCTAAACAGATTTTTTACAGAACATCCGTGCACTTTAAAGATTTCCTGGATTTGGGCTATACGTTTCTCATTCGATGCATGAAAAATGGTATTTCATTACAAATGCCAACAATTCTGTTATTCCTGACGTAACACAAAACCTAAATAACACAATCTATTTTCACACAGAGATTTAAATTACAACAGTCTGGACGAGTTCCCCACTGCTATCAGGACACTAACAAACCTAAAAGAACTGTAAGTAGAGCAATTGTATTAGGATGTAGGATGTTTTGTCTAGTGTATGACTGATTATTTTCTTAATGCTGGTGATTTTGTCAGTAATCCCTAAAAACTGATATCCTAGGAAAAGCTAATAAATGTGCCAACATGCATAAAAGATAATTTTCAACATGCAGTTTAGAGCATTCAAGCTCTGACAACTTTTATACTGCATTGTGCAGTGAATTTTCTTCAAGAACTTCATCCTTGGAACACAGCTAATTTATTTTGAGTCCCAAACACAACAATTGTTCTTTCCAAGCAATCCAAAATATCACAATCTGCTAGACTAAGGAAAAAACATGGCCCTCTTACTGGCTAATCAAGTTTAAATGTTTTCTTCCATCCCTCCTCCCCCATTAAATTAAAGCATTCTCTTTTCAACTTAAATAGTCCTTTGTAACGTTGTAAACAAAACACTTGTGGACACACAGACATAGTTTCTCTAAAATAATGTCAACACTGAAATGAAGCCAGCCAAGTTTATTGTAAGAAACAGCTGAGTTATAAAAGAATGAATGAAATATTCACACATTTCAAACATGATGTGTACAACAGTGTGTATGTCCAGAGGTCTTTCAGTTTGAAGTAATTGCCACTCTACATGTACCATCAGCATAGATCTTACAAAAACTAGGTAATCATATATCAGCTGGACACAGTTGACACAGTTGTGGTATCAGTTGTAGTATTACTGCACCACACGTAATAACGCCACTTTATGTGGCTGGGATTTTTTTGGAAGCAGGGAACCCCCAAGCAGTGTTGACTCCAGCTCAGTGCCTCCTGTGCTGCCCAAGAGAGTGGCTCTGTGAGGCTGTGAGTTTCTCAGTCCAGCTACTCTCAGCTGCTGTTCTGTCTCCTGAGGCCTAAAAGAATTGGTGTGAAATCCAATGGACTCGAAGAACTGCCTTTCTGCTGACCTCTGGAGTCAGTAGCCAAACATGGATAACCTAGGTTTGCAGTAAATGCACCTTGTCCAGTCCAGCAAATTGCCTGATGCGTTTGAGATTTCTCGACCCCATAGGATCTCACATCTAGGTATCAAACTGCTTGTGGCAGCTGAGCTTCTCTGCACAGGAAATCTTTGGAGTGTGAAATTGTAACCTGAATTCCCAAGTCCAGCACAGAATCTGACCATGTACATCAGTGTTTTGCTTGGGCTCTAGAAGCTGATCTTAAAAACATGAGGTGACTCCCACAGGCTTCCTTCTGTTCTCACCAAGAGGAACCCAGGGCCACAAAGATTCAGTTTATTGCAGGGCTACATTACTAAGGTGTTTCTGGGTCAGGCCTCTTCTTTGTCTCAGAATTTGTGCTTGGACTGAGAACGCTGAATATGGCTTTTTTTTTTCTTGTCTTGGAAACAGCAAGTCATCAAGGCAGAGCTAAACCAGTCCCAGATGCTCTGCCCTTGGTGATCTCAGCTGTAGGGGCAGTTCTCTCTCCAGAGTGGGTATAGCAGTTAGGTTTTGAAGATGCCTGTGAAACATTTTTCCCAGTGTGGCCTTACTATAGTGTCCTTATCCAGGAGTGCAGATAGATTTAAGCTGTTTTGCTCAGTACGTGAACTGACAAGCAGTAATTTACCTTTGTTTCAGATGAGGTATATTGCTGAGGTGCAGCACACAGGGTTTGAGCTACAGCCATGATCACTCTCTCCCAGTCACCTCAGAAGTGCCGTAGACTCTGTTTTACAAAATGCACTGCAGTTTCCTTTTGGCTGCTGATGGGGCTGCTCCCACACTCTGACTGTGTCAGTGGTGATGAGGGGCCAGACACTGCCCTGGGAAGCAGTCATGCCATTTCTTTTGCCTTTCTCTGTACAAGGAATCCCATTCAATGAATCCACAAAACCAGTCTGTTCACTGGTTCTAGATGAAATGGGATCCTCATATTGCTTGGAATCTGTGTCTGCATGGATGCAGTTTTTATGGCGTGCAGAAGAACAAGGGATTTAGAGCCTTGTTCTGTCTCATCAGCAGTAGCACGGTGACTAAACAAGTGAAACCAGTAATGTGGAACCTCTTGAAGTAATGACCAAGTGTGCTTGCATCAGTGAACAATTTGAGGCTTTCTAAATGTATAAATTTAATCTGGGAAGCCCTTTTCATACCCGACTGAACTAATGGGAGTTTCCCACACAAATCATCATTGTTCTTTTGAAACCTTAGTTGTTTCTTTTGTATTTTACAATGGAGAAGTACTCATATGAATAAAATCCAGTAATTAATGATGAGACCAAGTTTTGGAGTTTTGGCCCCCTATCCAGCAGGCACATTGGATAGCTTGTTCATTTCTACATGTAAAATATGTCAACAACAATGTGGTTGTGGGAGACTCAGCAATATAATGTATAAAATCATTTACCTTATAAATTTGTGTAACTCATTATTATCACAATAAATGGAATGCAAATTAACAAATACGGGGAGGATACATATATACATGTACATATGTACTATTCAATGTCTATATTTACATTACATATACATGACCTACATGACATACAGCTATGAAACAGTTTCCTGTTGTGAGCATCTGAATTTTAAAATGCTACTTTGCTGTTTACTTCACCTGCATAGCATTTCTCGTGTAGAAGAGTGCTGAATTCCAGACATTTCTTCACTTTTTCTTTTGCTCTTGCATTTACCAGTTGTCTTACCCCTGAAAGCAAAAACATATCTTTACACACAGACATTTTCCTTACTACAATCAAAGAAATTGTTGTGTATGGTGAATACAAACTGTGCCTTCTCATTCCTTTTCTTTACTGTGTAAACCATTTTTTTGTTTCGTAGAGGATTTCATAGCAACAACATCAAGTCGATACCTGAGCGTGCATTTGTAGGTAATCCATCACTTATTACAATGTAAGTGATAACAGTTTATTCAGTGACACTTTGTGTAAGAGAATATGGTATTAAGTACCATGTTTGTTGTTATTTGTCTGATATATCTTCTTGTGAATGCACTGTGTAGCACACAGTAATGCAAGTGAACAAGCTTATATCTTTCTAGCCTTATGAAAAGTGTGGCAATTTGCATGCCCTGTTTAAAGGGAGTGAGTACCACTACTTCATCATTGACCTTTCAGTTGAACTACTCTTTATAGGTCTCTTAGTATTGCTGGCAATGTAGAAGATAGAAAAATCACTCATGATAGATTCCAGTCTCAATTCTCATTATTTTACATGAGAATACATTTAACTGGAAATCCTCAACGTAAGAAATTGTAAAATAAATGTAAGAGAAATAGCCACAAGTTTTGAGTAGCATTTTTTTTATGAGCAAAAGCAGGACTCCTTCACAAGTACAGTGGTACTCAACTGCTATGGATGGACAACATCCTCCAAGAATGTGAAGTTCTGATTTCTTCATCCATCAACTTTGCCTTATGTCATAATAAAGTTCTTCATCTTTGAATTTTAATCTTTCTGGGAGAAAGAGGAAATGGAAGGCTTCTGGTTTTAAATCCAGGGAAAATGGATATTTCAGTATTAAATTAGCCTATGTACTTGATGCACATAGGCTAGCAGGTGAGAAAAGGCCCACAGGTACACAAAATGTCTGTGAGCATACAGAGATTACTCATTTGTATATATTATAATCATGTAATGTGTTTTGAATCTTTTAAAATATTCCACATAATATTTTGTGTATGTGTTATTTGTATAACATTGTGTATAACATTGTGTATAAAATGCCTTTTTTGCTCTCTTTTTGCAGACACTTTTATGATAACCCCATCCAGCTTGTTGGAAAATCTGCTTTTCAAAACTTACCAGAACTCAGAACTCTGTATGTGCTTCATTTCTTTAAATTGTCTTTAGTTGCAATGTTAGAGGTGTGCCTCAAATCCCTCATTGCAATTGTATTGAAACGATGTTTTAAATTCTAGGACTTTAAATGGTGCCTCACAGATAACAGAGTTTCCTGATCTGACTGGGACTACAAGTCTGGAGAGTTTGTAAGTAGTACAGGAGTATTTTCCTTTGGTTTATATTTTTTGACATTTATTCTAAAGAATGTCCCAAAAATAAGTGTTTGTTTTGCAATCATTTATTTATTTATTTATAAATTCTCTCAATAGGACACTCACAGGAGCACAGATCACCTCTCTCCCCAGATCAGCTTGTGACCAGTTGCCTAATCTCCAAGTGCTGTACGTTTCAGTATGATTAATAACTTCACATTAATAAAAAAGATTAATGAGCAAATGAAATCATTATGATTTCAAAATTACCCCTTGCTGCTATTTTTGTGTATCACATTACTGCATAGAAATCAGAGCAGGGAGCAAGTTTCAAATGTTACTGAAAAATACCATCCTCCAACAGTTTGTATTCCACATACCTGTCAGTATTTCCCATGCATTGCTGAAAAAGATCATTAATTTTCATCTTTTTAGGAAATGCTAAAATGGTTCGTGATTTTGTTTAAAAAAATCAGAGCTACTTTCACTGACATTATTCTGTCTCTCCTGTAGCACTTTTCTTTTCTTCTGAGGCAGATAACTCAGTGAAGTGAATGGAAAATTTATCTGCATAAGGAGTTTAGCTTTGAGCGCTTTTCATGCTTCTCTTTTAGATTTTTCTCCAGACAGACTTAAGTAGTTGACTGAAATTTTGATAGACTATTACTTGGCATTGTTGGGGCATAGTTCTTACACTAAATATCCAATATTATTTTGGCTTGGAAATGTCCTTGGGGTTTGCTTAATCACTAACGAAAGTAATCACTGTGTCTGCTTCTTTGAGAATCAGCCAATGCTTTCCTCTATGTATTACATCACTTGGAATGTATTTTGTATTGCTTCTCTGGCCAACATTGAAATAGGACTAATTATAGCACATGATTTGAATACCAGTGTGGATGTCATTAACATTTCCAGAAAAATTAAGTTTTAGTTGATGGACTCAGTTGAATCCTACACTGTCATTACTTGCACTATTTTCACAAGTCAAACATAGAATCTACAAAATGACCCTGTCAGAATAGTAATGGCAAAGATAATTTTCTCCAGGAAAGCAAGTGGGTAGATATGATTCAGTTTTTAAAGGACTAGAAGCGGGGATGAAAGTAGATAACTCTTTTACTTGATAATATTAAATAACTATGGGAAAAGGACATTTTTGGTAATTATACGTGTAAGTTTTATTCTGTATTCTTTCCACCAGCAAAATTCACATTCAGTTTTCCCCAAACAAGATGTATATATATGTATACATATATAGAGACTGTTGAGAGTGGGTAGGAGAGGGGTGTTTGGTTCTTTTCCTTCTTTTTTTTTTCCCCTCCAATTTCTGCAAATTGCCTGGGCTTGTTTTTGATTAGTTAGATTATACTATAAATCAGTCCAGATGTTTCAGTTATTCTGTAATTTGTTGAGTTTTGGCTCAAGTCTTTTCAAGAGCTTTTTTCCCTCATGTAGTGATTGATTTCAAAGTTAGTTCCCATATCTTTAACCACAGTGCTCAGTTATAAGATGTAACAGTTCTAAGGATCAGAGGCAATACTGCTTAATCAGAAGTGTAAAACTGAAAGCTAATTAGAGTTCATTGTGATTGTTGCCAGAAAAATAAAGGATATTCTCAGACAAAATGTACATATACATTTAACATATTTGTAAATAGATACTTATTAGTGCATTTTAAGTGGTTTAAATATTTATCAGAAGTTTAATGTGATGAATATGAAGTCTGTGATGCAAAGCCAATGCTCTCTATAAGCAGACTGCCAATATTGTTACTGTAAAACACTTAGAAGTCTGCACTTCAGCAGGAAATTGTCAGACAATGCAAGGAATTTGCAAAAGCAGTATCTGGAGTTAATATATCTTTTCTTTTCCCCTCAGTTAGAAATTAAAAGCTGTCAGATGAAAGATAATAACTGAGTCTGCACATTTCTACTCTCCTGTAAAATAAGTTATTTTTAATTGAGCATGAAGAGAGACAAGAAAGCAAATCTTTTAGCATTACATTGAATGTTAATCTTTTCTTTTCTTGTATATTACAGAGATCTGTCTTATAATCTGCTGGAAGATTTACCCTGTTTTACTGCATGTAAAAAGCTACAAAAAATGTAAGCTTCAAACTATCCTAGAATGCCTAAAAAGAGACATCTAGATAGAATTTGCTTGAGCATCATTAATTCAGTTACTACTGATCAATTTCACGTACTCAAATACGTATCCTTACAATGTACTGAAGTGGATCACAAATGGTCTATAGTACTGCCTAGTGTCTTCTGGGTACCTTTGAAACTGAGAGAATTTTTATTACTGTTTCAGTGACTTGCATCATAATGAAATTGATGAAATCAAAGCAGACACATTCCGGCAGCTGGCTTCTCTTCGTTCTCTGTGAGTACAGCACTATTGGTGGTTCACGTTGGTGCTCAAACACATGGGGGTATATTTTCTATTTATTCACTGTCTATTCACTGTCTGTCCACTGTCTGCCACAAGTCTAATTCTACTTTCTATTTCTCCTCAACTTTGATCTTTCATCAAGTTGTGATTTTGAAAGCAGAATAAACATTGTTAAGTTTAGTATCTGAACAATGAACTCAGATATGTAAACTTACAGATATAGAAGCTGTTACTTCTAAATATTTATGATAGAGGTGGAGAAAGATACTGTCTCTATTGGCAGAATCAGCTCTGAGGAGCATGAAATCTTTATAGAGGTAAGTGTTCTCTATGAAGAATAATAAGAAATACGTAGGTCGTTCCAAAAGTAATTCTTCCCATGAAAATGACAACAGATACAAGGAGCATAATAACATTATTTGATAGAACAAATTCTCAGCTTCAAAGCATAACTTTTTATCGTGGTCAAACTTAGCCGATTTGCACGTGGATGAGCTGGTTAAGATGCTCTTCATTTCATGGTGTGACAGCTGTGCATGGCTATCTGGAAGGTGGCTTGTCTTTCACATCACTGTTGCCACTGTTGAAATGCACTACCCACTGCCTGACTGTGCTCACATCTACTCTTTGGTCTCTATAAACATTCAGCAAATGTCAATGTGTGTCATTTTTTCTGCATGGAGGAATTTGGTGATGTTCCTTTGCTTCATATGCACCACCATTTTATCAGACCGCTCCTCTGCTGCCATCTGTCACACAGCAGCAAAATGTAATGGAATACTGGAGGGAAGTTTCACCCTCTACTGCCATACTACCAACATCTGCTTCTGATGTCATGGGCCAACGTAATAAAATAGAAGGCATTAATTTCAGAGCAGCCATCATAAATTTCAAACATATTATGTTTCTAGTTTTCATACAGACAAAGCAGAATAATTTTGTAGATAAATTACTTATGAGTATTTGCAGGATCAAGCCTTTATATATAATGTATTATGTAGCTACTTTTACTTATTTCAGTTTTTCCTGGTTTGTGACTAAGAAGTTAAGTTTATTAACAATGGATTTGCTGTTTCTAGTCATATCATAAGGGCCTCTTAGAAGTAGTCTGTATATCCCACTCCTCTGTATGCTGCCTTGGGAAACTGAAGACTGAAAACAACTGAGTTAGACTGCAAAATGCATTAAGAAGTTTTAGAGAATGTTGCCACTTTAGTAACTAACTCCATTAACTGACTAACATAATTTAAAAAATTTCAATAAGATTTTGCAGCATGAGATTTGCAGAAGTTTATTGAAAATATTTGCATGTAATTAATACCTTTTTTATATTTAGGCACCCTAATCAAGTGTATGAAAACTTCCATATTCACTCAGTGGGTATGTAATTTTCCACTCACTTTTCTTGTAGGGATTTAGCTTGGAACAAAATTAAAATTATTCACCCCAATGCCTTCTCCTCTTTACCATCTCTGATCAAACTGTAAGTATTTGTATATCTTTTACATTTAAATTTTAACATTTTTCTTGCAAGAGCCTACAAAGCACTGGTAACTTGTTAATTGCCCCACTCAGCAGAAATAGAGGCTGTCTCTGTTCTAATCTTCTGGTCTGTCAGATCTGTATCTAAATGTCTGCTTTCTCGTACTTCACGAACTCCTGTAGGTATTATGGCAAAGCTGCATATACCAGAGTGTAATCAGGGTGATTAGGGCTCCATTAAACATATCAGTGTATCTGCCATTCTTCTTTCAATTTGTTCGTCATTTACTGTCTTTTAACAGTGGGGTGGATACCTTGTTAGTTGTGTATCAAAACTAAGGAAATTGATTCAAAATCAAATTACAAACATTGTTTCTCATTGCATGGAATAGTTTTTCTTCTTAAGTAACTTCAGTCAGAATATTTAATGGATAAAACACCAAAAATCCAATTTTGCAGGTCTTACTTACAAGCACTTCTGTCTTTTCTTTTTCATTCTTCGCACTATAATTGCAATAACTCTATAAGGTGAATCCCTGGGGTGTATCCCTGGGGACAACATGAAAGAAAATTCCTCTGGAGTTATCTTGCTCTGCAGTTGTTCACAAATGCATGCTGACAGGTATCTGATCACAGATAATCCTGTAGTTTGATTTGGGAGTTACAGGAAACAAAAATTTGAAAAGAGGCATTAATTTCTTTTGATGAACTAAGCCACCCTCTGAATGGTGGACTGAAAAATGTCTATGAGGAGAATATTGCCTATGGCATCCTTTTTGGGGGATCCTCCTTAGTGCTTTCTTGCAGAAGAAAGAGTACAGGAACATTGTGCTGCCAGCAAAAAATTCTGCCCTTGATCAGTAGAAAACCCTTTGAACACACACATAAACCATTGTACTGAGTGTTACCTGAAATGCCACTCTGTAGCCCTCATCTGAATGAAGTCATGGTAGGCTTCACCAGTTCAGTAGGACCAAAATTTCACCTTTGGTAATTAACTATCTTGTGAGCAGTAGGACATACACATGCACAAGTATGTGCACATTAAACATGAAAAGGTAGAAGAGCAGTACATCAACAAATCTGTTATTTTATGACTAGCCCTTTTGATTTAGATGTCCAAGGGACAAGAACTTTATAGTCCACCATAAAAACATTCCAGTAGCATCAGACTCTCCTTTTTTCTTCTTGAGCATTGACCATCTTAAGTGTAGATTATCATGAAAAGGACTGAAACAGCTTACTGAATAAATGGAAGGGAGGGGGAGTAATAGAAAACAGAATGCATCTGAACATCTGCCTTTGCTTACTTTACCATTTCCCCTTGATCACTGTTAGCTTTCTGCTGAAAATATAGGTGTATATTCCTGAGTGCTGTTGCAGTTTCGTTCTGTTGATTGAGACGTGTGTATAACACAGTCAATGTTTATCAGTTTGGAAAACTATAGCCTGCTTTTGCAATATGACATTTCTATTACTGAATTAAAATAAAACAGAACCTGTAAGCTGATTTTTATTTGCTGTTATGCAGGGATGTGTCATCCAACCTTTTGTCCTCTTTTCCTGTGACGGGGCTACATGGTCTAACTCATTTAAAATTAACAGGAAATCATGCACTACAAAGTTTGATATCATCTGACAATTTTCCTGAACTCAAGTGAGTATATCATTAAAACTAATAAGCTACATTTGTGTTCATGTGCAGTGGAAGGTGTGTCAGTGTGTAATGCATGTTGTTTCATATTGTCAGTCTTTGATCTGTGCTCTTAAAACCAAAGCAAATATGATAAAAATGATAGACTTATTTTATTATGTTCACTTTTAACTGAAGAAACTGTGAAGTGTTTTGAAATATTAACCCCAGTACTTGGTTAATATGAGCCACATCTGCTTCCTGGTGATATATTTCAAAAGCTGTTAAAACAATATGATATGATATGTCTTTCTACTGGTCTGTGCTTACAGAATTTCCCTTATGTTTAGAGAGAACTCAGTAAATATCAAAAATATACTACTGAAGTTTTAAGATATATGGCCATTTTTGTTTCGAGTAAAAATGAATGTTGTTTTTTTTTTTTCTGTAATATTTGGTTTAAGATTCAGATAACACAAAGCCATGGAATTACGAAATTGCAGGGGTTAGAAGGGACCTCAAGAGATCATTGAACCCCCCAAAACTTTTCCATTATTACTATAATATTTTGATGCTAATAATTTTCTGCTGTATGTTCTGTGATACAGAAGAAGGAACTGTTATCTAGAGATTATTTGCAGCTCTGCCAGTCACTGCATGACACAGTAAATAATTTTGCCTCTGATTTCAGGATACTGGGGAGTGTTCCTTAACTTTCCCTTGATTTTCATGTTTTAATTAGAGGATGCAAACTGAAAAATATTTTTTTTCCTCACTTTAATGTAAAATTTTTGATACCATAAAATTCAAAACAGTTAAACTGTATGGACATAATTACAGAATTACAGAGTGGTAGAGGGGAAGGGACCTCTGGAGGTCATCTAGCCCAACTTCCTGCTCAAGCAGAGCCACCTGGAGCCAGTTGCCCAGGCCTATGTCTATACAGATTTGAAAGTCTGCAAGGAAGACTCCATACTTATGTCCTCACTAGAATCTGCATTTTGCACTGGAAGAGTTCCATAAGGCATTATATGCTGACAACTCAAGGAGATGTGCTACTGATGGAAAGGACTGGAGTTTTTGTAGTTACAAATAAAGGTGTGATAAGTAGAAGTAGGGAGATGATAAAATGTTTGAATAAAGCGCTGGATAGAACCATACTGGAGTACTTCTATGATGCTATGTTATATTAAACGGAGAGAAGAGCTGCAAAAATGATTCGAGGGCCATGAAGCAGTGCCTTAAAAGACTCAATAAACCCAGTATTTGTAGTTTGTCACAGAGGAGACTGGGTAGTGACTCAATCGCAGCGTGTAAAACTACTTTGTAACATAAATGTTCAAAGTACTAGAGGCCTTAGATAAGTCTTCAGATGAGTCTCAGAGGTCAAGAATCAAGTATCATAAAAAGTTGTGAATATCTGAGCCTGAGCTTCTGCCTGTTTTTCTTCTCTCACTGACTTTGCCAACATGTTGAGGCAGGGGATAATTCTAAAATGCCCAAAGCCTCTTAAAAAGAATCTAAACACAAGAAAATTGATCACTCCAAAATAGAAAAAATACAGTAATACATATACCATGTGTATACCTCCAGTAGTCCTAGAACAATTTACTGTTTAACTGAATTGCGTACAGCTAAGATTTTTTGAATTCTTTTATCAATATTATACTTTATGTGGTGTTTTTTTCACAAGATAAATTATATATATTGCTAAAATGCAACTATAATGTATTTAGTTGGAATGAGTAATTAAAAAGGATGTGCCAAACAATGGCTTAATTATTTAAAAAGATATAAAAACTATGACTGATATATTTAGAGCTGATTAACATCTGTAAAAGCAAATTATATCCATTCAGGAGAGACTGGGATAAAATCCTATCCTAGATTCTGTAGGATTTGTACCATAAATTAAAATGAGGCCAGGATTTCATGCAGGATCACTGCAGACAGTGCATGAAGCTCCAACTTGAACAGAGATCTGAAACGAAATGAAATTTCACCCTTTCTAATTGTTGGAACTAGACATTGGTTACAACATTAAAGACAAATTCCTGTATAAAAACTTCCTGCTCATCTAAATGGGTCATTGCTGTTCAATACACAAACACATCAAAGAGCTGAGCATCCTCTGCCCCACCTTCAGCAATGGCACAAGAATGCTCAAAGAGCCGAGCCCAGCTTGCTATAGCAAGCTATGAGGAAGTAAAGTCAGGCTGCCAACCACTCCTTCCCTCTTTATCTGATGCTTTGATTCAGTGCTGTAAAGAACTCAGTGACTAGCTCCATCCGTCATAACTGTGCATTTCCATTCACCATCAACCAACCCTGCACCTTTGTGAGGTGGAAAACAATCTTGTGTTCTCTGATGTTTGATCTAAAATCAGGAAAAAAGATATTCCTTGAAGCAGGAAAAGAATGTCAGGGGTACAGATACCATCAGTAAGATAAGCAATATATAAAAATAAATTCAGACAGCCTTTCTATGGGACTATAATTTGACAAACTCCAAATCTAATCACCAGTATCACATAAGCACCAGGTATAAAAAGGACTGTTTCTGGCACTGCATGGCTGAGAGTTGCCTTTTTTTTTTCATGTTAAAAGTTGCTTTTAAAAGAAAGGAATTCCTCTGTCACCAAGAACTGGCACTAATTTCTTTCCATTGCAAAGTATACTTTATCCATTGTGTTCTGGGTCCCATTCCATCTGTTCAAATATGCTTTGCACAGAAATTCAGAAGTATTTGCAGGATTTAGACCTGTATGTATGACCTAGTTACTAAAAAATAAAAAATAAAAAACCAAATTCAGCTGTTTGGGTTTATCAAAAGGTTCTTAAAAGTCTTAAAGAGAGGATAAGAAATTGGAGTCTTAGTCTTTAACCAAAAATAATTTTTCTGGCGACTTTGAGGAAGCTGTGGAACAGCACCATGTGAGAGGTCCACATTTCAACTCCATGACAGGCCAGTGGGTAAAAGCCCAAAAGAATCTGAAAATCTGTTCTTGTTAGCCATGCATTAAACACAGCACAGCCAACTGGTCAGAAGTGGAAATATCCAGAAGAGAGTAACAAAGCAGGTAACGGGGATGGAAGGCATTTCCTGTGAGGAGAGGCTGAGGGCACTGTGCTGCCCAGCCTGGAGGAGAGGAAGTTGAGAGGCAACCTCAGTGCTCTCTGCAGCTCCTGAGGAGGGGAAGCAGAGGGAGGTGCTGGGCTCTGCTCCTGGGAATCAATGGCAGAATGGGAACAGCACAGAGCTGCAAGGGGAGGGTCGGTCAGTTGGAAACAATTCTGTGCTGTGAGGGTGGTCAGACACTGGGACAGCATTTCTAGTGAGGTGGTAGATGCCTGTTAGTGCTCAAGAGGCATTTGGACACTGCCCTCAGTAATGTGCTTTAAGTTCTGGTCAGCCCTGAAGTGCTCAGGCAGTTGGACTAGGTGAAAGTTTTTTACAACTGAATTATTCCTTTCCAAAACATATTTGCTTTCATTTCTTGAACCTAAAATACCCACTAGCTATTTCCTCAGCAATATTAAACGCTTCAGAAGGTTTAACATCACAAGTTGCAGTGATCACCTTATAGAAATTTCAGTGTTTCCTTTTTTAAAGTGTTTTGTATTGGTTTTTATTTGTTTTTGTCAGCCCAGGCAACTAACTGTTGGTCAGTTTTGTAATGTGTGGATACAGTAATAGTTTATTTAAGAAGAGCTTCTGGGAAAAGTTTACAGAAATGTTTAATCAGGATAATCTTCATATTTTAAAAGATCACATGTTAGAGAAGTGAGTTAGAAGTTGAATGTTTAAGTCAGTCAGATGGCACGAAGTTGCATGATAGAACTTAGATTTCTTGAACTTTTACTGGAGTACTGAAAAAGTAGCTTACGCAATTTTGTACTGGTTACAAGAGTACAGATTATTGTTGCGAATTCCCAACAGAAATATAAGTGTAAGGAGTCTAAGTGCTCCAAATGCACTAATTTAAAATTCACTTTAGAGCTTAGGGTTTGGTTTCCTCTCTAAACTTGCTAGCATGCAAGCTTAAGTCCTGTTGGCATTGGGCGCAATTCACAAACTGATTCTCTTGTAGACTTTTCAGGGCATTAAGTGTTGCTCAGAACATTTATTATATTAATTTACATGACTAATTTGTTGAAAGTAACCTGGTAGTAGTCACATCTTTACCTCTGAAGGTTTATTGGTCTGTTGAAATTAAGGTGAATTGTTAGGTTTCACTATGTTGTTACTGGGGATGTGCAAACTAAATATCTCTATTTCCAGTGCATAAAGTATTTTTCAGGAACAGAAGAAGTAGCCCTTAGAAGTTGTATATATGTAATTCTTCTGTACTATCCCAGAATTTGCACATCCACAGAGAAATGGAGTTGAAAACATACTGGAAATCAGTAATTTTCTGGCAATAGAAGCCTCAGAATCTTTGAACATCACTGATCGGTACTCAATTTTGTGTTAGGAATTCCAACTTTACTAAAGGAGTTAGGAACAACCATCCAGAGTCCTTCAATGCCCATTCCTGTGACAATTAATAAACTAAAAACCTTTTCTTCAGTGACATATTTTCACATATGCTGCATTAGTGATTCATTCACCTTTTAGTTTAGAATACTACTTTCTTGGTCTATATACAAAAGGCAATATCTCCTTGTTGCCATTTTACTGTGAAAAATGTTTGATGTGGAAAGAGATATAGATGAAATTTGAATCCAAAAATAGATCTTATTTCCTAAAACTGCAGAAATTCCTTTTGGGAAATAAGATTTTTGTTTTGCCTGTTAGGCAGGTTTGGCACAGTTGCGATCTTTCAGTTTTTTAAAAGAAACCATTAAGAAAGTAACATGGAGAAACCTCTGAGTTACACTGAAAAACTATTAAAAGACAAAATAGAAATGGAACTCTCAGAGTAACATTCACTCAAGAGCAAGTCATGTCTTCTACTTCCTATCTCCCATGAAAACGTGTAAGAAAATCTCACTGGGCCTTTACTACAAGTACCCTAGAAATCATCCACATTTCTGGTAGAGGATTCTATCTGTGAATCTTCAGTTTGTACCATCATGATTGTTTTTTACCCATAAATATTTTTACTTTCAAATCTGGCTATTTAACCAAGTTCATTTGCACTAACATTAGAGAGCAGTACAATGAAGTAGCTGGTGCTCTACGCCGTTATCATGGTATATTTCAATGTTCTTCTACAGGGTCATGGAAATGCCATATGCTTATCAATGCTGTGCCTTTGGAGCTTGCGAGAGCCACTACAAAATTTCCAGCCAATGGCACAAAGATGACAATAGCAGCACTGATGATTTTTCCAGAAAGGATATTGGGTTGTTACAAATTCAAGGTAATTGTCACCTTTCATTTTTAAATCTCCCTGAAGGTTGTGATTTTTCAAGTGAGCAGCCTGTGATGTTAATCTTATCCAATACTCTTTCACAGTCACAGAGACAGCCTCTCCCTCTCTTGCCTGGCAATATATTATTCAAGCATTCCTATGCTTAGGGAATCATTTTGTCAGGTTTGCCTTTCAAAAAACTCACTCACTCGTTTTTCTGTCCAAGTATTAATGTGGGAAATGAAATCTTCCCTTTATCTGAGAGACAAGGAAGTGGTGCTCGTATGTAACTCTATAAAATAATCAAGCAGCAAGGACTTAGTATCTTGCCAGCCTTGGAAGTAGCAGTACTGCCTTCTCTGTCCTGCTGCACCCGTGCTTCAGGATATCACAGAGCTTGTGTGGTTACTAAGGTGTAGCTGCTGGATTTTTTTCCTGGCACTTCCTGGGCACCATGAGTGCATCTGTTCTGCAGAGCAGAAATTTGTTTTTCTCCCCCTTCAGCAGAAGTTCTGTTATTTGACCTGCCATGTAAGTGCATACATACATGTTATACCAATCTTCTGCTTTCATCACTGTCTCCAGTCCTGAAGACTAGTAGGTCTCTAAGTTCGGGGCTAGTTCCAGCAAGAGGAGAGCCAAGAATACATGTTTGATCAATGACACACAAAAAAACAGAAGAGCCTGGGTTAAATCTTAATAGAGGGGCACAACAGTGGAATTCGTATTTTTAACTCCTTCCTACACAGTTTTCACACTGCAAATGAGGTAATGGAGAAAGCACCTTTCTGAAAGTGATTGTTTTCAGAGAAGTGATAATGCCAACTTTTTAAATAATCCTGAGTACAGTGACTTAGAACCAAGAAAGCATACATCTGCTTCTGCTTACAGTTTGGCAGGCAGAGAGATGAGAATAGGCCTTAGATACCTAGGACTTTTTTGCAGCTTGTGCAAAAAGAAATTTTCCTGAAAAATGCAGTATCAAATCTGAGTATTTTCTCCCCCACAGATGAGCGTGACTTTGAAGATTTTCTTCTCGACTTTGAAGAAGATTTGAAAGCTCATCATTCAGTGCAGTGTTCACCTTCTCCAGGTATAGAACTGCCAATAGATGGGAATTTAAGAGCAATGTTACTGGGTATTTTAGATGCAATAACAAGCTCTGAATCTGAAACTAGGATGGGAACAATATATTTGCAATAATATGTTGTACAACAATATGAAATTCTGCACAGTCCTCCAGAAAATTCTGCAAACACTGAATTCATCTATGAACGTACCAGAAATTTCACACAGTCCTCTGGCAGATCCTCGCTCTTTTCCCTTTTCAGAGGAATTGGTCCCCTTATCAGGGGGACAAGGAAGCAAAGGTTCTCTTCTGCCAATAAACTGATAATAATAGAACAGAATCTTTGCTTGCTCTTTCCTTTGCAAAACTGAAGTAATTCTTCATTGAGTTATTCTACACTTGAACTTTTTGAGTAACAGTTTAATGTCTAGGACATACAAAACACTACAATATTGAAATACATGCAGTCCATCAAAAGGAACACACTCAGCACAGTCATTTCTTTCAGAGAGTAGTACATCCCTGGCTTTGCAGTATGATGGAAAGGTTTTAAGGCTTAAAAAATAAAATGTGATTAAATTGAAAAGCTACACCTGCCACCTGCTACACTTAAATTTTACCTGAAGATGAGGAAAGTATTTGGAATGTAACTTTTAGTTTTAGCATCCTGTTCAACAAAGATTCTCCCCAGTTGTTCTTCCATTGTGAAGCATGAACAAAAATCAGATAGTACTTCAAGACTCACTCCAAGCCAAGATCCCCATATTTCTCTACTGCCTCCTTTGTTATTGAGTTCACAAAAACATCATTGTCTTCATGATAAGTTGTCACCAGACACCTGCAAACTGACACAATGGATGGTGCTGCCTACTCAATGGCAATAGTTGTAGTTGTATGGAGTACAGCTTAGCAGCAGGGGTTGTGTCTTCATGGAGAAGGTAGATGACTTGCTTTGAGGAAGCATAGCTGACTGGTACCAAGACAAGTGATGTTTCTTATGCATTCAGCTTCAATCACACACTGGGCAACCTGATCTAGTGGGTGGCAAACGGGATTCAAACTAGGTGATCTTTAATGCCCCTTCCAACCTAAGCTATTCTATTATTTATCTTCACATCTCGACAGTGTGTCATTCTGGAACTGCTATCTCAAACAGTCTACTAAATAATACTTTTCACTTTCTGCAGTGTTATTTCCTTACTTACAGTTTAGCTTGATAGTCAACTTATGCAGAAAAGTATATCTGAATTTTAAGTCAGAGATTTAAGGATTCCACTCTGGGGATATTTCTCAAATGGAATGGTCTCAGGAAATCTCTACAGCCAAAATAAAATATGTCAAATCTTCCATCATGAAAATTCTTCAAGAACCCTCTAATTCTTCTAAGAACTCTAAAAGGTCAGATTTATCATCGGAATCTAAATGGAATCCTCTCAGATCTCACTGGATCTCAATCCAAACTAGTAGATTACAGTGCATTTGTCTTTTGAAGATGGGATATTTAGTGTCCATTACTTTACTGGGAATGCTGGAGATGATGACAGACTTAAAGATGGTACCTACATTTTTCTGTCTCAATAACTTGCCTTTTAGGATCCATTCCAGATTCTTGGCAGAAAGGATTAAAAATTCATCCCGAATCTATTCAGAATTTATTTGTTCAAAAAGAGATCTCCTATTCTTTCCAATGCTTCATGAATTAAAGTTTTCTTCCTCTTGTGTTGGAAGTTGAAAAGTAGGTCTGGCCTTTAGCTTTTCAAAGGTCAAAGCCATTTGAGTCACCTCGTAGAATCAGTAAGGATGAGAAAATGAAGAGCAAAGCACTCCTCTGAAAAGACACTGCAGAGAGGTCTTGAACTGTGTAATGACATGCTGTTAGGCAGCCAGAGTGTATCTGTCCATATCCATTACATCAAACTTCACCAGGACTCATTAGCAACTTGTTCTGGTTTAGCAAGGGATCTTTTTCAGCTTCTCATGACAGCATTCATTGAAACTATGAACTGGACATTCTGTTTAGTAAGTAAGAAATCTAGTCAGTAGTTTCCCATGAAAGTTTGACCTCCAGCTACTAGTTTAACAACAGTAAAATATGTATCCAGTAACTAATGGTAAGCTTCCTGTTTCCCCACATGGTGCTCTGCACATATATGAGCCCATAGTTGGTGCAAGAGGAAAGTACAGCTGTCCTTTTCTTTCTTGAAGAATTTTTCATGGCAATTACACTGCGCTTATAGATTAAAAACAAACATAAAAAGAAAAAAGCCTAGAATGTTCAGGTGGAGGGACAGACACATGCAACATGCATATGAGCAGTGCACTATTGAGATCTCTTATTACCCAGAAGAAAGATGAAATATCCAGATCTCCTTTTGGAGTGAAATTCACTGCTTGGCTATGTTAAGAAAAAAGTGAAAAATTAAATTTTACTTTACATGAATTTTCCTTTCTCCTTTTATTTTTTTCTTGTCTTTTCAGGTCCCTTCAAACCATGTGATCATCTGTTTGGTAGCTGGCTTATCAGAATTGGAGTATGGACCATCGTCGGTTTGACCTTTGTTTGCAATGCACTGGTGACAGCTACAGTTTTCAGATCTCTGCTGTATATGTCCTCCATAAAGCTTTTGATTGGCCTAATAGGTATTGTAAATGCCTTGATGGGTCTTTCCAGTGGAGTACTGGCTAGTGTGGATGCATCAACTTTTGGGAGCTTTGCTCAGTACGGAGCACAGTGGGAAAGTGGAATTGGTTGCCAAATGACTGGTCTTCTCTCCATTTTTGCTTCAGAAGCTTCCATTTTCCTCCTTACCTTAGCTGCGCTTGAGCGTGCGTTCTCTATAAAGCATGCTACAAAGTTTGAAACAAAATCCTCTGTTGCTAGTGTAAAAATTGCCATTTTCTTTTGCTTTATGCTGGCACTAGTCATTGCAGTGATACCTCTCCTCACTGGGAGTGAGTATGGGGTTTCTCCACTTTGTTTGCCATTACCATTTGGAGAACCCACTGCTATGGGCTACATGGTAGCACTCGTATTGCTGAACTCACTTTGTTTCCTGGTAATGACTATTGCTTATACAAAGCTCTATTGCAGTTTAGAAAAGGGAGAACTAGACAATATTTGGGATTGCTCTATGGTCAAACATATAGCCTTGCTGCTTTTTACTAATTGCATTCTTTATTGCCCTGTGGCCTTCTTATCTTTTTCCTCCTTACTAAATCTTACCTTTATCAGCCCAGAAGTGATAAAGTCCATACTGCTGGTGATTGTCCCACTGCCTGCGTGTCTAAACCCACTCCTTTATATATTGTTCAATCCACACTTCAAGGAGGACTTGGGAAGTTTGCGAAAGCAAACTTTGTTATGGAGGAGGTCAAAACATGCTAGTCTGATCTCTGTGAATTCAGAAGACATAGAAAAACAATCTTGTGACTCAACACAAGCACTGGTAACCTTCACAAGTGCTAGCATATCATATGACATGCCTACCAGCAACTCACTCATGCCATCGTCTTATCAAATGACAGAAAGCTGCAATATTTCATCCGTAGCATTTGTTCCATGTCGCTAGTTTCAGTGGCAGTGCAGAAAATATGTATGTTTACAAATTTTTTTAACCCAAAAGTAAGTGTGGGTGTGTGTTTTCAAGCTATAGATTGCCTCTGAATTACTGTTACATGCATCACAAAACAGATGACAACAAAACTTGCAGCAAGCTGAAAATCCAGTAGTTTAGCCTTCTCAGCCAGTTTCAGAGCTGCTGGAACGAAGAGAAAATCTGAAACTGCAGCAGTTTCTGCAGTTGTATTGGCAGTTCCCTTTCAAAGTAGCACCACTTGGAAAAGGCAGTTGGTCGAGAGCAAAAATATTGTGCTGAATTGGTGAGCTTTTTCTTCAACACATCTTCAACACAAACATGGCACAGTTTGTTTCATGGGTTGGGTTTTTGTTATTTTTTCCTGTTTAATATAATTTGGTCTTAATAATAGATATTCATTGCCAAGTCTGTTTTTATAAACATCTGCATATGGCCCTCATTCAGCAAGCTAAGTGAAAGAGTAGTCCTGTTGGAAAACCTAAAGGTTTCTGCAGAATATACTTCAATTAAGCTTCTTGTGCAACAGATAAAGTTCATTTAATAGTTTACCTGCTTTGGTTTTTCAGAAGTTGTCTGACATGACAAAGTATTTTAATTGCCAGAAAAATCCACAGAATTATGATATAGTATAGAAGTAGTTAATCAAAATCCTGCTAAGCACTTAAAATGGAATCACAGCAAGCCATTGCTACATGAATATTTTTTTCCTAAGGTTTCTGTGCAATCTGGTCATGAATTACCAGCATGCCAATAGAACTGCTAATGATAAAAGTGACAGATGAGAGACTCATAGAATTTGAGGGTGAGAAATACTACATGGAAGGTCATGAATACAGGCAGACTGGTGTGTTGAGTACAAGCAAGTGACATGAAAGGCACTCACACAAAAACACTGATGTAAGGTCATTTGTCTAGCAATGAAAATGATAGTCCTGCTCCATGCATTTCTAGAAAGCCTCTCAAGGTCATTAGTTGAAGATGTGGAGGTCACTGTGTCTTTTTGGCTAATGATAGATATGGGAATACAGAGAGTGAAGGTTTTATGATCTGTGTTCTTAGCACGGGTGCAAGCACTATGGGAGTATTCAGACAGTTTTTGTATTCACATGCTGTAAAGAACATTGGGGAAATAAAACATTTCAATGTCACAAATATGTTTTTTTTTTAAAAAAAGCTTATCAAATAAGCAGCTTGACCACAGTTTGTAAGTAGCTACTTCTGGAAAACAGAAGTTTAAGAGAAAAGACTGAGTCAGGAGGAGAAGAATCTGATAAGATCCCATGGAGGTTGATGCTAGGTATATATACACAGCATAAAAATAAAGGTGTGAATTGCTGACATTAATGGTCACTGCCAAGTAGAACAATTTGCCATGGCTTCAAATGAAAACTCTGTCACCAAGTAAGTTCAAATTGGATACATTGCCAAAAAAGATTTTGGAGCAGCTATTGGAATTCAGGGATGCCTGATGGCATTAGTTTAGGAGCTGGTTAGATTAGATTAACATAGAGTACCTCTCTTGATTGTAATCTGTTAATACTTTGCTGAATCATGATGTGTACATTTACACATCATGCAATTAGGTGAGAAGACTTCAGACCTTTTCCAAGTGTACAGAGCTCCCTTCCTTTCCCCAGAAGGCAAGCAGTCTTTGACCTTGGCCAAGCCATCAGAGGACCTTCCAATCATCTTTTCTTAGAGCTGGCGTATTTTTGCTCAAGTGAGCTGATCATTTATGACACGGAAATGCACAGATTTGTTAAAAATAGCTCCCTGAGGAGTAACCTTTAATAGCCCAGTAATCACTTCGCAGTTAATGGCCACTCAACTTCTAGGTGAATGAGACTAATTTTTGAACGTTACCACAGTTAGGCTAGCCCAGTAATTAAGATAATCAGTTACAGATGGTCACTGTTGTTCATCTGTTACTGTATATGCAACTTTCTGGGGCTCACAGGATGGATTTTCACAGTGAAGACTCTATTGCCAACAATGGATATGCCTTGGCTTTCTTGTCTACTCAAACTGGCATATTTGCAGTTTTGCAGTTACAGATGGCATCAGTTGACTTTGGCTAACATGTTCATCCTTCAGGGAAAAAAAAAAATAAAATGAACCAATGCTGAAATTATGTATGATAAAGTCAGCTGAGTACTTATCTGAATCCTATATCTCTTGTGGGTTTTGAAGCAGTGCAGCATACAGCTGGGAAATGATGCCTGAAACCACTTTGAATTAAACAGAGGATCAGTCAACCATTGCACAATGCCTATTATCATGTTTACTTAGCTTTAATTTAACTGGGGTCTGTCTGTGCTGCACTGCTTAATGTCAGTGAAATTCCTTTCAGCTCGCTATATTTAAGAAGTTTGTAAAGTGATTTGAGAATCAAAGTAATGTTATAATTCTAAAGACTAGTTAAAGAAAGCTTCTTTTATCAAAACTTTTTTAGCTTGAGAAAGTCCTAAAGGCTCCGTGTCTTATTTTTATAAGCATGTTTGAAATATTTTGATCAAATATTTTAAACTTGAAATTGTTAAAATTCATTTAATAGATTTTAAAGTAAAATTTGTAAATATAGAACTGTATTTATTATTACAGTGAAATGCAACTCCACTATAAGACATGAGATTAAGCCCTGTACAGTTTCGTATTGATATTTGCTATATTTTCTGCTCAAATATATTACTAAATTCATTATCTGTAAATAATATAATGTAAATGTGTAGTGATTGTAAATAGATGATGTGCTTTCTTTTTTACTGGTGTTCCAAACATATGTCAGTTGTAATAAAATGTGACTACACAGTAAAGAGCATTTAATCAGGGCTTAACACCTCACAACTGTGTGCATCTTCAATTAATCCTTCCCAAGTTACTCTAATATTTCCACAAACATCTCCAGATGTCCAGAATTCTTGGCCAAGTATAACTTGCAGGTTGTGTGCTCTCATTATGTGCCCTGGGGAGCAAAAAATATTGAAAAACAGTGTTTCGTTTCAGCACGAACTGAATCTTCTACAAAAAAACAGGTTCTGCTCCCTGCTGTCTGTATCTCAGTGACAACCACACATGGCTGCCATCTCAGCTCAGACCGTGTGACACAGGCATGCACCACGTCACACAATGAAGGGGTTGCCTAGCAGACTTCAGACCTCTGTGGGCCACACGGGACATGAGGGGCTGCTGCACTTACTGCTGGTGTGTGCAGGACAGCAAGTTCTCCTATATACATCTTCATTTTCTCTCCAATGCCATATGTGGCAGGCAGAGCTGGTCATTCATCTGGCAAAGCTCATCCGATACACAGCAGAAGGGCAGTAGCAGCATCACATACAGGAAGCACAGGGTGAAGATGTTCAGGATAAGTGGATGGTGGGGGACAAAATGTAGGACTTAGCAAGAGTCACACAGCTCAGCTGCACCAGGGGTGGCAGCCCTGCTAGAGTAAAGGCAGAGTGCAGCTGAAGGCTCAAGTCATCCTTTAGGTATCAAGAAAAGGTGGTGGCAGATGCATTCTTGTTGGAAGGGATTGCAGTGCAGAACAGTGCTATGTGCTTATTGTTTCAGAGATTGTGAGTGTGGGTCCTTTCTGGGAAGAACCTGAAAGAGATAATGTACCAGTGAAGTACTGTGAAAGCAAACAACCATTCAGACAGGAATTGGACGTCAGGGGGAAGTTCTTTACAGAGAGAGTGGTGAGGTACTGGAACAGGCTGCCCAGAGAGGTTGTGGATGCCCCGTCCCTGGAGGTGTTCAAGGCCAGGTTGGATGGGGCCCTGGGCAGCCTGGTCTAGCATTAGGTGGGATGGTTGGTGGTCCTGCATGTGGCAGGAGGGTTGGAGATTCATGATCTGTGAGGTCCCTTCCAACCCTGGCAATTCTGTGATTCTGTAATTCAGTCCACATGGGATGTAACAAACTACAAAGACAAAAAATAAAATTAAAACTATTTCAGTTGCAGGTAGATTTCAGCAGGGAGTGCACAAGTTCTCAGAATGAATAAGAAAATCAGAGTGTATGGGGTCATCCAGACAGAAAGGGCAGTTAAAAATAAGTATTTCTGATGGGTGAGTTTGGGGACACTCGTGCTAAGATGGGGCAGAACCAGCAGTGAGTGGTGATGAGAGGGCATTAATTACCCATAGGAGGAAAAAAAAGGCACATGGCAGAGCACAAGGGAGTGCACAACTCAGGGAGGAAAGGAGGTTTTAAGATACTGGAGTCAAACAGGAGCAGAATTTGATGGGATGCTAACAATAGTAGAGTTTTGTGATGGATGAAGAGCTCAGAATTAATATAAAAGATGAGAACAGTGTGATGGCTGAGGAGACAGTGAAGAGTTTTTCACATGCACTTATGTGCTCCAGGCAGTTTCAGAGCTGGGGACCGTGTGGGAGAAGAAGAAAGGTGTGCTATTTGAGGAAGGAAACACTGCATCATGATCACACTCTCTCCTCTGAGAGACAGAAACCATGGAGGAAGAATGGGATGGTTTGATGAAACCTCTGGAGGAGAGTGGAAAAAGAGATCATAGTTGTATGTTCTGGAACACAGAAGATGGAGTCAAACAGCGAGCAGTAGGGCCTGTGGTCAGCTTCAGTTTTCTGATAATCTGTAAGCACACGTGAGCACAGGTGACTTCTGCCTTCAAACACTTGTGCCTCAGAAGTGATACCACCAACAACAGTTGAAGGAGAGCTTACCGCAGTCTCAGATGATGAGTTATTTAGGTAGCAGGTAAAGCATGCCACCTGTTCCCTATGGCACACTGGATCCAGTGCCAAGTGTTACTTAGGAAATCAGAAAGTCCTCAGGAAAGATACAAATTTGGCCAAAGAAGAACTAGTCAAACACACAAGTAAAAGCCATGAAGAAGATGGGATCATCTGCTGTGACAAAGTGATCCCTCCTCCCCTTCTTTCTCCCAACTCCCTTCTTTGGCCTTGTCTTCCACATGAGGCCTTGCAGAGAAAGGCAATGAGCAATAGTACTGGTAACGCTCTCATTAAGACAGATTGATGACCACAAATCTGTCTTAAAACTGAAAGAGCTGATACCTGGTTCAACAGCCAAAGGCCCATTGAGAACACTCCTAAAAACAACCTATGATTAAGCCAATTGTTTTACATCATGAACAGAGAGCAGCCCAAGAGCCCCTTGAGCTCTAATGCATGGCAGTGAGCTGCGTGACAGGATTTACCCTCGAGCAGAACACCTCTCATGGTCATGCCTGCACAGAGATCCCTTACATCTTGACATCAAGGCATCATGCCAGTAAAGATCCTCAGTAAGTGACTGATTGTTTAAGCTTTGTTAGCTCTGCTAAGATTGCTGTGCACATAGATAGACTGTGCACATATGGTCCCTTAGACACAAACCATTGACCAACTTTGGGATTAGGAGCAGATCCAACCACAGCTGGGCTCCTTATCTCTGCAGCTCAAGGAGTTTAGAAAGCAAGGAGGTCCACTCAGAACTTTGTGACTCAAGAGGAGGGGCTCCTCTATGTGTGTGTTTAACACTCCCCTCTGTGCAGTAAATAGACAAGTGTATGCAGCCATCTCAAATCTTGCTAAGTTGCTGTTAAATCACTACATTGTATTATATTAATAAATATATTCCTGCTTCTCTCTTAGGAGTGAAGTGCATAGTGTAGATGTTTCCATTTGCAGCACCTACAAAAAAAGCAGAAATTAATTAAGGCCATGCTTAACTTTTAGTGGAGGAGAAGCCCAGAGAACAGCTTTTGGTAACCTTGTAGTTGTTCTTAGTCTCAAATTAAGACCCACTCTTTGTGCAGTCCTTGCTGCTTCTGCTCCAGGCTCGCATTCTGGCCCACTGACCTGCATATAGAAGCCAGCAAGTCAAACTGTCTCCTATCTGTATCCTCTGTAATAGGAATTCCAGCATTGGGCACCAGTTATTTCCTCTGGCTGTTGAATGAAACACTGCCATAACAATAATCTCATTATCAGGCATTTCTCTCTCATCAGTTTAGGTCACTGTATGAAAGTTAAAGACTTGCTGAAAACCTCATTAGTCAACCATTTAAGGAAAATCTTAAATTGTTTTGTAGCAAAATCAACGTCCAGTGCATCCTCCAGGAAAGCACTGGAAGCCACAAAAGCAGAGATAAAGGAGTAAGAACATGAATACAGGAAGGCTAACAATGACAGATCTGAAGTAGGATCACAACAGCAACAATGTTGTTTGGAAATCTTTTGCAGACCTGTGGATCATAATTGCACAGGAGAACACAGCCCTCAGCCTCCAGAAGAGCTGCACCCTTCTACCAGCAAAGTATTGGAACAGCATCTCCACCAACCCCAATAATCAACCCGTGTTCTCTTTCAGTAGTGTGCCAACAATAATTCTGCAAGGGATGAATTTATCACTCTCCAACAATGTTATTGTTAAAAGTAATGGGATGTTATTGTGTATTAGCGAAACTAAGCTCAGGAAATTGATTCAACACGTATCTGTCTTTGTTAGAACAGAATCCTAGCTCTAAGAGACTTGAATTTTTAGAGAAGAATGCAGATTTGCCCATGCTAATAAATAAGTAAAGAAGAAGGAGTTCCATCTCTCTATACCTAACACAAACATGTTGGAAAGGAAAGCCAGTATCAACATTAAGAACATCTTGTTAACATAACGAGAATCACAGACTTCTGCTCCAGTGAGTCTAGAGACATAGGAAACATGAGTATATTCCTTCCATAAAACAATTTGTTGTGGCATTGATAAAATTATCTAAGGATCCAATCTCAGCCATAGTTAAAAACAAACATCAGGAATATTCCTCTTGAGAGCTGGCCCATAGCCAGGAATTCTAAAAAACTCAGTCACAGACAAAGAGTCCACTCAGAATCCCCATTTAATCTTTTCACAGGTGGCAACATTTTCCACTTGTCAAGCAAAAAAGAAATGCCTTCATTAGCAAGGGGAAAAAAACTGTCCATCTGTGGGACTAACGACTTCCACTAAGTATTATGCATGCACATATCAGGGGTCTTCAACTGGCTTTGAAAGTCTCAGGACTGCAAAACTAATACTTGAAGGAAGTTTCAAACATCTCCTTTTTCATCTGGAGTCATTCTTGATATGTAATCATTGTTTTGACAGGTGTCCACAGTTATTAATTTTGTTCCATGCATAATGAGGACTC